>NC_141368.1:21202666-21477288 GCF_963921425.1 Dryas octopetala | reverse complement strand
GATTTTTAAATTTCAATTTTTAATTTGTTGGATTTTGCTTAAGTTTTGGAAGTGAATCATAGGGTTTAGAGGGACAATTTTAAAATGAAACCTTGGTTAACATCTTGAGATGAATATCTAGAACTTGAGTTACGAACGCGTAGGTGAAAACGGATCGTAAATCGGAGCTTCGTAGAAGAAAAAATTAAATGATTATTCTAGAAAGGGCATTTGTGTAATTTTAATACCCCAACAGTTAAATTGAAAATAACACATTCTCTTACTCTTTCTCCATTTTTCCAGAACCTTCTCCCGCACACCATCTTTCTCACTCTCCCTTCTCCTTCTTCCTTCTTTCGCAACCACCCTTGCGCATACATCAACTGGCACTGCAAGTTTGCACCGGCCACCACTCATCAACCCAAAAACCCCTCGAACTAACTCTCTCTCTCTCTCTCTCTCTCCTCATTCTTTTCTCTCTCCCCGTGTTTCTCTCTCTCTTCCATTCTCTGTGCGAAACCCTAGCCACCCACATCGGCCATTTTTCACCACCAACCACCAAGTCAGCCACTGCACGAACCTCTCTCTTGTCGGCGCCGACCCCATCGAAGTCCTCTGGCAGCCAATCTCTCCATGCTCATAATAACCACACAAAAACAAACCTAGCTAGCTGCGATCCTCTGTTTGGCCGTTTTCTAGCCAAGCTCCGACACCATCCACTTCGAAAATAGGTGGTTTTTCTTCCTTTCTCAATGAGCTTTCAGTCCCCTATGGTTATTTGGTTGTTTTTGGTGCGTGTGATGAAGTTTGGATTTGAGGGGTTTACGTTCATTTTGGGAATTCCTTGGGTTTTCAAATTCTGGGCGTTGTTGTAGTTATTTTGGGACAAATTCAGCCCTAGGAACCCCAATTGTAGTTTTGAATAAAACAATTTATGTAATTTTGCAGAATTTATGAAGTTGAGCATGCTCGTAAGCTTAGTGCTTCTAACTTTACCGGCACTACAGATCCTATTGTGGCAAATGAGTGGATGATTCAGCTAGAGAGGATTTTTGAAGTTATGGGATGCCCAGATGAACAGAGGGTTACTCTAGCTACATTCCTACTATTGGTTGATGCATATTACTGGTAGGATTTCGAACGGTTGAGACTCACGGCAGCCGAGATTAAATGGGACAGGTTCAGAAAAGCCTTTTATGAGAAGTATTATCCCAGAGTTTACTGCAATGAAAAGAGGGCTGAGTTTTTGAGACTGAAACAAGGGTCGATGACTATAGCAGATTATGAGAGGAAGTTTACTGAGCTTTCCAGGTTTTGCCCAACACTTGTGGCAGACGAGACAGATAGATGCTTAAGATTTGAGGAGGGTTTGAGAGACTCCATTCACACGGTAGTAACTGCAGCGAACCATTCCACCTTCTCCGCACTGAGAAATGCTGCCATGAGGGTTGAAAGATCCTTAGCAGAGCGGAGTAGGAGTGAGGCGAGACGTCGTCCTCACCATACTACTTTTGGGGGTGGCCCTTGTTAGGGATCATCTAAGAGAGGCAGTTTTAGTTCCGACTCTTTTGGAAGCAGTGGACCCAGGGGTTTCAGGTCCGGTTTTAGTGGTAGTCGAGGCTCTGGGCGTTGTCACAGTTCTGGTCAGCAGTCGGACTCTGGCAGTGTCACCCATTTTGCCAGACTTGTGGTAGGCGACATGAGGGACTATGTCAGAGAGGTACTGACAGGACTGTCCCCAGATTCTACCCTGGAACCTGGAGTGACCCTGTAAAGTCCAACACTAACTAGGTGTTAGGCTCGCTAACCTCCACTATAATCCAAAGTTTGTATTTGAATTTAAACAGAGCATAACTAAATAGAATTTTTACAACATCAATAAACATAAAAACAAATAAGGCAATAACATTGAGCCAACAATATTGACAAACGAATGGTAGGGAAAACAGATGCTGGTCATACACCGCCGATTAGGCAGGTGCAAAGCAATATATATTGCTGGTCATACACCGCCAACTAGGCAAGTGCAGAGCAAATGCTGGTCATACATTGCCGACTTGGCAGGTGCAGAGCAATATATAATGCTGGTCATACACTGCCGACTAGGCAAATGCAGAGCAAATGCTGGTCATACATCGCCGAGTCATCTCTAGGTGGGTGTAGAGCAAATCTATACATGCTGAGGGGGTACTAATATGGTGGTTTGAAACTGCTTTTGCATATCTCAATAAACCACATCGCAGGAATACTCATCCAGGTAAAAACTGAAAATATAATTCTTTCAATAAATCCGCTTAAATAAAATCATTCTCAAATCATGAAAGCTGCCAGATCCAAATCATTTCCTATAGGACGGAAATTCAATAATAAAACTTCCCCAAAATAATGCCAAAAACCATTTAATGCAACCCTGAACTCATCATTTACTCAGATCAAAATATTTATTTAACAAATGATTTTCGAAATTTTGCAATTCAACAAATTTCCAAAACATCTCATAATTCATTAATCGAAAATACTAAGATAATTAACCATAAATTTAAGCTCCCAAACAATAATACTAAGATAACTATTCTACCCGCCACCATGAGTGGCAGAACTGGAGGTGGCAGCGGCGGCAAAATTCTGGAATCACCCAAAATCAACTCCAATTAATCCTAAATGCACAATGAAACCTTCAATTGTACAAAAACAACTCGAATTCAAGTACAATTTTAAGAAATTCAAAATAAGCAAAAGCCCAAAAATTGATTTTCAAATTTCTCAAAATTAGACAACCACGCCTTAGGTGAAAGAATGCCCATACCTCAAGGATCAATTTTCATAACTGGGTTGACGGCCAAAAGTCGCTGGCAATGGCCGAAATCGACGGTGAGGCCGACGATGGAGGTTTGGCTTCCCGAGTTCATTGCTCCATCGTGGAGCATTGTACGAACAATCGGAGACCATGATTGGGCTCACCATGACAAGGGGAACAAAGCCCAGTAGGTCCAGCCGTCCAATTTTCGTCGAAAAAGTGAGATCGTGGATGTGCAGTCGCATCTTTGGCGACTTGCTGCACGTCGTGGGTGGTCAGATGGCTGATCCGAGACCACCAATGGAAAGGTGTCGTCGATAGCTTTCCAACGCCACCAAGAACGCTTGAATCAGAGGTCGGGAGCGAGAGTTATAGCTGGTCAAAGTTTTGTCAAAAGGAGAGGAGGAGAGAGAAGAGAGAATTCAGGGGGAGAGAGAGAGAGAGAGAACGCACTGGAGGGAGAGAGAAATGAGGAGAGAGAGAGAGAGGTTTCTGACTTTTTTGGGTTTTAAAACTCACTTTTGTATAAATTACAAGTTTGCCACTCACTTCAAATGTCCGTAACTTTCAAACCGTAACTCGGATCAACGCATGCTACGTGCCTATGAAATCATGGATTCCAGACCTTTGTAATGGGCCTAGAGTAAAAAATCAAAAGCCCTTTAGTTTTAAAAGTCAACTTTGAGTCAAGTCCAATTTAAAACGAAAATTAAAAATTAGCCTAAGACTTTTTTATTTCTCAAATAAATTCCCAAAATAATCAAAATAAATCTTTGAAAAATACGAGGTCTCAACAATTTAAAAACATAACACTTTTAATAGATAATTTTTGAATAACGTTAAATCAATTTCAGTGAAAACACTGAATAAATTCTTAAAACATTTCCAAAGTAATTTATTTAAAATTTTCCGAGGTCTTTCCAATTTCATTTTCCTTATAAAGTCTCTTAAAATAAATAAAATTAATATTCCTTTTAAAAGTTTGGGTCGAGTCGTTACTAGTACCACTGTTGGGTGTTATCAGTGTGGACAGACGGGCTATTTCATGAAGAAGTGTCCAATGCTACGACAGGGAGTTGGAGGAGTTTTCGGTCCAGCCTTCCATCAAGAACAGACTTCTGGGGCTTAGAGTCTGGGGCATAGAGCAGTACATACTGGGGGCACTGCATCTAGTAGAGGTGCCCAGTCCAACCATGTCAGCAGAGAGGTCAGGCAGGACGCCCTACGGCTCAGGGCAAAGTCTTTGCCATGACGCAGCAGGATACTTAGGCTTCACCAAACGTCATCATGGGTACGTTATCTATCTTTAGGCAGAAGAAGAACCTAGCTTAGATCATCTGTCGGATCGTCACGAGTCATGGTCGTCTCGCCTATAAAATAAAAATAAAAATAAAAAATACGATTAGTCTCAACTCAAAGACGTTAAAGTGTCTGTGTGTAGTCAACCTAACATCTCACCAATCTCACGTTCAACACAACGATTAAACAATTAATTAAGACTCCTCGGCTCAAACCAACCTCACCCACACCTCCAAAAATAATCCTAAACTTAAGGAAATCTGTGTAAGACTTACCTCGATCGAAAAATTAGTCCTAAGTGAAGGTCTCCAAATTCAGTCCATACACCCTTCGGTTCCTCCAATAACTTCCAACCTAGCAAAGTTCAACAACCAACTTAGAAATAACTCTAAAACAATCTTACTTTCAACGGTTGACAGTGGGGGATCGAGACCACCATTGGTGCCACCCAAAGTGGCTGTTTCAAGACCAAAATTTATCCAAAAATACCAAATTCCTCAAATCCACTCAACCCTTCAATCTTAATCAACAAATAAGGTTCCTAGGGGTGGAATTTGTTTAAAAAAAACCATCAAGAATAACTCTCAAATCCGAAAACCCAAGGGAAACCAAAATGACATCAAAATTCCAAATTTTCAAGATTTTAAACTACAAAACCAAAGGAAAATCAAAGCCCAAAGGAAGAGGAATAAAACCCACCAAAAATGGAGGTGATTGGCGTCGAAATTTGGTTGGAATCTGATGGGAAGGTGGTGGCATAGATGGTGTTTCTGACTGGTTTTCTATGCACGTGGTGATTGGCCATCAAGGACGGTGGCTGGGAGGTGGTGGTTGGTGTGGTGGGGTCACGCCGGTGGGTTTGGGTCAACAGGAGGTGGTCAGTGATGGTGGCAGTGCTGGCTAGTGGTTGCGGGCAGAAGGAGGACTGCGAGAGAGAGAAAGAGAAAAGAGGAAGAGAGGAGTGAGTGCAGGAGTGAGAGAGAGAGAGAGAGAGAGAGAGAAAGATAGAGGGTTCTAGAAAAAGAGAGAAGTTCTGATATTTTAATTTTTAAAAAGCCCTTAAGTCAAAAGTCTAAATGCCCTCGACTTCACACGTCCGTAACTCTTAAACCATAACTTCGATTAACGCATGGTTGGCGTCCACGGGCTCGTGGACTCGAGACTTATCCAATGAGTCCAAATTCAAAACCAAAAGCCCAATATATCAAAAGTCAACTTTGGGTCAACCTAACCTTTTTCTTAAAATCCAAAAAATCCCCTAAATAAAATTTTAAAAAAATCCAACAAATAACTTAAATTAAATTTCAAAGGAACACTTGGGGTCAGGTCATTACACTTCATATTTCCCTACTCCAGAGAAGCGTGGAATGTGTCATGCAGCATCCTATCTTATCTTATCCAACCTATTGTATAATGTAGGACCAATTAAGTGCTTCCATCTGTCACATGCAGCCCTCCTGCTTAAAGTTAACAGCATAATATACAATCTGATCCTCTCTAACATTGTAAGTATAGGCCGGTTTCTTACAGTAAGAATAACCTTGTTGAAAGCCTCACATAAGTTGTTCATTAAGCTATCACACTTGGGAAAATGTTCCAAAGTGAGAAATACACCAGTTCTTTGGATTCTTCTCATGCAACCATTTGAAAGCCTTCTCATCTAGTTCCAACATCTTCTTCATCTCCTCATCAAACCAGTTTTCATGTGTAGCTCTGCTATCTTATCCATTTGTAACTTCAAAGCAACCCCCTTGTACTCTTTCCAGAAGTTCTCATACATATGTTTTAGGCAATGTCTATGCTCAGAGCAGGGGAACAAATAGGCCATAGCATCCAATAAATCTTTTTGCTTATCAGTAATGAAGACCATGCCACGACTATTCTCAATACATAAGTCCTCCTACACAAACTCCAAAAACCAAGTCCACGTGTCATAATTTTCTACCTCCACCATTGCATAAGCCACAGGTTACATGTCATTATTGGCATCAATTGCAATAGCTGATAGAATCTGTCCAGGGAAGGGACCCTTGATATGGCATCCATCTAACCCTATGAAAGGCCTACAACCTTCCAAGAAACCCTTCTTCAATGCTGCCAAACATAAACCTAGCAAACGGGTCATGTTTTGCAGGTTCGGGTCAAACCTAACATGACCCGTTAGTGTTAACGGGTGAACCCGACACAACCCGTTAACCTTCGAGTGGCAAAACTCCCAACCCAAAAAATAACAGGTAAATACGACACGACCCATTTTACCCGTTTAAAAAAAAAAAAAAAAAAAAAACTAAAAACTTGATCTGCAATCTCCCAAAGTCCAAACACACTCGTCCTTTGTCCTATACCTTCTTATTCTTTCTTTTTAATTATTCTTCCTGCAAATACCCAACCCCCTTATTATCTGCGATCTCTGAAACTCAGTAACCCACCCCTCCTCTTCCTTCATCTTATTTCTTTTTCTTCTTCCTCGTTCCTACAAATACATACAGAAAATAAAAAGAAATAAAAAACCAAAACCAAAAGGGTTAATAATAATCCATGGTTTCCAAAACTAAGAGGACCAAAACCCAATCTCTTTAAGAGGACCAAAACCCAATCTTTCTACTTCTTCCACTGTAAAATTCAACACACAGAAACCACTCAAAACTTCCATTAACATATGAATTAAACATAAAAAGTAATAAACAAAAGGCATGGAATCAAAATCTCATATTCTCAAATAATAATTAACAATTTAACAGTTGAAACACTTGATCATGAACCCATCTCCTTTGCTGGAGATTCAGATCCCAAAAAAATTTTAAAACCCATAAAACAAAAAATTTATGGAGTGGGTTTTTGATGCAAGACTCAAACCACAAAGGATCTCCTTTGCAAGATAAAGGAGGATCAGAGAATTGCATTATCGCAAGCTCGCAGCGAAGGGAGTCGATCTCGTGGGCTAAGTCACAGGGGAGAAGGAAGTGCCACGAGGAGAGAGAGGAGAAGGAGGCGAGCTTGAGGGTGGTGGTCTCGCCATCATCGACTGTCGGACGGCAGTGGATCGAGGAGAGAGAGAGAGAGAGAGAGAGAGAGAGAGAGAGAGAGAGAGAGAGAGAGGAAGGGGAGTAGGTTGTGACAAAAAATCAGAAAAGGTTGGGGATAGGTTTGGGCTTTTTGTTAGAATGACACAAATGCCCTTCTCTTAACGGGTCAAACGGGTCACCCGTGAAATGACCAGACCCAACCCGTTATCTTAACGGGTCATTAACGGGTGACACTGATATCAACCTAGCCCGATAACCTCGAACCCGAACCCGTAAATTTGCGTGTCGTGTCGTGTTAACGGGTCGTTTGTATTTTTGCCAGGTCTAACCAAACATATGTAGATCCTCTGAAACACAGGCCTGCCATCATGATCCAGTGTTGTTTTAACTTTAACTGTACTCCCCACATTCACTCTCCTCAAATCTTCAGCATAGTTCCAAAGTGACTCATTGTAAGACCCTAGAATTTACCGTATTTTAATTTTCAGTTTGTTTAAATAGAATTTGGTTTAATTCTTAGAGTTGACTAATTTTTCTAAAGTGTAAGTGACTAAGATTAAACCTTGGTAGCGTAGGGCTCATTTTTCTGAAAATAACAAAGTTTGGTTCGTCGAAATCGAAGTTCGGACGAAGGAATTACGAATTTTCAAAGTTGGATAATTGTTTTAGATTATTATTTGATTTTTTTGGAATTTTATTTGGAGAAGTTGGATTTTTCAAAAAAAAATTCTAGAAATCAAAATAGTGTTTTGAGGCTATAATGAATTAGTACTCGCCTCATGAGTCCGTAGGATTTTTTGGGAGAATTTTCAGAACTCAGATGTATTTTTGGTGGATTTTTGAAGTTGGAAGAAAATAAAAGAAAATAAGAAAATCTAAAAAATAGAATTTACTATGATTTAATGACGTGGCCCGATCTGGGCCGTCCATCTCACTTAATCGAACGGATAGAGAGGCATCAACGAATGATTATGTGCGGCACAGCACACGCAAGCCTTTGTACACCTACGATCCTCAGCGCATGCCCTAGACGACATGAACAACACTCTATATGCATCGTCCGTCTCCCGCATGACATGTCGCACGCCCCAGCATCCAGCCCGCCCAGCTCTGTCATTCTCATATTCGATTCTCTGCCTTTATCAAATCTCTGGGATGATGGATTCTCTAGTTGATTGAGCAGATAGAAGCTCAGCACTCACTCTCGACTTTATTCTCTCTACTAGACAACCAAAGTTACTTTACTCTAAAAAATCCCAACTGCCTTTATCATATCATTTTAGCCTTTAGTTTACCATAAAAAATCCTAACTTTTCATCTTCTACTGAGTGCTCGCTCAGCCATGGCCAACTGGATGCCAACGTGGCACTTTGAGGCCCACAATGAATGAGTAGACCCTGATGTGGCACTAATATTGTTGAATAGACGATATCACCCACGCCACCTCAGCATTTTAGACAAAGATCGGGATGGACTTGACAGAATAGGGCAATGTGGGACACAGACTTAAAGCTCAGGGAGTTATGTGAGACAAAAAAATGTCAGGGGGTAAAGTGAGACAAAACCTTAAAGTTAAGTGCCAAATGTGCAAATAAGCCCCAAAAGAAATATCCAAGACAAAAAAATCTTGTTGCCAAATCAAATCTTCACCCAAACCTTGCTGCACTAAAGGATTACCGTGGGTTGGCCTGCAAAATAAAACACAAAAAATCAAATATATAGGTTAAATCAAAATCAAATATGTAATTCAAAAATCAGACCCAAATCAAAGGCTAAATTGAAAAATCAACCTAAAAATCAAAGGATGCACAAAATTGAGTTCCACATAACACTAATCGATCTTCTCTCTGCAAATTACACCATTGTCGAACCTGAAAAGAAGAGAAACATGCAGAAAATTAAATTTATTTTTTTGTTCACGGAGAAGAAGAGGAAATGAAGAAGAAAGGGGAAAGAAGGAGAAGAAAATTCGCGTAAGGAATGAGGAACCTCACCTGGTTGCTGTTTGGGGAAGAAAAGAAGAAGATCAAAATGAAGTGAAGGAGAAAGAAGAAGAAGAAAGAAGAAGAAAGAAGAGGGAGGCGGCTCGCGATGAAGAAGAAAGAGAAGAGAAAATGAAGGAAAATAACAAAAAGAAAGGGGAGGCAGCACATTAGGTCAAGAGCAATCCTAGCGGTTTGGGCCGCCAGGAATAAATACACAATTAAAATCCTAGCAGTCCAATCCGACAAGATTGAGTTCTAGACTTCTGATGGCGGGATTTTTTCCGCTTATCTGAGCAATCATGGCGAACCAAACCTTCCGCCAGAAATTCTTTAGCATTTATGGCGGACAAATCTAATTCGCCAACATTGTCCGCCAAGAATGAAAGAATTTGTAGTAGTAAAACATGATGAGCTTGGAGGCCATTGAGATTCATGTTATCAAAACCTTAGATTCCTAAACATTCCTAGTCGATAAAGGGAATGTTAACTGGACATTAACATTCTAATAAGTCAAGATCGACTAGCACATAAGCTTGCTCACTCTGAATTGGTGAATCTCATGCCACAGTGTAGGAACATTAGAGCAGGTATGTGGGTGCGTGCTTGGAGACATGTCCACTGAGCTGACTGAATAGAGAATCTTAGAAGGAGCTTTACGTCATGTGAAATAGGAACACTGTGGTTGTGATAGATATTGATTAGTCCTCAGACCTAAGACACCATTAATGTCTTCTGTGTATGCTTAGTATACTTTGATCGCACAAAATGGACCAACGCCATCAGGCATGGGTTACATGTGTACGTTGGGTGCATTGACACACATATGGAGGCATGCATGTGAGTGTGCAATATAAAATCTTTCACATTTCGTGAAGAATGAGATGTCCCAAGATATAAAGACTCGCAAAGTCTCTGGCCAGAGTATTAGAGTCACATATATGAGTATATCCTGTAATGAGTTTTGACATTAGTTCCATACCCACGATGTAATCAAGACATAGATGAGAGAAAGGACAGTACTGTATTATAATCATAACTAAATAGATTTGAGGCTAAATTCTATTTGGTTTGGGGATCATAAACTGTGACTAGGTATCAATGTGGTATGTAGAGTCTAAAGAGCAATTAACTAGAAATTAAGAGCTCTAGGTTAATTGTGATCCAACTGTCAAATCGAATAAGAATCTAAAGGGTCACACACATACAACTATGTGGGAGACTAAAAGGAAATGATGATACCAAGGATCACTACAAGAATATTGTCAATAGATATCACTCATTTTATATCAGATTTGAATATGACTGATATTATAAAACTTATAATATCAGATAATTTTTTAGCTGATTTCTAAATTCTATTAGATATCACATGGTTTTTTTCAACTGATATATAATATTTTCATTTTTCTAAGAACTTATAAAGACATCAGTATAAATTGTTAACTGATATCTTAACACAACACTTATAATTTTTATCCTAACACTCAAACTCACTGATATGTAATGTGTTTTTTCTGACTTAAATTTTTTTGTCCTACTCCCAAGTCCCAACACTTAGACATATACAAATATACTAAAAATTAAAAACCTAGGTCTATCTCTCAGCTCACTTCTCTGTCTCTCTCTCGCAAATTCCATCTCGCAAAAACTGTCTCAGCTCATCAGTGTCACACACTCATCGTCGGCGTCGCCGTCTTCACTCCCAGACTTCATTGTGAGTTCGTCTGTCTCTCTCACTCTCATTTCTCTGTCTCTCTCTCTCACCCTCTGACTCTTAGCCTCTCCATTCACAGACGTCAAAGAACAACCTGACCAGTCGCACCCCAGCCTCTCTCTTGCTGTCGCCGCCACCGCTTGAAGATCCTTTCAACAGGTGAAGTATGAATTTCTGGGTAAATTAGTTTCTGAATTTTTGGGTAAATTAGTTTGCTCACAAGGGCATTTTCTGTGTGCTCCATTTTGTAGAACAAAACTTTAAATTAGTGAGTGAGATTTGGACTATCTGCTCATCAACCTCACACACTCGCCGTCGTCGTCACCGTCGCCACTCCTAGACTTCATTGTGAGTTCGTCTGTTTCTCTCACTCTCACTTCTCTGTCTCTCTCTCACCCTCTGACTCTTAGCCTCTCCATTCGCAGACGTCAAAGAACAACCTGACCAGTCGCACCCCAGCCACTCTCTTGCCGTCGCCGCCACCGCTTAAAGATCCTCTCGACCCCAAGATCCTCTCGACAGGTGAAGTGTGAATTTCTGGGTAAATTAGTTTCTGAATTTTTGGGTAAAATAGTTTGCTCACAAGGGCGTTTTCTGTGCTCCATTTTGTTCTAACAAAACTTTAAATCTTTTATAATAAGTGAGAAAATGTAATGCTGAAGAAATGGGAGGTTCAACTTTTTTCATTTATTTTTTTTTTAAATAATTTAAGTGCATGTTTTCCTTGCTATAATAATGTGTTATATTTAATAAAACAAGGTTATGTTGTTGAGGGGTGATGTCTGGTGAAGTGTGAGCTAACAATAGTACTACCATGTATGCGTTATTCATTGTTAATTGATTTGCAAACGTTTGTTTGACATAGACAGCCTTTGATTCTTATGAGCTGGAACCTGCTATTAATATATGGCCATATGTCTTGCACTTCATACCACATGAAAGCAATCATAAAATCAATGGCTATGTGTGAGTGTAGGCCAACCACTTGAGCTTTTGTTGTGGAGGCCCAGCAGATTGGTACCATATCATATTCACAAATAAAACATATTGTTGTTGTGATTTTTGGACTGTTTTGATGGTATCATCCTTGTAATAAGTTAGAAAAATGTGTCGGTGTGATGCTTCTTTGTTCTTACTTTCTTAATTAGATGACATTGAATTAAGACATGGGTGCTTCTGGTAGTTAATTACTGAATGGGGCTCCTTGTTTGACTTACTCTGTTGTGTTTTAGCAAATTATAAATTGTGCATTTCATTTTTCAGGTTTACTTTGTTCGTATTAGAAGACATAACCAGCAGCCCTTTTTACACATGAGGAATTGCTAACCTAGGTATATTTCTTAATTATTTACTTTGATCACATTCATGCTGTTGTTCAATTTTGGTCTTCTGATTTTAAGCTTGCGCTTGTAAATATGACATAAGAACTGTCCTAGTATGCATATAAGTTTTTTATTTGAAAAAAATTGGGGGAACAATAAAGTGGCTAGTGTAGATTTCTGTATGGTACACTTGCTGAGTTTTAGGAATAATAGGTTGTCTCTCTAAAGTCTCTTATGAGCTTTTTGTTTTCCATATATAACATATATGTTTTGAATCTTATATGTAAATTGCAATACATGAATGTTTGTCTCTTATAGGGTAAAATTAAAACGTATTAATGAGTATTTGTTTCATAAGAGGCTAGGTGAGAAATTTGCATTTTAATTTGACTGCACATTAATATTGAATTGGCTATTGTCTCTTTATGTGAAGTTAATATCGACAAGTAAGGGCAATGGATAAAACCTGGATGCATGCTGATAGGATGACTAAGGAGTATGAGGTGGGAGTTGAGGATTTTTTGACATTTGCATTAGGGAATGCTACCATTCATAAGTATATTCAGTTTCCTTGTGTGAAATGTGGGAACTTGAATAATTTTACCATTAAGATAGTAAGGGAGCATCTTTACTTTAATGGTATAAACAAGCGATATAATAATTGGATATGGCATGGTGAGTGTGCTGCCCCTACATTTGTGGAGTCAGAACATGATGTATTTGGGCACCTATATGAAAAGGTTTTGAACTCACACATGAAAGAAATGGTTGGATTTGTGGACCCCTCACGCATCTCAGTTGGAGTAGGAGACTCACAACAGCGATCACAATATTTAGCAGATCGCTTTCATATGGGCAAATCAGATCGTGTTTTTTTACTTCCATACAATTCTAGGTAAGTTTCTGAAATTACTTAACTATTGATTAATTTTAAGCAGATTGTTTTCATATGGGTAAATCAGATTGTACTTGCTGATTAATGTTAACCTTTTCAAGGGCACACTAGATTTTGACCATTATCAATGAAGACAAAGATACAGTTTTTATCATGGACCCTCTTCCGAAGCAAACCCATGACAAAGAGTGGATGGCAATTGTCAACAAGTAAGACTTTACTTTTATTTGATTCATTGTAACCACTCTTTTTTTCCCCAGATTTATATACCATCTTTGTTTCAAGACATATAATTAAAAGTTTCAATTTTTGTTGATTAAGTGCTATTAGACACTTTAATGGACTCACGGGTAGGACAAATAAGAAAACGCCCCAGTGGAGACATCTATTCGTAAGTCCTCAATCTTTAATGTCATTAACCTTAATTTTATTTGTCTGACAAGTCCACATAAGCATATGGCTTGAATATTAACTATGTGCCATTTTTTCGGATCATGCATAGTGTCCAAAGCAACCTGGTGGTATTGAGTGTGGTTACTATGTGATGTAGTACATGAAGGAAATTATTGAGGATACCAACCTTAATTATACGACCAAGGTCAGATTTCCAATTAATAAAAAACATATCTACCCAAAATTGTATTGCGCTTGTGTTGTTCATGCATTTGGATTAAATACTTAAAGTATGGTTTGTAATATATGCAATTGAATAATCTGATCTGCCTTTTGTCCTTTAAGTGGTTCAACAAACAATGTAGAAACTGCATGCATGCATACCCAAATTTTTGACTAAGTTCAACTTGGAGAAACTGCATCTTTGATGTTTGAGAGAGAGGTATTTGAAATGTGAAAGTTAGAGTGGAGAACCTCTGAGAACCTCTGGTGCTTTGTGTCATATTGTTACTATATATTATTAATTTGAAACAGGGTTGCAACTACAGGGACAAGGATTTGGTGCTTTTCTTATAGTGTGGTCTCTTTTCAAGGATAAGCAATTTTCTTAAAAGCACACATATGCATGAAGTAGGGAAATAGGAGGGTTGTTAGGCAGCAACTCATTTTGTAGTGCAGTGTAGTTCCATTCAACTACTCTGACTTGCTTTTATTCTTTATGCATATGCATGTTTAGTTGAAAATTGAGATTAATAAGGCATGCATGTATTCAGTATATAGAACTTATGAGATCAATGAATTTGTGATTAAATTAAGGAATATATGTTCCTTTGATGTTTTCAGTGGTCCAATATGAAGACCAAGCGAAGCGGATACACACAAGATCAAATAGATGAGGTGCGTGTGGAATGGGGAGATTTTGTGAACAATTATCTTTAGACCGACAAGTTAATTGGTAGGTGGTGTGCGTTTTGCCTTTTTTGTGGATAGAAGAAAGCTGTCGTGCATGCTCATTTTTTGTAAAGCATGGAAGAAGATTGAAGATTTGGTGCTTTTAATTAGATCATACATGCTGCCATGACTATTTTGTAAAGGATGGCAGAATTGAAGATAGAACTAGCTAGCTAGCTAGACATAGTGCTGATTTGCAGATAAATTAGGCTAGGTGCTGTCATGTTATTTTATACATGTGGGCAGCGTTTGGTACATTAATTACAACTTGTTTTGGTTTTGTAAAGGTCTTAACAAGCAGGGTTTAGGCAATATTACCTTAGTTATTAGGCTGGTGGCATGATATGTTTAGACCTCTACAAAACAAAAAATATATATATGGTTATCTTGTTGGATATTTGTAGGCAGCTTTGAATATTGTTATTGGTGATTATTGAAATATATGGAATGAGAATGGAAGATTTTATGGCTGCACAAATTTATGGCCAAATTTATGTACAGACTCAAATTTATGTATTGATATCATTTTTTAAGTGAAAAAAAACTGATATAGCAAGTTGTATTCTAATTTTCTTTTGTGAAATCAACATACTAAACGATATCAGTTTTGGACTAATAATTGATATTTTATAACGCATTGATATCAGATTCTTTCTCAGATCTGATATAAAAACAATGTTTAGATATCAGGATCTATTCCATACCTGATATTGATATCAAGATTATATATATCAGATTCTACCATAGACCTGATATTGATACCATAGTTTTATATCATATTCTACCTCAAACCTGATATTGATATTGTGTTATATGTCAGTATTAGTATCCAATACGATATCTATTGACCAATACTATTGATACTTAGATTTTATAGATATAAGAAATAATATCAAATTGGATATCCATTTTGTATTTATGACATTAGGTTGAAAAAGAAAAATGATATATAAACAATGTTTACATATCAGTTTAAAACTGATATCTAAAATGTGAACATTAGATATCACGACGCGCTATATCAGACGGCTACCCAAATAGATATCAGTCCATGACTCATATCTATCGACATTTTTGTTGTAGTGGATCAAAATGTTCGATTATTGATTGCGACTATCGTGATAGTTGGTATTGTCTAAGTTTGGGAGTTGATACTTCCTAGTGGGTAACCCATCATAGTATTGCTTTAGTGTGAGCTCACTTAACTGTGAGATACTAATGGAGATCATGAAACTCTAATGACTTAATTACTAATTGATGAAGATAATTAGTAAGTTCATAAGTCAAGTGATTAATTTAGGGTAATCACTTAATATAATCTTTTCTTAAATAGAATTAATTAGCTAATTAATCTACTTAGAGAGTAAGATTGAAAAGTCAAAGCTTGAGCTTATTGACCCAATGCTAAATCATTAATTATTAGAGAATAATTAATGTTATTATATTAATTAAGATAAATGATTAATTAGTTAATCATTAGTCTTAACTCAAACACTAACTTTGTTGATTAAAATATTAATCACATAATTAAGTGTTGGGATAACATATTGGTCAAAGGGCTTTTGACTTTCATGTATCACAAGGTGTAAGTCATATAATATTAGAAAGCTTTAGGCAATAGTGTAAATATGAGTTTTGCTCATTAAATATGAATATACAAGATTGAAGAATGGGAAAGAGAAGAGATTGAATGACTTGGATTTAACAAGCCATCACATTAAAAGAAAAGCAAGAGTGACCGAAACCCTAAGGGGCAAGGGAATAAGTGAATAAAATTAAAAATTTACCATGTTTTCACACTTAGAAATTGTTTCTAGGATTACCCATCATTCCCTTCAATCTTCTCATTCCATATACCCAACATTTTCTCCTTCTACTATAAAACACCTGTTTGTACCCAAAAATAACACTTGGGTTATCTTAGCTTAAAAATGCTCGTGTTTAACGTGTTTTGGGCAAGGGAGTGTTGTTAATTAGCCCATTTCCGTGTTTTGGCCCGGAAAATATTGTTGGTATATTTCTCCTCATTAATATCCAAGAATTGTTTTTGGCTAACTCATTTTGTGGCGAAGGGATCTTTTAACCCACTTCCCTTAAATTTGTGGTTCAAGGGCCAAGGTTCGCTCTGGGGGCAAGGATTGTTTAAGTTTACTTGCCTATATGGCCCATGACTCGAAAAAGGTTTTGGAGGCCAACGACATGGCCATAAAATTGATAAGCCCATTTCAGTTAGGACCGGTAGAAATTTTTGCTGCCCATTTACGCGACTAACTCCGAAAAATGAGTCCAAGATTATGTAGAGATTAAGTCATTAAGCAATGAGTCCAACTTTGGAAGGATTTCTGTCTCCATTAATTATGAGATTTGATCCAAGATCCCCTTAAAGTCTAACTTTGGAAATGATTTAGAAAGTTTTGGACAAGGACTCAATACGATCAAGTAAGAACTCCTACTATGGGAAAAATTTCAATCCTCATTAATGACAAAAGATATGGCTGGCAAGAAGAAATCTCAGAAGTTCGAGTCCTACTCAAACTAGGAGAAGGAAGTTAATTTTGGGCTAGGAAATGACCCATTATCTAGGATTGTATCCCAACACCCCTATAAATAGATGCACTCAAGAGAGAAAAATGGGACACATTCAGTATTCAACACACACAAGCTCTCAAATTTCAAGATTCTCTCAAAGTTCCTTTGTTTTCAAATTTTTTTTGTTGCTACCATTTGAGGTGCTTTTAATTTTCTCATAACTTTAGTCTCAAGATCATTAGGTTTGTAGCTCTGTCATTTCTCTCACAAGGATTTTGGTATCAATTTATTTTATGCACTTTTGTTTCAAGCTATTGGGTTGTTCTTATTCAGTTCTCGTCCAAGTTCTTTTCTTTTGATTTTGCTTAAAACATAGATGTTTATTTTGTTCATTGTTCTTTTTAACATAAAGGTTGATTTGGTT
Organism: Dryas octopetala; assembly: GCF_963921425.1. Taxonomy (NCBI): domain Eukaryota; kingdom Viridiplantae; phylum Streptophyta; class Magnoliopsida; order Rosales; family Rosaceae; genus Dryas; species Dryas octopetala. The sequence goes on along the minus strand of NC_141368.1, from coordinate 21,459,974 downwards.
GGCAACAATAGCGTTAAGTTCCATTATAATTTCATGGTTCATACTTTTATCTTTTTGGCCAATTTCACCATTGCATTCACGAGTTTAGCCACACCATTCTAAGGAGGACGAGACGTGACTCGGACTCGGACTCCGATTAAAGGCCTTGTCCCGGAGGCTTGAAAAGAACCTAGACCAAGAGTGGTTCCTAGCTTGGCCGTGCAATCACTTTTGATTCGATTTCAGATTTTGGCGCATAACTCGACATCATATCACAATTCTAATTTCTATTGAGGCCTAGTTTGAGGCCCAATAGTGACACACTGACATCATATCACAATTCTAATTTCTATTGAGGCCTAGTTTGAGGCCCAATAGTGACACACTCAGCACTCACACCCAAACGGACCAAACTTCACTTTTGGCCAACCTTAGCTAAAAACTAGTGAACAACACCCAACTTAGCTCCCATCAACGTTGACAAAAGAGAGAGAAAGGGGAGAGTTAGAGAGATAAAGGAAGATGAGAGAGATACTATAGAGATAAACTACAAACAAGAAACACATGCCTTCCATTGGTTTTTTTTTTTTTTTTTTTCCTTTAGGTCCAATTATACAAATGGTTCTTGTAGTTTGCACTATATTTTAATGTTATTTTTGTGATTTAGTCGTATCCTCGTGGTTAAAAATCTTGGCATAATTTTCTAATTTTGTCCAATTTTTGTCAAATAGTATGCATGTTCGTGTTATGTGGGAAGGTAAAATTGCCCTTTCACTTGATTAGTTGACCATCCTAATAGTAAACATGAGATTTTACTTCCCACGTGCCGTGCACATGCACATTATTTGACCAAAACTGTGAAATTGGATAAAGAATGATAATAATATTTAGGTACAATTAAAACAGGATGATCATTTGTGTGCTTTAAGGGAGGTTTAGTGGGCTTTATAGTTACTAATATTACCAGCCGTTTGATTGAAATGAAGGGCTGTAATGAGTTTGGCGCTTACAGGCGCGAAAACGCTAACGCTCAGGTGAGCATTCCTGTGATGTTTAGTCGTTAACTCTTTCTTCTATAAGTTCCAAGTTTGGGAGGGAGTGGTGGGTCTAGGGAGCAAACAGAGACTCTGGAAAGGAAAAGATGTCGGGCATGGGAGATGGATACGTGGGCACGGCCCAAGACGCCGTGAGGATCCGAAGACTCCAGAAGCAAAGAGAAGCCGAGCGCCAGAAAATTCAAGAGCTCAAAACCAAGTCGGCCTCCGATAATGGCCAGCCGGGTCTCCTCCAATTTGGGTCAAGTACTTCAGAGGTTGGCCGTCTTCCAAACCTAACTGATATGAATATCAATCTAGGGTTTTCAAGTTCCCTATCAACCCATATACTTCAGCTTCAGCAATCTTAATTAGGGTTTCTTGTCAATGAAAGAAAAGCATGAAAAGTGTGAAATTATATATGCATTCTATTTTTTTTTTTTTTTATAATTATTATTTTTTTCTTATAATTGACTAATGTTATTGGTTAATAATTCTGTTGAAGGAATATTTCAGATTCTTGAGACAGCGTTTAAGAAAGAAACTGTTGGTTTGATTACAAGGGATCAATATGTTGAGAAGGTAAATTCGAAAAGCATTAGCATTTTTTTCCTCTTAGATTTACTTATACTAATGGAAGCATAAGTTTTGTGGCATCAATCTTTATTGTAGAGAGTAAATATTCGGAACAAAATTGAGGAGGAAGAGAAGGAGAAACTTCAGAAGCTACAACAAGAGTGAGTTTTATAATCTAGGACTGTTACTGTGAAAATCTCCAAGTGTTTGCATTTTTCAATGTTTTTTATTTTTCTTGCATAATTTAGGGAGGAGGAACTTCAATTACAAAAGCGTAAGAAGAGGAAGGTAAAGGGGAGTTCTCGATTGTCCTTTGCGGATGACATCGAGGATGGAAGTGAAGTGGAAGATGGAGAAAATAGTAAGCATTTCTCTCCTCTCCTCAAAGACATTAAAAAATTAATTCAGGTTATGCAGTGCCTCAAGTTGCTCTCAGCCATCTTTGTGTCCGATCAATACTATACTAACCTTTGATCAGCATCCCTGTCACTAAAATTTACCAATATGGAATTTTGTATATTGATTTGGCTTTTCTTTTTCACCATTTTATGTGATGTATTCTCCTTCGATGAATATTATGTGTAAATCTGGACTAATTTATCTGTTGCATGTATGAAAGTTTCAATTCGAATTTTCTGGCATGGTGTATATTTTAGACCCAGATATCTGACGCTTTAATGGTCACTCATGAGTTTTCTAATCTAATAATTTTATGGATGCCCATCGGAACTTATTGCTGATTCTTTGTTCTTCCGTTTTGATTGTGCTTTCTACAGAAAGTTCAGAGACTACAAGATTATGGTGTGGTAGATTTGGCAAAGATCCTACAGTGGAAACTAGCTTTTTGCCAGATAGGTGTAATATCTCTCTCTATCTCCCTATTTGGTTCTCTTGGCTCTATCATTTGTACTTAGAAGTGCTATGGATTTGTTTCAGTGAGCGGGAGGCAGAGGAAGAAGCTGAGCGTGAAAGGTTGCGGAAACAGTGGTTTCTTGAGCAGGAGAAGATACAAGGTAATTCTGCTGTCTTTGTTTATTCATTTGTTTCTTTTCTCGTTTTCAAGTACGAAGTTTTAAAAGAAACTTTTACTGTGTTTTTTACAGACGAGCCACTTCAAATTACTTACAGCTATTGGGATGGAGCAGGGCATAGGAGAGCGATGAAGGCAAGTAAATCATGCTCTTACATTTATTTTCACTTTGTGGTTTCTCTTTTAAATTTGAAATTATCGATTTATTTAGTTTTCATATTCTTTTTGTTACCATTCAGGTACGAAAGGGTGATAAAATTGGAGATTTTCTTCGGGCTGTTCAACAGCAACTTGCGCCTGAGTTTCGAGAGGTTCGAACCACCTCAGTGGAGAACTTACTTTACATAAAAGAAGATCTTATCATTCCACATGTAAGATAAATTTGATAGAAGTACTTGGAAAACAATTCTGGTATAGGTTTTTCTGAATATATTCTAATGTTTTCGCATCACTTATTTCATGATTGTGGAAGTACAGCAGCATAGTTTCTATGAGCTAATAGTAAACAAGGCTAGGGGCAAAAGTGGACCGGTAATGTTCAATATTTCTTGTTCTTCTTCTTCCCTCCCTTGGAATGAGTTGTAGTAATATTTAATTTGTGTAATTGTCTCTTGTAGGCTCATTAATGGTTACTCATTATTATATTCTGTTGTATTTTGCATAGCTTTTTCATTTTGATGTGCATGAGGATGTGCGAACAATTGCTGATGCTACGGTAGAGAAGGATGAGGTACATTCTTGTTGCATTAGTCTCTAGTTCTGTATTATTTAAGAAGTTTCCAAAACTGCAGATGAAACACAAACATAAACAGGCTAAAATTAACTTCATGGTATAATTTCTTAAATGCTCTTTCAATGTACCGTGAAGTTAAAATCTAAATAAGTATTTTCTATTATTTCAATTATAAATGAGGAATCTATGCTGGACGTCTTAGAAATGTTGGGTGCTAGTTAGACAGCTTGGAGATCGGGTCCTTAAATTACCTTGGCTGCATTGCACTATTTTTCTCTAGTCCTGCAGTAAGAAGTTTCTGAAACTGAAAATGAAGCACAAGCATAAATGGCCTAAAATTAACTTCATGGTGTAATGCATTAAATGTTCTTTCAATGTACTGTGAGCTTGAAATCAAGTCAGCAGTTCCCATTATTTAAATCGTAGATGCAGAATCTATGCTGGGCATCTTAGCAATGTTGTATGATAGTTAGCCAGCTCGGATAATAGTCCTTTAAGCTAATTTTAGCCATCTTTAATCCTGTGTTCTTTAGGAAGCTTCAGTATGTGACTATGTGCCACTTCTTAATTACTTCATCAGGATTTTTCCAACTCAGGATTCTTTTCTGTGAAACTATTTTCTTGTTTTGATAGAGAACAGACTTGAATGATAAAATTTAAAAGTTACAAATATTTTCCCCAGCCGTGGGTAAGAGGTCTGCAATCTAGGCCAAATTAAAACAAAGAAAGAAAAGAAAAGAAATTAGCGTATAACATCCCATAATCAAACCAAAAACTTCTCTCTAACTACAAATGACTAGAACTCTCAACACACACTTTGCCCTCAATCCAAGTGAAGAATATTAAAAGGAATTTCTCTAAGATGCAGAAAGCAATGCCCATAAAGAAGCCCAAAACCTCATTCTATCCCAGAGGTAACCTCTTCCCCTAGCTTTCTTCAAAAATTCAAACCACCCTTAACTGATGCCCTTGTGCAGATGACTGATGATGGATGAATAACCTCTTCCTGTGTGTCTTTTTAACAAGTTAGGCAGATGGAGGAAATTTTGATGATAGACATTTTAATCACCTCTTTAGTCTTGACCTTTCTGATGAGCCCATGTAATGCAAATTTCATGTTGTATGAATCTAATATCAAATTATGGACATATGTTTGGAACTTCACTGCATTCAAATCTTGGTCTTTTATCTGGGAGATACATGCCACATATCATAAGAAACGGACTATGTAGGCTTGAGTATGTAATTCAGGTATCTATTAGCAGTAATGCCATGACTCAATCCCTGTTCTCATGTCTTTGATTTAATATTTTGGCAGTCTCATGCTGGGAAGGTTGTTGAGAGGCATTGGTATGAGAAGAATAAGCATATTTTTCCTGCTTCTAGATGGGAGGTGCTCTCTCTCTCTCTCTCTCTCTCTCTCTCTCTCTCTCTCTCTCTCTCTCTCTCTCTCTCTCTCCATATATATAAAATTATATATATATCTACATGTCTACCCAGAAATGGCCCTTTCACTTCAGTCAGGCTGATACTGTGGTATAATGTTTGATTCTGCATAGTGTTTCTTGAAATATGCACTAGAGTGCCTTTGAGTATTCAATTTATGTGTATTTGGTGGGACCAATTGCCCATAATTTTTTTTTTTGTCAGATGATATATTGTGCGCACCAGCCGGTGCGCCAAAAAGTAGTTTAATTCAGGTGGTGGGGTTCGAATCCCCAACATCCCCTCACTTTTATTTGGATGCCCAATTGCCCACCATTCAGCTACTTCTTCTGAGTACATGTTTATTATACTTAATAACCCCATAAACAAAATAGACTTGTAGCTGATATTTGATACCTATTTTCTGTTTTTTTTTTTTTTTCTTACATGCATCATGTTATTAATGAATGATTGTTAATTGCTTAATCTCCTAAAGTAGTAGTATTGTTGTTAATATATGATTTGTTGAAAACTTGATTTATTAATACTGTTTATTTGTAATTAAGCAATTTGTATGATACATTTATAAAAGATAATGAATAATTAAGTGCTTATACTTGTTGATTGGTGAGGTATATTCTATTCGATAATTTGTATACGGGGAAGGATCCATGGCACCTTTTGTATTACACAAGTTTTAACACTACTTTTAAACCTTTGAATATAATCACTTGTAATGGCTAGGATCAAATGTGGTATTACTGTTTGACTTCATAAGAAAAAAAGAAGAAATTTATTCTGTCTCACCTTGGTAGCATAACCTGTTGTTGCATCACTATACCCAATAAGTTTTCTCTCTCTTTTCTTTCCTCTACCCAACCCGTCTCAACTTTTCTTCCCCAAACTACCCGAGAAAATAAAAAGAGCCAATGAAACTCTGCACAAGACTCAGATATGGAGTTCCCTTGCAATTTCTTTATAAAAAAAAAAAAAAAATTAAAAAAATTTAAAAAAAAAAAAAAAAAAAGACTACAGATGCAAAGAAAATCAAGCTGCCCATATAAAACTGACAGCAATTCAATCTGCCCTTTTTCTGGGTCAACGGGAAATCAATATAATTTGTGGAGTCCATTAGTCGAACGATCTTCCGTCAATTCGTTTTGAGACTTGTTTTTGTGATGGAACTATTTTGATAATTTTACATGTCGGTTTGAATTGATAATCTTAAAGAGAGATGAAGTACTACTACTAGCACTGTTAACTGTTTTGCGCCTAAATGGGTATTAGTATTTGAGGCGCATAACTCATTTATGTACTACTACTATCACTGTTAACTGTTTTTTGTCAGCAACTCCCAAATTATCTATCAGATTTATGTTTACCAATCAAGAAAATCATGAAGGGGTAAAAAGAATGAGATAGACTGCCAATATGGAAAGAGTTAGTTGAACTCAACCTGTAAAGTCCTTAGGGGCCTGCGTAAGACCTGTTCCAGTGTAGGGGATCCCTTAGTTCAAATGGAGAGGATTTTTTTCCAATTATCAGAGTAATGTGTGCTGGGGGAGGAGAGTTTCACCGAGCCTTTTTGTTTTAGGGTGGGTTGGGAAAGATAGCTGGGAGAAGTTGAGCAGAGAGATGAAAGAAAATATATTGGATACAGTGATACAACAACAGTTTATGTTACCAAGGTGAGAGAGATTTTTGTTTCGTTTCTTGTTTTTATGAAGCCAAACAGTCATATTACATTTAGTCCTAGCCATTGAAAGTGATTACATCCAAAGGTTTCAAAGTTGTGTCAATAGTCAATACTGTGTAATAAAAAATGTGTCATGGATCCTTTTTTTTATATACTAATTAGTAAATGAGTGATGATGTGTACATGATTATCTGAACATCCTAGGAACTCTTATGTGTTACTAAGGTACATACAATTGTGTTAAGTCATTTATAATTTGACGTATGCTCAATCAAATTTTAATAACAACTAAACAGTTTTTTAGTAACCTATTGTGTCCAAAAAGTTTTACCAGATCTGTTTTAAATCAAAATATAAATAATCGTTTAAATACACTTCTCATGAAATTTCATCCAAAATTTCCACCAATTATCTAGATACTACTGTTGACCACTTAAATATCCTTAGGTGGGACAGAATGATGAGACTAGCGCATTTGTGCTGATTATGAAATGCAATTGTGTATGATTTCTCCAAGTTTTTTATTCACATTTGTTTGTCTTTTGATGATGGCAGATATATGATCCAACCAAGAAATGGGAGCGTTATACCATCCATGGGGACTGATTAATTATCACAAACATGGGATTCAATGCATTTGTGAGTTGTGTCTTGAAAGCTGCACAACATCATTGGTTCTTAGGCTAAGCTTTTGTACCTGTACTCCTGTATAAACTAGATTAAGAACTTGTGGCAATGGGGAATCTTCAGATGGTTGAGGTTCTGTAACATACAGAGAGTTGAGGTTGTAAACTGCAGTTCCTTAATTGTTTTTAGGAGATTCTAAACCTATATGGGAATTGGAATGCAATTTTTAAAAAACTGTTGTTTTCAGATGATGCAAGCAGCAATGATGTATCTGTCATCACCATAGTCGGAATGGGCGGGGTTGGTAAGACAACCCTTGCTCGGTCCCTTTACAATGATGGCAACGTGATAGAGTATTTTACTCTTAAATCTTGGGCTTGTGTTTCAGAAGACTTTGATGTGGTTAGGGTAACTAAAACCCTTCTTCAATCAGTCACTTCAAAGTCTTATGATATTATGGACTTGAATTTTCTTCAAGGTGAACTAAGGGAACAAGTAAGAGGAAAGAAATTTTTATTTGTATTGGATGACCTTTGGCACGAGAATTATATTGATTTGAATTGCCTCCAGGCTCCTTTTGCTTTTGGGGCAAGAGGAAGCAAGGTCCTTGTAACAACACGGAACGAAAATGTTGCATCTACTATCAACAATGTTCCTATTCAGTACTTGAAACCGTTGTCGCATGAAGATTGTTGGTTATTACTTGCAAAACATGCATTTGGAGATGAAACCCCTAATGCACATCCAAACTTGGAAGAAATTGGCAAGCAAATTACAGGTAAGTGCAATGGTTTGCCTTTAGCTGCAGAAACACTTGGGGGTTTGCTACGTTCCAAGAAGAAAGATTTAGAGGAATGGAATAGCATATTAAATAGCAATATTTGGGAGCTATCGTACAATAAAAGTAATATTCTACCCGCTCTAGGATTGAGCTACCATTATCTCCCGGCCCATTTAAAACAATGTTTTGTTTATTGTTCAATTTTTCCGAAGGACTATGAATTCCAGAAGGAAGGCGTAGTTTTACTTTGGATGGCTGAAGGTTTAGTTCCACAAGATGAGAATGCAAGTAAGATGGAAGAGGTGGCTAAGAGATACTTTGATCAATTATTATCACGATCACTATTTCAAAATTCCAGCAAATCAAGTTTCACAATGCATGATCTTGTTAATGACATGGCTGTCTTCATGGCTAAGGGATTTTGTTGCAGGTTAGAAGGGAGGGAATCACATGAAGTTCCCAAAACAAGTCGTCATTTATCATATGTTCAAGAAGAATTTGATACCGCTTCAAAATTTGAGCCATTATACAGCCGAAAGTGTTTGCGAACCTTCCTACCTTTATATTTGAATCCAAAGTGGCCAATGTTCGTAAGCAAAAGAGTTTCACATGATTTCTTGCCAACACAAAGATGTCTGCGAGTGCTGTCATTATCAAAATATACCAATATCACTGAGTTACCTAATTCTATTGGTAATCTCATTCACTTGCGCTACTTGGATCTTTCCTCTACTGCAATCAAAAGGTTACCTGATATAGTGTGTTCTCTATGCAATTTACAAACAATACTATTGTCAAATTGTTCCTCTCTCAATGAATTGCCTGGAGATATGAGTAAATTAATTAATTTATGTCATCTTGATCTTCTTGGAACTAACATAAAAGAGATGTCATTGCAAATGGGTAGACTAAAAAGTTTGAGAACATTGACTGCATTTGTTGTTGGAAAGTCAAGTGGGTCAAGCCTTACGAAATTGAGGGAGTTACTGTATCTTCGGGGAAGCCTTTCTATTCTAAGGTTGCAAAATGTAGTTGATGTTATGGATGCCTTGCAGGCCAATTTGAAGGAAAAGAAAGATCTCAAGGAGACAGTGTTGGAATGGGGTGCGGACACTAATGATCCCCAAAATGAGAGAGATGTACTTGAGAGGCTCCAACCTCCCATAAATTTAGAGAAGTTGACCATCAGATTTTATGGTGGAACTTGCTTCCCAAATTGGTTGGGAGACTCTTCCTATTCTCAAATACAATTCATGTGTCTCAGTGATTGTAGTTATTGTTTGTCTCAAAGAGCTTTCTATAAAAAGGATGAATTTCTTACGACTATCGGTGCTGAGTTCTATGGCAATGGGTCTTCTCTAATATTTCAGCCGTTTCAATCTCTAGAGAAGCTAGAGTTTGAGGAGATGCTTGAATGGGAGGAATGGCAGCCAAGTGGAGGTGAATATCCAGATTTTCCTCGTCTCCAGGAGCTAAAATTAAAGAAGTGTCCGAAGCTGAGAGGAAACTTGCCTAATCATCTTCCTTGCTTGAAAAAACTTTCAGTGGAGGAGTGTGTGGTTCTATACGAAAGGGCCATTACAACCCTTAACATGGACTACTTACAACAATATTCTTTTGAAGAATTGAGGTTGGTTGGATGCCCGCATCTGTTATCATTACTAGGTCAGAGAACAAAATTTATGCCCTTGCTTCAGAGATTTCAGATTCGAAATTTTGTTGATATAGAGTGCTTGCCCAAGCAACTGGTGCATAGCAGCAATTGTCTTCAACATTTGACGCTCTATTTTTGTCCATCCCTGTTGTCGTTCCCTATAGATGGTCTACCTACTACGTTGAGAGAACTTCATATAATAAAATGCAGGAGATTAGAATTCCTACCTCATGAGATGATGGCCAAATTGACATCGCTTTGGTATTTGGGTATATACAATAGCTGTGATTCACTGAGGTCCTTCCCGTTGGGCATTTTTCCCAAACTTAGCAATCTTTATATCAGAGGTTGTGTGAATCTGGAATCCCTTTCCATTGAAGGAGTTGATGAAAATCTCAACACCTTGTGTATCTGGGAGTGTCCAAATCTGGTCTCTTTTCCCCACGGAGGATTGCCCACTCCCAACCTGACCTACTTTTAAGTCGGTGGATGCGAGAATTTGAAGTCATTGCCCGAACGAATTCACACCCTCACCACCCTTCAATATTTATACATACGGAATCTTCCAAATGTTGTGTCAATTGCAGAAGGGGGTTTGCCTCCCAACCTACGAACATTTAGTATCTACGGAAGTGACCATCTGTTGGAGACTGTTGTGTTTTTTGTCTCGTCGGAAATTTCTGGAGGAAGCTACAGGTCTGGCCGAGAGCAATAGGGAGACTGGGCAGTGGGGTAGTTTGGTGTTTTCCTAGTGGGGTACGATTTTGGAAGACAAATAGGACTTGCGCAAGACTTTCCTAGTGTGGGAAGGAGTTCTAAAGGGTTTTTCTTGTGTACAAGGGTATAGAATTAGCTAATAGGTAGATTATCTAATTCTATTAGGATTAGGAATCCATATTGTAAGTGGTAAGTCTATGCTCTATAAATAGGCTGCTGCAAGTCTCATAGAAATTAAGAATAGCTAGAGACTTCAAGGGAAGAAACTCAAAGGGAGACTCGGGTTAGAGACTTAAGGGTGAGTGACTTCAAGAGAGGGGTTTTTCAAGAGGGAAAAACACAAGAGAGCTATTTGTGCAAGAGAGAAGAGAGCGGCTGCGAGTTGGGTAGTCTAGGGTTTCAATAAGTTCTTGTACTCTTATTCTATACATAGTGCAGCTGTGATTCTCTAAGGATCACATGGGGACATAGGCAAAGTTCGCCGAATCTCGATAACAAATCTTGGTGTTCTTTGTGTTTACTTTTGCTGCCATACTGTGTGTTGTTTGCTATATCTGTTTTAACTCTAGAATACATCAAGGACAAGATCACAGGGGTGTTAATTCACTACAGAGACGTTGCTCAAGGAACAGCTGCTCCCTACAACTCTCAACACTCTCTGGATCTCTCACCTAAGACTGAAATCTTTGAACGGAAAGGGACTTCAACACCTCACTTCTCTTCAAAGCCTACAAATCCATGACTGTCCGAATCTCGAATGCCTGCCAGGAGAAGCACTTCAACACCTCACTTCTCTTCAAAGCCTAGAAATCTATGAATGTCCGAGTCTCGAATCCCTGCCAGGAGAGGGTTTGCCCGCGTCTCTTTCTTTTCTCGGAATCTACAAATGTTCTTCAACTCTGAAAAAAAGATACTGTGAAAATAAGACAGGAGAAGATTGGGGCAAGATAGCTCGCATTCCTTGCATACAGATAGATGAGGAAGTGATCATATGAGTATGTACCTGCCACCCCACCGCTTGTTTTTTATCTGTTAAATCAGAGCATAGGGTTGTCCATATTTTAATATTGTTTTCTGAGCTTTTGGGCTTCACTTCTGCAGAGAGCTAGAGAACTAATTGTTGAACTGTAAAGATAATTGTTGGTCTTTGAATGGAGAGGATTGACCCAAGATTGCTCACATCCCCTGCACTGGTAATTATTTCCGAGTCTTTTGTAAAACCTGTCACATGCATCTGCATAAACTTCCATGGAAACCAAATGAGTGCTAGATAAAAGAAATCTTAATCTAATTTTAATATTTTTTTCAATAATATAATCACAAAACTTAAACAAAACAAAGTTGAAAAATTGAACTGTGTGCTTGTGTTCTTCAGTTCTTGGCCCCCCAAAATCACCAAAGTGCTTAATGTAAGCTGGCGATCTGTATTTTGAATTTTGATAATTGTTCTTCACCTGTTTATAACAAGTTAATTTTTTATTTGTGGTTGCTGCTTTCATGTTCATTTAGCAGTTTGCTAATTTATCTCTCAACTTTTCTGTTGCTAATATTTGCTGTCAGATTAAGAAAAGGGGTCATGAAGTGTTGTTAACATACCCTAAGGCTCAATAAGAGGGCCAAAATCATCCAATGAAGCTTACTTGTAAGTCCTTTTGCAGTTGTTATAATTTGAAGTTATTGGCTTCCTCATTTGGGTTTAATTTTAGCTTCACTGATATTAATTATTTTCTTTCTCTTCTTTAATCAGTTCTGGTTGATGGCTTACAGATATGTGCCAAGAGAGATGTGAAGTTAGGAAGAAGAAAGGTACTAATTAAGAAGGTACTTGGATTGGACTTTGTCTGATTTGCAGCATCCTTTTCTTCTATCTCTTTTTTTTTTTTTTTTTGGCTATAAGCATTCACATTTTCATGTTTGGTTAATAGCTTTTTCCTTTGAGTGATGCAGAGACCAGGAGGATTGAAGGCCATGGGGAGCATGGAAAGCAACCCAGAATGATTTGAATTTGAATTTTGCTGAAGCAAAAGACAGTTTTCTCTGTGATCTCTATGGAAGAAGATAATGGAGGGATTTGAATTTCTTTTAACAAATGATTTTAAGCAAAATATTAAAGTTCAGTTACAACCCCCTCTTGTCAAGAGCCAATATGGAGGACAAGAGCTGAAAGAAACTTGCTGGTACAGCATGGAAACGTTGCTCAGAAACATCTGCTTCCTACCACTCTCAACTCTCTTGAAATATGTACACTGAATCTGAAATCTTTAATGGAAAGGGACTTCAACATCTCACTACTGTTCAAAAGCTAAATATTAGAAGGTGTGACAGTCACGATTTCCTGCCAGGAGTGGGTTTGCCAGCATCTCAAAGGATAGATATTGATAGAGTGCCCGAATCTGGAATTCCTGCCAGGAGAGGGTTTGCCAGCATCTCTTTCTTTTCTGAGAATCTACAAATGTTCTTCCTTGAAGTAAATTACCTTGAAAATAAAACGGGACAAGATTGGGACAAGATAGCAGGCATTCCTTGCATTAAGATAGATAAGGAAGTGATTATATGAGCTTTCACAAAAAGTTCCGGTTGTCATTTCACTCTCAACTCCCTAATCAGGATCAGGTACCCATATGAGCTTGTTTTTTATTTTTATTTTTTTTATCTGTTAAATGAGAGCTATATGGGAAATAGGTAGTGTAGTCCAATATGGTGGATTCAATGCAGCTACTTTTTCCAGCAAAATACTTGTATATTTTTGAAATATAGTTCGCTGCTTTTCCAAGAATTTACAAGTATGTAGCACTTCTCTTCAAAAGCTAGAATTCATGTGATGCTTTATTAAACTGGTTATACTCCTCATATTCAATGGAAAGTGTTCCACTTAAAACAGAAAGATGGGAAATTTAAGCCACCCTATAACTGTCTCCTATCTGTTTTAGACTGTTGATTTCATAGTCGAAATACTCATTTAGCTGAAAATTGAAATTTAAACTTCAAAAATTGATTTCAAATCTTCTTGAAGTTTAGACTTCAAACATTGAAAACAAAACAAACACATCATGGATTGCCCAAGTTGTATGTTCAAGTAAGTCTATGCTGTTAACTACAACTGAACCACTACTCATAAATTTGATGATTCCAATTTCAGCATAACCTCAAGGAAGTAGATGTGTGCTCAAACACCTATGCAGAAAATTTGATGCTTCATTTAAAGTTTTAACACAATTGATAAATGATAATTGAATACTTATCCTTTGGTGCCATCACCTTGATTTTATCTCTTTTATGTAGTTTGCATATCAATTAGCTAGGTCCCTTTTAACTGTCCAATTTCTGTGTTCTTGTACAATCTTGGACTTTATACTGGGAATTAGGTTTAAGAAGCTGCAACAATTTCTTTTCATTAAAGCTATTGAAATCACTTTTTTTTTTTTTTTTTTTTCTCTAAGATCAATATATCAATTCTAATTTCTTCTTCTTTCCATTTAGGATACCTGGTTGAGCTGAGATACGTAAAATAGCTTTGAGAAGAAACAGGCTTTTCACAATTTGATGTGGAATAGAAGTGTAAGAAAACACGTGAAGGTAAAGCTCTATGTATAATTTCTGAAGGACTCTGAAATTTTGCCTTTAGCAAAAATTACAGTTGCCATTTACTATTTTTCTATAAGATTTTGGCCTTTCTTTAAATCCTTTCTTGTTTTATGGGCAGATATCAATATTGGGGGTCTCTAAACCATGCAACTGTCTTCTAATATTACACTTTGAGGCTTTAGGGTACGTTATTTGAGGTGCTAGTTCTGAAATCATGATATAGAGTGGTCTTAAACTCTGAATGGACATTCGGTAATTCTTTCCAGTACATTATTCAATGAACTTTGTGTCATGCATGAAGGAAGCTTCAAATTTTCTTGCCAATTTTCCTTATGAGGTTTTGTGGAGCTACCAGCTACTTTTCCAATATATTGTCAAAATATAGTTTGCTGCTTTTCCAAGAATTTAAAAGTATGTAGCACTTCTCTTTAGTTGATCACTGTGGCAGATGAACTTTACTTTAGTTGTTCTTTCTTTCTCATCAGCATTATTCCTAAAAGAACTGAAGATGGGATTTCTCTTTTTTTTTTTTTTTTTACATTGATTATATGATATAAAGAAAAGGTCCAGATTGTCAAACTGTCATGCATAATAAAGTGAATAGCTCATGTAATTTGATGATTCCAATTTCAGTACAAACTCAAGCACCTAGATGTGTACAAAAACACCTATGTATCAGTTCTGATGGTTCATTTTAAGTCTTAACAGTTGATAATTGAATGTACATCATTTGGTGTCATCCCTTCTCTATATCTTGTTTATGTCTGTGTTTAATTGTTCCATGTCTGTCTTCTTGTACAATGTAAGACTTTTTAGTGGGAACTAATTTTTTGCTACAAGAACTAGGTTTCGTTAAAGCTGTTAATCAGTTTGCACGTTTTCTTCGATCAATCAGAATTTTCATCATCTTTGCATTATGATATTGTTATGTAAGATTGTGGTCCTACAACTTGTACGACCACAATCTTACATAACGACAGTGAATTGTACGGTACAATTATTTGAATTCTTTCTTCTTAATAGGCAGAGGTCTGTTTTGGAGACCTCTAAGCAGTGCTAACTCTGTGGTACCCATCTCGCAAAGAACTCATTGCCTCTTGGATGGACTACAACATGTAAACACTGCCCACTCCCACACTTTCAGGAGGAGGGTCTATTAGAGATTTTAATGTCTAATATGACATGATTCCAATTCTCATAAAATGGGGCTTCAGCATTATTAGTGGTTTGATTATCCGTTCATTACTTGGTGGAGTGAAATTTGCTAGCAGACTCTGTTTTTGAATTCCCTGTAGCAGCAGAAAAAAATACATTTGGAAACTTTGACACCAAAGAATCATCCAGAGAATCTTATACGTAAGTCCTTTTGTGATGCTTATAATTTGAAGTTATTGGCTAATATATTTGAAAGAAATTAGATTTATTTTCCCCAACTGCCTTAAAATTTGAAGTTATTGGCTAATATATGATATTGATCTTTTTTTCTCTCCTTTTGTTTGGGTGGGCATTGGTGGGTGGTAATTGGTCAGTCCTGGTGCATGAAGTTAGGAAGAAGAAAGGCACTGTCTGATTGCGGCATTCACATTTTCATATGGTTTGTTGATTTTTTGTTTGGGTAATGCAGAAAAGGGAGCATGGAAAGCGACTTAGAATGGAAGATGAAATTCATACTGAATTTTGCTGAAGCAAAAGACAGTTTTCTCTATTCTCAATGGAAGAAGATAATGGAGTGGTGGCTTTTCGATTAAAAAATTATAGGTAAGTTGTTTCAAGCAAAATATTAGAGATCAGTTACAAGCCCCTCCGATCCTGCCCCATAAAACGAAGAAGCAAATCTGGACAACAACAGTCCCATACAAAGGAGCTGAAACCCCAAAAGCGAAAGCTGCTCGATTATGATCTCTGCCAATGTGACTGCAAGAAGAATGGTAAAACAGTACAGCTGCCATTTGTATAGAATATTTATAAGAAACGTTGCAATTTACAAAGAACATAGTTGTTTTTTTGTTTACTTTTCTCTTTACAGTTTGTGTTGATCAGTATTTCTTATAATTTATATGATCCAACTGTGATTTCATATAATTAGATCTTCCTCTTCTGTATTTCCTCTCACTGATTGATTGTGCCTCTGGTCCTCTCCCTAAGTGCAATTGGGGAAAAAAAAAAAAGCATACCCAACAAACACATAAAGATTTCGACACTCACGTGACTAAAGATCTGGCATATCACCTGCCACATATAATGTGGTTCACTCATGTGACTTAAGATGTTCCTTTATCGTTATCATTTCTCATTTCTTTCTTTGTTTGCTTTGCTCTTCTTCATTGTTCAAGATAACACATTCATGCATCTTATAAAAATTGGCAAGACAATTAATTTATTGAAAGAGAAATTCAGAGGATGGAAATCGAGGAAATCAACCAAGATATCAAAATTTGGTGAGATGAGATGAGATGATTTTTGTTTTCACATTTGTCTTTGAGAAATTGGCAAATTTGCTCTCAGGCTAAATAGTAGCACCTTGTCTTTATTTTATGTTAGAACTTCTGAAAACTTCAAATACAGAATACGTTTAATAAGTTCAAACTGTAATTAGGAAGAAGACAAAGATGGCGATATCCAGGCTGGAAATGACATAAATTTATGACAAGAATGTACAATTACAACAAATGATGAGTCAAACTTGTACTAATTAAAAATAGCTCAGAACTCAGAAAAATACCCCGAAAAATACTACGGACTCGTATCGACTAGTACTAACTAACTATGAGGTCAAATTACCAATTTTCCTTTAAAAAAATTTCAGAAATTTCAAGCTCCACAAACTAAGATAAAATGCTTTAAAGAAAAAAAAAATTTGAAAAATAATCTCCCGGACTTGGAATAATACGAGACTTACACCGTTGGGTTTGTGAGTAAAAGTACTACCTTTTAAAGGTTTAGCTTGGGTCAAAACCCTAGTCAAAGTTGGTCAACAATTAAAGCTCAAGGTGAAAAAATACGATTTTCCGCCAAACAATTTCTAGAAAAATTCTAGAAATTAAAGAAAAATCCCAAAATAAATTTGGAAAATTTTGGGTCTCATAGAAATGGGCCAAAGAGTCATAAAAGATAAAGATAGGAGGGAAGGGTTAAAAAAGATAGAGTTTTAAAAGAGGTTATTTAATGAAATTACCCTATTATAAATTGTCACAGTTCTGCATATGGTATTGCTCATTTGGGTCAGTTTTTGGGCGTGGGCCTATCATGAGTTTGTTGGGTCTCCTGATTGCATTCTTCCGGCCCTTGCTGAGGTCAGGATTGTGATTGCTTAGTGCCAGTTTGGGGTTGAGGAGTGGTGGGAAAAAGCTACTGTGAGGTAAAGCTGCTATGTGGTGGGAAAAACTGTTGTGAGGTAAAGTGGATGAGTGTTTGGTAAACTGTGTGTTTAAAAGTGTTGTGAGTGATAAAAACAGCAGTAGAGTGTTTGGTAAATTTTGATGTAGAAGTGTTGTGGCTATATATAATAACCAAAATGGACATGATTTTATATCATTTCATAAGTAGAAATATTAGACATGATTTTATGACATATTAGAATTTAGAAATGGTATTTTTTTTGTTGGGAAAGAGGAAAAAACTAACATTGATAAAAATATTAGACATAATTAAAAATATTAGATATTAGGGATTGAATATTAGATATTAGATATTACCCATTAAAAATATTAAATATTAGGGATTGAAAATTAATGAGGGGTAGGGGCTGTCATTTCATAAATTGGGTGAGGACAATTTTGGAAGTCAAGGGTGCTTTCCCACACAACAGCTTTGGAAAGCACCTCCTAGCTGCTTCTCAAAAAGTAAAAACCTTTACCACCCGACTGCTACATAACATAGCATGGGCCATATGTTTTTAATGAGTACCACTGTTTCTTTGCTTTCATCCTCCGACAGCTAGCCCACCGACAATTGCTTCTGTTATTGTAATTCGTATGGTACGCATAATTGAACTAATCAAATTAGTGCTTTGAAACTTATTGCATGGTATATCAATCAAATTAACTGTTTACTATACACACATATAAAAGAATGCTAATTAAAAGTAAAAAAAAAAAAAAAAGGAAAAAAAATTAATAATAACCTAGTTTTAATTTTTGTGAAATATTTTTGCCAAGAATAATACATAATGTAAAGTTCAGAAATGTTATTAGAATTTCAATAAAAAGAAATGTTAATTATTAGAAGTCCCAAGGCTTATGCTGTAAAAAATCCCACACTGTTATTAGTTTTCATGCTGTAACCATTTTGCGCATTCATAATACTTATTCTGGACTCAGATGGACCCAATAGGACTGATGTATCTGGCGTTGCGCATTAAAGACATACTCTCAGCTCTTTATTATCAGAAAAGAAAAGGCATATTGTCCAAAAAAAAACAAAAGGCAAGTCTTGAAGGCTATATATGTAGTAATTAAATCCAATAACACTGGAAGTTTTTATGCATTAGTGGATTTCATTGTTCTTCTTTATTTGAAAAGGACCTCCATTCTTCTTTTCATGAGTTGGATTCCTTCATAATAGAAGAGAGAGAGAGAGAGAGAGCGATAATGCTGTGGCCAGCCTCTTTCAGATGTGGTAAGATATTTTGGTGTTTGGCCTTTGGTGGCTTCAAAAACCACATTTCCAGCTGCAGATAATTAACCGTGTGGGATCCACTGCATTTCTCAAAGACTTACAGTCAACGAAATTGAGCCATTCAATTATAATTTATAATCCTAAAAGCCTTTCATACTTCCTTACCTGGTTTTCCAACTTGAGCTATTTACATCTTAAACTACTTCATTGAAATCCTACCGATCCTTTGCAAAGAAGAGAAAAATGGCTGGAGCTTTTGTTGGAGAGGCTCTGCTCACTGCTTCCATCCAGGTGTTGTGTGACAGGATTGCTTCACGCGACTTCATGGACTTGTTTCAGAGGAAGAAGCTCGACGATTCACTCCTGAAGAAACTGAAGATCACACTGCTGTCCCTTTCTGTAGTGCTCAATGATGCAGAGGAGAAGCAAATTGTGAACCCTGCTGTCAGAGACTGGCTCGATGAGCTCAAACATGCTGTCTTAGATGCAGATGACTTACTGGATGAGATCAACACTGAAGCTTTGAGATGCAAGGTGGAAGCTGAATATGATCAGACCCACAAATTCACCAAGGTGTTGAACTTCCTCTCTACTTCTCTTAATCCTGTTTATGAAAGCATGAATGTTAAGATAAGAGAGTTGTTTGAAAGATTAGAACTCCTTGCAAAACAGAAAGGTGTGCTTGGTTTGAGAGAAGTTGTTGGGGGGAAGGTTTCACAGAGAACTCCAACAACTTCCTTGGTTCATGAACCTTTTGTATATGGTAGGGATGGAAATAAAGAAAAGCTAGCAAAACTGTTGTTTTCAGATGATGCAAGCAGCAATGATGTATCTGTCATCACCATAGTCGGAATGGGCGGGGTTGGTAAGACAACCCTTGCTCGGTCCCTTTACAATGATGGCAACGTGAAAGAGTATTTTACTCTTAAATCTTGGGCTTGTGTTTCAGAAGACTTTGATGTGGTTAGGGTAACTAAAACCCTTCTTCAATCAGTCACTTCAAAGTCTTATGATATTATGGACTTGAATTTTCTTCAAGGTGAACTAAGGGAACAAGTAAGAGGAAAGAAATTTTTATTTGTGTTGGATGACCTTTGGAATGAGAATTATATTGATTTGAATTGCCTCCAGGCTCCTTTTGCTTTTGGGGCAAGAGGAAGCAAGGTCCTTGTAACAACACGGAACGAAAACGTTGCATCTACCATCAACAATGTTCCTATTCAGTACTTGAAACCGTTGTCGGATGAAGATTGTTGGTTGTTACTTGCAAAACATGCATTTGGAGATGAAGCCCCTAGTGCACATCCAAACTTGGAAGAAATTGGCAAGCAAATTGCAGGTAAGTGCAATGGTTTGCCTTTAGCTGCAGAAACACTTGGAGGTTTGCTACGTTCCAAGAAGAAAGATTTAGAGGAATGGAATAGCATATTAAATAGCAATATTTGGGAGCTACCGTACAATAAAAGTAATATTCTGCCCGCTCTAGGATTGAGCTACCATGATCTCCCGGCCCATTTAAAACAATGTTTTGTTTATTGTTCCATTTTTCCGAAGGACTATGAATTCAAGAAGGAAGATGTAGTTTTACTTTGGATGGCTGAAGGTTTAGTTCCACAAGATGAGAATGGGAGTAAGATGGAAGAGGTGGCTAAGGGATACTTTGATGAATTACTATCACGATCACTATTTCAAAATTCCAGCAAATCAAGTTTCACAATGCATGATCTTATTAATGACATGGCTGTGTTCATGGCTAAGGGATTTTGTTACAGGTTAGAAGGGAGGGAATCTCATGAAGTTCTCAACACAAGTCGTCATTTATCATATGTTCAAGAACAATTTGATACCGCTTCAAAATTTGAGCCATTATACAGGCTTAAGTGTTTGCGGACCTTCCTACCCTTAAATTTGAGAACATATGGGCGAAATTTCGTAAGCAAAAGAGTTTCACATGATTTCTTGCCAACACAAAGATGTCTACGAGTGCTGTCATTATCAAACTATATCAATATCACCGAGTTACCTAATTCTATTGGTAATCTCATTCATTTGCGCTATTTAGATCTTTCCTCTACTGCAATAAAAAAGTTACCTGATATAGTGTGTTCTCTATGCAATTTAGAGACATTACTATTGTCAAATTGCACCTCTCTCATTGAATTGCCTGCGGATATGAGGAAATTGATTAACTTGCGTCATCTTGATCTTCGTGGAACTAACATAAAAGAGATGTCATTGCAAATGGGTAGACTAAAAAGTTTGAGAACATTGACTGCATTTGTTGTTGGAAAGTCAAGTGGGTCAAGCCTTACAGAATTGAGGGAGTTACGGTATCTTCGGAAAAGCCTTTCTATTCGAAAGCTGCAAAATGTAGTTGATGCTATGGATGCCTTGCGGGCCAATTTGAAAGAAAAGAAAGATCTCAAGAAGATAGTGTTGGAATGGGGTGAGGACACCAATGATCCCCAAAATGAGAGAGATGTACTTGAGAGGCTCCAGCCTCCCATAAATTTAGAGAAGTTGACCATAAAATTTTATGGTGGAACTTGCTTCCCAAATTGGTTGGGAGACTCTTCCTATTCTCAAATACAATTCATGTGTCTCAGTGAATGTAGTTATTGTTTGTCCTTGCCACCACTTGGGAAGCTACCCGCTCTCAAAGAGCTTTCTATAGAGGGGATGAAATTTCTTACGACTATCGGTGCTGAGTTCTATGGCAATGGGTCTTCTCTAATATTTCAGCCGTTTCAATCTCTGGAGAAGCTCACGTTTCAAGGTATGCTTGAATGGGAGGAATGGCAGCCAAGTGGAGGTGAATATCCAGATTTTCCTCGTCTCCAGGAGCTGAATTTATATAATTGTCCGAAGCTGAGAGGAAACTTGCCTAATCATCTTCCTTGCTTGAAAAAACTTTCAGTGGAGGAGTGTGTGGTTCTATACGAAAGGGCCACTACAACCCTTAACATGGACTACTTACAACAATATTCTTTTGAAGAATTGTGGTTGGTTGGATGCCCGCATCTGTTATCATTACTAGGTCAGAGAACAGAGTACATGTCATCTCTTGGGATCCTCAACATTCAAAATTTTGTTAATATAGAGTGCTTGCCCAAGCAACTGGTGCATAGCAGCAATTGTGTTGTACGCTTGACTCTCAATAATTGTCCATCCCTGTTGTCGTTCCCTAGAGATGGTCTACCTACTACGTTGGTATATCTTCAAATAGAAAATTGTAGGAGATTAGAATTCCTACCTCATGAGATGATGGCCAAATTGACATCGCTTCAGTCTTTGAGTATATGGAATAGCTGTGATTCACTGAGGTCCTTCCCGTTGGGCATTTTTCCCAAACTTGTCGATCTTCACATCTGGGGCTGTGTGAATCTGGAATCCCTTTCCATTGAAGGAGTTGATGAAAATCTCAACAAGTTGCAAATCTGGGAGTGTCCAAATCTGGTCTCTTTTCCCCACGGAGGATTGCCCACTCCCAACCTGAATGCATTTACAGTCAGTAGATGCGAGAATTTGAAGTCATTGCCCGAACGAATTCACACCCTCACCGCCCTTCAAGATTTGACCATAGTTTGCCTCCCAAATGTTGTGTCAATCGCAGAAGGGGGTTTGCCTCCCAACCTACGAATATTTGAAGTCGCATATTGTGATAGACTGAGGCCTTCAGCGGAGTGGGGTTTGCAAGGACTTGTCTCCCTTCAAAGACTCCATATACAACGAACTGACCATCTGTTGGAGACGTTGCTCAAGGAACAGCTGCTCCCTACAACTCTCAACACTCTTCAAATCTATAAACAGAGTCTGAAATCTTTGAACGGAAAGGGACTTCAACACCTCACTTCTCTTCAAAGGCTAGAAATTGAAGACTGTCCGAATCTCGAATGCCTGCCAGGAGAAGCACTTCAACACCTCACTTTTCTTCAAAGCCTACAAATCTATGACTGTCCGATTCTCGAATCCCTGCCAGGAGAGGTTTTGCCGGCGTCTCTTTCTTTTCTCGGAATCTCCAGATGTTCTTCAACTCTGAAAAAAAGATACTGTGAAAATAAGACAGGAGAAGATTGGGGCAAGATAGCTCGCATTCCTTGCATAAAGATAGATGAGGAAGTGATCATATGAGCTCTCACAAAAAGTTATGGTTTTCATTTCACTCTCAACTCTAAAACCAGAGTCAGGTATGTACCTACCACCGCTTGTTTTATATCCATATTTTAATATTGTTTTCTGAGCTTTTGGACTTCACTTCTGCAGAGAGCTAGAGAACTAACTGTGGAACTGTAAAGATAATTGTTGGTCTTTGAATGGAGAGGATTGACCCAAGATTGCTCACATCCCCTGCACTGGTAATTATTTCCCAGTCTTTTGTAAAACCTGTCACATGCATCTGCATAAACTTCCAGGGAAACCAAATGAGTGCTAGATAAAAGAAATCTTAATCTATTTTTAATATTTTTTTCAATAATATAATCACAAAACTTAAACAAAACAAAGTTGAAAAATTGAACTGTGTGCTTGTGTTCTTCAGTTCTTGGCCCCCCAAAATCACCAAAGTGCTTAATGTAAGCTGGCGATCTGTATTTTGAATTTTTCCTAACCTGTATTAACAAGTTAATTTTTTATTTGTGGTTGCTGCTTTCATGTTCATTTAGCAGTTTGCTAATTTATCTCTCAAACTTTTCTGTTGCTAATATTTGCTGTCAGATTAAGAAAAGGGGTCATGAAGTGTTGTTAACATACCCTAACGCTCAAGAAGAGGGCCAAAATCATCCAATGAAGCTTACTTGTAAGTCCTTTCGCTGTTCTTGTTATAATTTGAAGTTATTGGCTTCCTAATTTGGGTTTAATTTTAGCTTCACTGATATTAATCATTTTCTTTCTCTTCTTTAATCAGTCCTGGTTGATGGCTTACAGATATGTGCCAAGAGAGATGTGAAGTTAGGAAGAAGAAAGGTACTAATTAAGAAGGTACTTGGATTGGACTTTGTCTGATTTGCAGCATCCTTTTCTTCTAATTTTTTATTTTTTTGGGCTATAAGCATTCACATTTTTATGTTTGGTTAATAGCTTTTTCCTTTGACTGATGCAGAGACCAGGAGGATTGAAGGCCATGGGGGGCATGGAAAGCAACCCAGAGTGATTCGAATTTGAATTTTGCTGAAGCAAAAGACAGTTTTCTCTGTGATCTCTATGGAAGAAGATAATGGAGGGATTTGAATTTCTTTTAACAAATGATTTTAAGCAAAATATTAAAGTTCAGTTAGAACCTTCTCTGGTCAAGAGCCAATATGGAGGACAAGAGCTGAAAGAAACTTGCTGGTACAGCATGGAAACGTTGCTCAGAAACAGCTGCTTCCTACCACTCTCAACTCTCTTGAAATCTCTACACTGAATCTGAAATCTTTAATGGAAAGGGACTTCAACATCTCACTTCTGTTCAAAAGCTAAATATTAGAAGGTGTGACCGTCATGATTTCCTGCTAGGAGTGGATTTTCCAGCATCTCAAAGGCTAGATATTGATGAGTGCCCGACTCTGGAATTCCTGCCAGGAGAGGGTTTTCCAGCATCTCTTTCTTTTCTTCCTTGAAGTAAATATACCTTGAAAATAAAACGGGAGAAGATTGGAACAAGATAGCTGGCATTCCTTGCATAAAGATAGATAAGGAAGTGATTATATGAGCTCTCACAAAAAGTTCCAATTGTCATTTCACTCTCAACTACCTAATCAGGATCAGGTACCCATATGAGCTTGTTTTTTATTTTTATTTTTTTTATCTGTTAAATGAGAGCTATATGGGAAATAGGTAGTGTAGTCCAATATGGTGGATTCAATGCAGCTACTTTTTCCAACAAAATACTTGTATATTTTCAAAATATATTTCGCTGCTTTTCCAAGAATTTACTTTCAAAGTATATTTTGTGTGTTCTTGTACAATCTTGGACTTGATACTGGGAATTAGGTTTAAGAAGCTGCAACAATTTCTTTTCAATAAAGCTATTGAAATCTTTTTTTATTTTTTTTATTCTCTAAGATCAATCTATCAATTCTAATTTCTTCTTCTTTGCATTTAGGATACTTGGTTGAGCTGAGATACATAAAATAGCTTTGAGAAGAAATAGGCTTTTCACACTTTGATGTGGAATAGAAGTGTAAGAAAACACATGAAGGTAAAGCTCTATGTATAATTTCTGAAGGACTCTGAAATTTTGGCTTTAGCAAAAATTACAGTCGCCATTTACTATTTTTCTATAAGATTTTGGCCATTCTTTAAATCCTTTCTTGTTTTATGGGCAGATATCAATATTGGGGGTCTCTAAACCATGCAACTGTCTTCTAATATTACACTGTGAGGCTTTAGGGTACGTTATTTGAGGTGGTAGTTCTGAAATCATGATATAGAGTGGTCTTAAACTCTGAATGGACATTCGGTAATTCTTTCCAGTACAGTATTCCATGAACTTTGTGTCATGCATGAAGGAAGCTGCAAATTTTCTTGCCAATTTTCCTTAAGAGGTTTTGTGGAGCTACCAGCTACTTTTCCAATATATTGTCAAAATATATTTTGCTGCTTTTCCAAGAATTTAAAAGTATGTAGCACTTCTCTTTAGTTGATCACTGTGGCAGATGAACTTTACTTTAGTTGTTCTTTCTTTCTCATCAGCATTATTCCTAAAAGAACTGAAGATGGGATCTCTCTTTTTTTTTTACATTGATTATATGGTATAAAGAAAAGGTCCAGATTGTCAAACTGGCATGCATAGTAAAGTGAATAGCTCATGTAATTTGATGATTCCAATTTCAGTCCAAACTCAAGCACCTAGATGTGTACAAAAACACCTATGTAGAAGTTCTGATGGTTCATTTTAAGTCTTAACACTTGATAATTGAATGTACATCATTTGGTGTCATCCCTTCTCTATATCTTGTTTATGTCTGTGTTTAATTGTTCCATGTCTGTCTTCTTGTACAATGTAAGACTTTTTAGTGGGAACTAATTTTTAGTTACAAGAACTAGGTTTCGTTAAAGCTGTTAATCAGTTTGCACGTTTTCTTCGATCAATCAGAATTTTCATCATCTTTGCATTAGGATATTGTTATGTAAGATTGTGGTCCTACAACTTGTACGACCACAATCTTACATAACGACAGTGAATTGTACGGTACAATTATTTGAATTCTTTCTTCTTAATAGGCAGAGGTCTGTTTTGGAGACCTCTAAGCAGTGCTAACTTTGTCAGCTAATATTACATTTGATGCTTGAAGGGTATGTTATTTGTCAGCTAATACGAATATTGAGAGTCTGAAACTCGGAATGGACTTTCAGCAATATTTCGATCCCTTATTTAATAAATTTTATGTCATGCATTTAGGTGTAACGTGAAGGAAGATCCAACATTGTTGTTTGGGCTGCATTTAGTGGATTTTTGCTGCTGTCATCTCTGTGGTACCCATCTCGCAAAGAACTCATTGCCTCTTGGATGGACTACAACATGCAAACACTGCCCACTCCCACACTTTCAAGAGGAGGGTCTATTGGCAACCACTCCTACCTCTCTCACCATCTTTCCTCTCATTCCAATTCTTTTATTAAAGTCCAGTGTTGCCAAAGAAGAGTTTGTAGGTATGCAGGTTTGTCTTAAGTGCTTTATGCAGATCCACATTGTTTATTTATTCTTTCATTGGAGTATCAGATACAATCATGAGATTTTAATGTCTAATATGACAGGATTCCAATTCTCATAAAATGGGGCTTCAGCATTATTAGTGGTTTGATTATCCGTTCATTACTTGGTGGAGTGAAATTTGCTAGCAGACTCTGTTTTTGAATTCCCTGTAGCAGCAGAAAAAAATACATTTGGAAACTTTGACACCAAAGAATCATCCAGAGCATCTTATATGTAAGTCCTTTTGTGATTCTTATAATTTGAAGTTATTGGCTAATATATTTAAAAGAAATTGGATTTATTTCCCCAACTGCCTTAGTTTTAGCTTATATGTTATTGATCTTTTATTCTCTCCTTTTGTTTGGGTGGGCATGGGTGGTAATGCAGAAAAGGGAGCATGGAAAGCGACTTAGAATGGAAGATGTAATTCATACTGAATTTTGCTGAAGCAAAAGACAGTTTTCTCTATTCTCAATGGAAGAAGATAATGGAGTGGTGGCTTTTCGATTAAAAAATTATAGGTAAGTTGTTTCAAGCAAAATATTAGAGATTAGTAACAAGCCCCTCCGATCCTGCCCCATAAAACGAAGAAGCAAATCCGGACAACAACTGTCCCATACAAAGGAGCTGAAACCCCTAAAGCGAAAGCTGCTCGATTATGATCTCTGCCAATGTGACTCAAAGAAGAATGGTAAAACAGTACAGCTGCCATTTGTATAGAATATTTATAAGAAACGTTGCAATTTACAAAGAACAGAGTTTTTTTTTTTTTGTTTACTTTTCTCTTTACAGTTTGTGTTGACCAGTATTTCTTATAATTTATATGATCAACTGTGATTTCATATAATTAGATCTTCCTCTTCTGTATTTCCTCACTGATTGATTGTGCCTCTGGTCCTCTCCCTAAGTGCAATTGGGGAAAAAAAAAAAGGTATACCCAACAAACACATAAAGATTTCGACACTCACATGACTAAAGATCTGGCATATCACCTGCCACATAATGTGGTTCATTCATGTGACTTGAGATGTTCTTTTATCGTTATCATTTCTCATTTCTTTCTTTGTTTGCTTTGCTCTTCTTCATTGTTCAAGATAACACATTCATCATATAAAAATTGGCAAGATAATTAATTTATTGAAAGAGAAATTCAGAGGATGGAAATCGAGGAAATCAGCCAAGATATCAAAATTTGGTGAGATGAGACGATTTTTGTTTTCACATTTGTCTTTGAGAAATTGGCAAATTTGCTCTCAGGCTAAATAGTAGCACCTTGTCTTTATTTTCTGTTAGAATTTCTGAAAACTTCAAATACAGAATACGTTTAATAAGTTCAAACTGTAATTAGGAAGAAGACAAAGACGGTGATATCTAGGCTGGAAATGACATAAATTTATGACGAGAATGTACAATTACAACAAATGATGAGTCAAAACCGTTGCTCCAAATAAATTGAAAATGATCGAGTCTAGAATCATAGATACTTGGCCAACCAAGGTAGCTCCTTGTTGTCCTTCAGTGCAAATGCCACATCGTCACTGAAACAGAGCCCATATAAACTTATATCAGATCAAGAAATGGTCCAAAGTTTTCTGATAAAACCTCAAAGTTCAAAGTAGCTTTCACTTTTGGGTTAGGGTTGAGGGGAATTCTAATAAAGATCAGTAGCTACAGTTTTGGGAGAGAGGGATGAACCTATTGTGGCTGCGGTCTACCACAATAAGTTTATTATATGCAAGATGCTCCCTTAGACGTATAAATTGACAACTGGTATGATACAATTAGTAAGATATACAATTAGTAATAAATGTGCGGCCATCTTGATCTCATTTATCTCATGTTAAGATAGCAAATTATGCAGTAGTCACTGTTTTATTCAAGAGCTTTGGTTCCCTCTTCTAAGAAATAACTTCATTAAAATAAATGAAGTTTCAACTTTCAACAACAGATAAAATAAGTATTTATTATCAACATAAGATATAATTTGACTCACTTGAATATGAGGTGCCTGGAACATTTCTTGTATGGCTGCTTCAACCTCTGCCATACCAACAACTGTTTCTCCTGCAAAGTGGATACATAAAATGACAAGAAATGAAGCTTCAGGAACAAAAAAATAACACTTCTAACAAAGCAAGCACATATTTTTTAAGCTGCATGAGATGTTGGTGTTTTCTCATACCAATGCAGCAACAGAGTACATATTTGAAATTTCAGGTTACAAGAAAGAAGAAAAGTTAATAATTCTAATTCTTTGGTTTAAAGAGGAGCTTCATTTTGGAACGCAATGAGAAAGCTATTGAATTAACTTAACAGGTTGCACATGTCAAATGGACCAGAGAAGGATTAGGTATCAAAATTTGAATATTTGTAGATGAGGAATAACAAGCATTTGCTAGTTCTATCTGGTGATAAAACAAAAATTGGTGGAGACTCTCAGATAAAGGGTGCTTCTTTAAAAAGAAAAATGAAAAACAAAGCAAAACCACAGGAAAAAAAAACAAGAGATGTTCCATTTAGTATTTAAAGTAGATCTTCCATGAAACCTAGCTCTAATTATGGGACAGTTGATTTTTTTCCAATGAAAGGAAAAGTTAAATACGAGACCAAACTTGAACAAATTTACAATGCTTCAATATTTTAGACCATGATGTTAAAAACAATGAAATTGGACATCACAAAGAAGGGTCAATACTCTGATCAAGTCCCAATATGGGGATGGTGGAGGGGAGAGGCATAGCCAGAATTTCCTTGAGCAAGAGCTGGTATATTTCTAGAACCAAATAATTCAAACTTCAATGCCCCACTGAACATCTAATATGGGCCTTTTATCTAAAATGGATGCAAATCAAGACCTTACAAAGTAATTCAGATTTCTAACTCTTGCACATGAATAGTTTACTTATCTTCCCAGTTCCCAGTTTCTAGTAATCAATGAAAGAAGCAGTTTTCAAGTAGAAAGATAATAATCACAATAAGTAGTTTTTACTACCCCAATATCAAGTGATGATCAGGTGAAATGGGAAACCACAATTTAGAACTTGATTTGGACAAAATGAAGGCAGCCAGTCATAACAAATAGCTTAGAGAGTTCGAAGGTGTGAAGTATGATTAGAAGCAAAACATTCTCTTTTTTTTGTTGGTAAATAAATGAATACATTAACCAAGAGGACAACGAAGAAGAAGAAAAAAAACATACAAGCCAAAACATGCCATAAAACCAGCACAAAAGCCAGTCCACGTGAAAAAACCCAGCTAACAACAAGCCAAAGCCAAAAACAAACAACAAGACCCAAACTACAGGGACTAAAATTGAATTTTAGCTTTTGCTTTACAACCTAGCAATTACAGTATATAGTACATTACACTACTACAAAAAAGCTCATACGTATCAGTAATTTACCGATATCTAATGCCCCTAAAATTCGATATTGGAAAGCGTGATATCTATTCTCATTGATTTACATATCAGTTTTGAACTGATCTCTATAGAGGTTTTTAAATCAGTTCCTTTTTTGAATACGATATATTTTCCCTTCCCGGATGGTTAAAAACGCAATAAATGATAATATATTATATCAGTATTATATTTATAACTAATATCATATACATTAATAATATGGGTTTTAGTCGTATAACTGGTATAATTATTTCCATAGACATTTGTATTATGTATAAGAACAGATATCTTATATCAGACTTATATGTTCCTGAATTACGGAACTGGTATACACAGTATCATAGACATCGGTATTAGTTCTGATAAATGATATCTGATATGTGAATTATATGCGTTTGAAATATAAAACTGGTATTTATATTCTCATAGATATCGTTATGTTTATGATAACTGATATCGTATATATAAATTATATGTTTTAAGAGTATGGAACTGGTATAAATATTTGTACAGATATCGGTATTGGTGATTAAAAACGATATCGTATATTTGAATTATATGTTTAAAATGTATGGAACTGGTATAAATATTTTATAGATATCGTTATTGGTGATAAAAAATGATATCGTAGACATCTATTATATGTGTTTTTATTGTAGAACTGATTATGAAGCCATGATTGGTATCAGTTTATTTTCCCAAAATAGATATCTATTCTCTATACCATTTCAGTTTTTACATTAGAATTGATCTAATATATTTCGAAATTAGGGTTATGTGACACCTGTTTTGATATCGGATTTATTTTCAAAAAACTGATATAATTGGTTAACACCATTGAACCATCCCGTGCATATTTATTTAGTGGCCAATTTTACCAGCACAGATAAGCTAAACTGATTCATTTCATTCAACAATCCATTCCATTCATCAAATGTCATATATTTTAAAGGACCCAAAAGTTGTCATATCACAAAAATTAGGGGGAGATCTCATCATCTCTAACTACCCCTTCCTTCAAATATGTCTAAGCTAGCTAGGCTAGGCATCACTTAAAACTATTAGGTAGTAGGCATGCAAGGTGTTAAATTTTGAAATTTTTGGCGAAATTTCGCCGAAAATTTCGATTTTTTAGGGTGTCGAAATCGAAACCTATATTTGTTAAATTTTCGGGATAATTTCGGCAAAATTTTCGAAATTTTTGAAATTTCGCCGAAATTCTCGAAATTTCGCCCGTGGGTGCTCGATCTGGTTTTGGGTTTTTTGGAGGCTCGATCTGGTTTTGGGTTTTTGGAGGTGAGATCTGCTTTTGGGTTTTTGGAGGTGAGATCTGGTCATCTGGGTTTTGGGAGAAAAACCCATTTTTGGGAGAAAAATGGGGGGTGCGGCAGGGGGGAGATCGAGGGAGAAAGTGGAGGAGGTGGCGGCAGGGGGCGGCAGAGGGAGATGAGGGAGAAAGAGGGGGCGGCAGGGGGGCAGCAGGGGGCGACGGCAGGGGGGCAGCAGAGGGCGACGGCAGGGGGCGACAGCAGGGGGGCAGCAGGGGGGGCGACGGCAAGGTGAGGGTGAGGATGGGTTGGTGATAGATAGGAGAGAGAGAGAGAGAGAGAGAGAGAGAGAGAGAGAGAGAGAGAGAAACCAGTGGGTGGAGGCCAGTTCGGGGGACAACTGGAAAAGAAAGGAAAGTGAAGGAAGCCAGGAAGGAAAGGAAAGTGAAGGAAAAAAAAAAGAAAACAAAAAAAGAAAAAGAAGGAAAGAAAAAGAAGAAGAAAAAAAGAAAAGAAAAAAAGAAAAAGAAGAAAAAGAAGAAAAGAAAAAGAAGAAGAAAAAAAGAAAAGAAAAAAAGAAAAAGAAGAAAAGAAAAAGAAGAAGAAAAAAAGAAAAGAAAAAAGAAAGAAAAAAGGAAAAAAAAAGTAAAAAAGAGAAAAAAATTAAAAGGTTTAGAGTTGATTGGGGTTTGGGGACTTTGAGCAATTGTAAAGAAAAAAAATGATTTTGGTTTTCGTTTGGCCGTTTTAGAATTTCTTTTAGTTGTTTTTAAACCCTAAATTAGTAAACTTTAATATATTTCTATATAAAAAATAATTTAAAATACTCCCTAAACCCTAATATCATATACCATATCCTAGTTTGAGGTTTTTGGGCAATTGAAAAAAAAAAAGTGATTTAGGGTTTCGTTTGGCCGTTTTGGGGTTTCGTTTAATTGTTTTTAAATCCTAAACCAATAAACTCTAATACATTTTTATATAAAAAATAATTAAAAATATCCTAAATGGCCTAAATCCTAATATCCTATACGATATCTTAAACAATATAAAGTATAGATTATAAAGTATATAGGGTTTAGTGTATATATTATAGAGTATTAAGAATATATTAATTTTATTTATTCATTATACTAATTTTATTTCACAGTATTTATATTCAGCGCGCATTATATTCATCTTATATCACATGAAACTTACTATATAATTTGATTTCTTCAATGTTTTTCATCAATGTAGTAGATAATATGTTAAATAAACATATAGTAAAGTTTCATTCAAAATTTCCGTATTTTGATAGTAATTTCTATCGTTTCCGTCTAATATCTGTCGAAATTTAAAAATCTTCGAAATTTCCGTCGAAATTTCCATCGAAATTTCCATCGAAATTTCCTCGAAACTCGAAATTTTATTCCTTGTAGGCATGCAATTCCCCATTCCCCTTTACAAAATATGGGCATGGCAGCATTTAAATTAATTGATCTAAGTTCTATAATATCCACAAAATGGCACATCCAGCCATCACCACATATACCTAAGCCTACACATAATTCAAGTTAACAAAGTCACCCCATTCTTCTCGAACATCATCAATTTGGTCTTTGGTGTAACTGCATCGCTTGATCTTCGATTTGCTCCACTGAAAACACAAAGGAAAATTGCATTAGCTCAATAGCAAGGTAGCTTAAAGCTTGCTCATACTAAAATAATGCTTGCAACTAGCTTGTGCAAATTCACATAACTAACACCGTGGGAAATAGATGCTAGACAACTTTTCAAAGGTTAAGAGAAATTAGACATGCAGTAGAATGGTTAAGTTTGATGTATTATTAGTGACAAACAAAAGAGAACTTAGTACAAGTTGAATGCTTACATAAGAAAGGAACAATATATAGCCTGTAGAAAACAGAATTTTGACAACCATGATAATGGCCAAGAGTGGTTTTAGTACTGACCAGTTTCTTAAGGCAGGTTCAGATGGAACCCTTCTTTACTGCAAGGAGAAACGAGAGATATATGGCAAACAGAAAGTATAGTGCTTAATCTTATAATTTGATTTTTTTAATTTTTTCTTTTTTACATGAATATAATTGATGAAGAAAATCCATTTGAGTAGGTTCCAGCTGTATTCAATATAAGCAATGCAGTTAACCAAAATTTCAGAAACTTCAAGCAAAGATGTAAACAAATATATACTGTACGTGAAGGTCATTTGGATTCGATGTGATTGCTTCATGATTGCTCTCAAACTCAAGATTCGTATCCTCAATGATGTCCTTCATGTACCTCATAACGTAATAACCACATTCAACCCCTCTAGGTTGTTTAGGACACTGACCACAAGAAGAAAACAGTGGCATGCATATAGAGTTAGTGTGTATTCATACAGGTTTTAAATAGGAATGGCAGAAATAGTACTTAGGAAAACATTAATGAATTATTTGGAATACATACTGAAAGATGCTTCCACTGTATTGTTTTGCGAGTTCGCCTACCCGTAACTACATTGAATTGTCTAATCGCACTGAATCAACAAAACAACACAATAAGTTACACCCCAACAAATTATCCCTAGTGCATAAACCAATAAATATATAAGGGAGCATCAACTCACGTGTTGACAATGTCCATCCATCCCTGGTCAAAGGTCGGTTTTGCAAGAGGGTCCATTATATAAACAATGTCTTTATCTTCAGTAATTATGGTCAACGTCCAATGCGACCTTTCAAAAAGGGTAGCACTATAATTAGCATGCATGAGTAAATGGCAGGCATAAAAAAGGTTCAAGAAAGTCAGTTAATCATCTAAACACCCTTACCCAGAATTGTAAGGCACCAAGAAAACACGATCGCTTTTTCCTTGCTGAAAACGAGCTGCCATGTAGGTTGATCGTTTCTCTGAGCTTGCTACTCCAATAGAAACACGGGCCGGATCCACCAAACCAACCATATCAATCATCTTGGACCTGACCAACTTATCATATAGGTGCCTAATAGTATTTAATTAAAAAATACATATCAGAGCAGATCAGTAGGACAAAACATGACTAGCTTTTCAATTAAACTTAACTACCTCATATACACCACTATGCATGTCGCGGAGAGTTCCTGCATCTCCATGAGGAAAGTTATATCCTCTCTCAAGATAAATAGTTTTTGGACTTCTCCAAAGACTTCTTCCTCTATCTCAGATGTGATTGCTTTTCCACTCTCATACATTGCTTCCCGGGCATAACGATACAGTAGCTTGCAATTTGTTGGCACAAGCTTCTCAGCTGGTGCATCCTTCTTGAATAATTCCTTCACCATGCCAGGCACTTGTTTCTTCTGCATCTGCCATGGTTAAGCACAAAGACCCAAGGTTAAGTGAGTAATGAAAGAAAAATAAAGAGACATAAGTAATGAAAGTACGTACTATATTTAACTTATCATTGTATTCAATTACAAGGTCTTTAGGCCAAGCGACATGGCTGCCAACGGCATCATCAACAGTTTTTAACTCCTCTCGGACTGGAATGGGAAGCAAAGCTTGTCCATCAATGGCAATGTCAATTGCAACCCGCAGGTTGGCGTCACCCAACGGAACCCCATGCACTTCCTTAGATGCAAGATCAATAATTGAACCGTATGCAACAATCTTTCTAGTAGTTCCCAAAGCCAGTTTGCAAGAATTTTCCTAAGCAAACATAGTACATACCAATACATAAATAAAGTGCTATTCAAAACACTAAAACAACACCATCTCAGACCAATACCTTTACTGTGCAGTCAGCGATGACGTCTTTGTGTACTGCCTCCTTCCTTTCTAGCTCAACCACCGCAGCCTTAGACTTTCCCTCATCCTGGCAGCTTGCTTTATCGGAGACAATCCCATGGCCTGGAAGTGTCTTAGGTGTAAGAACACCCTTCTCATTCTCCCGCGCCTCCAACTTTTCAATTCTCTCCAACAACATTTTACACATTTCACGCTCCTTTTCTAACGTGGCTGCCAACTCATTTTTTGAGACTAGTTCCCTAGGTTTTCTGGGAATGTTGAAGTATGTGGTAGGGTTGACATTCCCCCCTACTGCCCTTACCCTACCATGGGTGTCCGGAGTCTCCAAAGCCATAGTTAGAACGTCCACTGCACCCTCGACTTTCAATTCTCCTTGCTTCTTTTTCTCCAGCAATTCGTCCTGCCACATGTCCATGACAAATTACATTACACAAAAATGACCTCATCAATTATGAAATCCACTGCAATAACAGGTCAGAATGCTTACAATGACATCAGCCACCGATTGTACTTCCTCAGTTAAGTTCCCATTAGAATCTTCACGTGCCTTCTTCCATAGAATGGAACGGTCAAGATCCTCCGCTGCCACATTTTGTTTCCTCTATTCATAGAACCAAATTTAACATTAAAAATGCAAGTGCAAAATGCTAGTTAAACTAGACATGCAGATATCCATTCACAAGCTTACCAAATCCTCATCCAAGCCTATATATCCTTTTTGCGACAGTCTATGGTGATACTTCCTCTTTGCAGTTCTCTTGCTTTGTGCCTCATGTAGTTCCTACAATTAAGTACAAGGAACAAAAATATAACACATATCATGAGGAAAATGGGTTCTTGAAATAACCAAAATTTAATACTTTGCAAATATCAAATGTAGCTGGAGCAACAGCTTTTGGCAGCAGCTGGCACAAATGAACAAGCTTACCATAAATGAGTCTGATAGTCGGCGTGCAACAAATGCCTCCCAATGTCGTTTCTCAATGAAGTCCTCATATTGCTTGGGTGGGAGTTTCAAAGCCTCTGGATCGTCCTTGAATGGAAGCACGAATTTGTTTGTAAAATTACACTACAAGAATATTGTCAATAGATATCACCCATTTTATATCAGATTTGAATGTGACTGATATTATAAAAATTATAATATCAGATAATTTTTTAACTGATTTCTAAACTTTATTAGATATCACATGGTTTTTTTCAACTGATATATAATATTGTCATTTTTCTAAGAACTTATAAAGACATCAGTATAAATTGTTAACTGATATCTTAAAACAACACTTATAATTTTTTTATCCTAACACTGATATGTAATGTGTTTTATCTGACTTAATTTTTTTTGTCCTACTCCCAAGTCCCAACACTTAGACATATACAGAATATACTAAAAATTAAAAACCTAGGTCGATCTATCTCTCAGCTCACTTCGATCTCGATATGTCTCTCGATCTCTCGCAAATTCCATCTCGCAAAAACTGTCTCAGCTCATCAGTGTCACACACTCATCGTCGGAGTCGCCGTCGCCGTCGCCACTCCAGGCCCAGACTTCATTGTGAGTTCGTCTGTCTCTCTCACTCTCACTTCTCTGTCACTCTCACTTCTCTGTCTCTCTCTCACCCTCTGACTCTTAGCCTCTCCATTCACAGACGTCAAAGAACAACCTGACCAGTCGCACCCCAGCCTCTCTCTTGCCATCGCCGCCACCGCTTGAAGATCCTTTCGACAGGTGAAGTATGAATTTCTGGGTAAATTAGTTTCTGAATTTTTGGGTAAATTAGTTTGCTCACAAGGGCGTTTTCTGTGTGCTCCATTTTGTAGAACAAAACTTTAAATTAGTGAGTGAGATTTGGACTATCTGCTCATCAGCCTCACACACTCACCGTCGCCACTCCCAGACTTCATTGTAAGTTCTTCTGTTTCTCTCACTCTCACTTCTCTTTCTCTCTCTCACCCTCTGACTCTTAGCCTCTCCATTCGCAGACGTCAAAGAACAACCTGACCAGTCGCACCCCAGCCACTCTTTGTCGTCGCCGCCACCGCTTGAAGATGCTCTCGACAGGTGAAGGTGAATTTCTAGGTAAATTAGTTTCTAAATTTTTGGGTAAATTAGTTTGCTCACAAGGGCGTTTTCTGTGCTCCATTTTGTAGAACAAAACTTTAAATTAGTGAGTGAGATTTGGACTATCTAGTAGTTGTAATTTTATATTATCATCCATGGTTCAGAACAAAACTTTAAATCTTTTATAATAAGTGAGAAAATGTAATGCTGAAGAAATGGAAGGTTCAACTTTTTTCATTTATTTTTTTTGAAAATAATTGAAGTGCATGTTTTCCTTGCTATAATAATGTGTTATATTTAATAAAACAAGGTTATGTTGTTGGGGGGTGATGTCTGGTGAAGTGTGAGCTAACAATAGTACTACCATGTCTGCCTTATTCATTGTTAATTGATTTGCAAACGTTTGTTTGACATAGACAGCCTTTGATTCTTATGAGCTGGAACCTGCTATTAATATATGGCTATATATTTGCACTTCACACCACATGAAAGCAATCATAAAATCAATGGGTATGTGTGAGTGTAGGCCAACCACTTGAGCTTTTGTTGTGGAGGCCCAGCAGATTGGTACCATATCATATTCACAAATAAAAACATATTGTTGTTATGATTTTTGGACTATTTTGATGGTACCATCCTGGTAATAAGTTAGAAAAATGTGTCGGTGTGATGCTTCTTTGTTCTTACTTTCTTAATTAGATGAGATTGAATTAAGAAATGGGTGCTTCTGGTAGTTAATTACTGAATGAGGCTCCTTGTTTGACTTACTCTGTTGTGTTTTAGCAAATTATAAATTGTGCATTTCATTTTTCAGGTTTACTTTGTTTGTATTAGAAGACATAACCAGCAGCCCTTTTTACACATGAGGAATTGCTAACCTAGGTATATTTCTTAATTATTTACTTCGATCACATTCATGCTGCTGTTCAATTTTGGTCTTCTGATTTTAAGCTTGTGCTTGTAAATATGACATAAGAGCTGTCCTAGTATGCATATAAGTTTTTTATTTGAAAAAAATTGGGGGAACAATAAAGTGGCTAGTGTAGATTTCTGTATGGTACACTTGCTGAGTTTTAGGAATAATAGGTTGTCCCTCTAAAGTCTCTTATGAGCTTTTTGTTTTCCATATATAACATATATGTTTTGAATCTTATATGTAAATTGCAGTACATGAATGTTTGTCTCTTAGGGTAAAATTAAAATGTATTAATGAGTATTTGTTTCATAAGAGGCTAGGTGAGAAATTTGCATTTTAATTTGATTGCACATTAATATTGAATTGGCTATTGTCTCTTTATGTGAAGTTAATATCGACAATTAAGGGCAATGGATAAAACCTGGAAGCATGCTGATAGGATGACTAAGGAGTATGAGGTGGGAGTTGAGAATTTTTTGGCATTTGCATTAGGGAATGCTACCAATCATAAGTACATTCAGTGTCCTTGTGTGAAATGTGGGAACTTGAATAAGTTTACCATTAAGATAGTAAGGGAGCATCTTTACTTTAATGGTATAGACAAGCGATATAATAATTGGATATGGCATGGTGAGTGTGCTGCCCCTACATTTGTGGAGTCAGAACATGATGTATTTGGGTCTGAAACAGTCAACATGTACGAAGGTGCATTTGATAATTTCAATGAGAATCCGGATGAGTTTATAAAGTTTGTTGAGGAAGGAGAGAGACCCTTATACCCACATTGTCATAATTACAGCAAGTTATCTGCCCTAGTCAAGTTGTTCAATTTGAAGGCAAAACATGGTCATTCCGACAATAGCTTTACTGATATGCTGGTCATCTTTCGAGATATGCTTCCAAAGGATCATTTGCTTCCCTTATCTACGTATGAGGCGAAGAAGACATTGGCTGCTTTAGGAATGGAATATGAGAAGATTCATGCATGTCCGAACAACTGTATTTTGTATAGAAAACAATATGAGCATGACACAAGGTGCCCCAAGTGTGATCTATCTCGGTGGAAGGTCAACAAGGAAGAAGTTGAGAAGGAAGGGGTGGCAGCAAAACTGTGGTACTTTCCACCTATTCCAAGATTTAAACGGATGTTTAAATCTTGTGAGACTTCAAAGAATCTGACTTGGCATGCTGAACACAAAATGAGTGACGGCATGATGCGGCATCCAGCTGATTCTCCAGCTTGGAATTGGTTGACCAAAAGTGGCCAAATTTTGCAAGTGAGCCTAGAAATTTAAGGCTTGCCCTTTCTGCTGATGGGATAAATCCGCACAGTTCCCTTAGCAGCCGGTATATTTGTTGGCCCGTACTTTTAGTGACTTATAACCTTCCTCCTTGGTTGTGCATGAAAAGGAAGTTTATGATGTTAACCTTGCTGATTTCTGGTCCTAGGCAGCCGGGAAACGATATAGACGTGTACTTAGAACCTTTGGTTGATGATTTGAAGACCTTGTGGGAGGGAATTGATGGAGTGCACGATGGATTTAGAAAAGACATCTTCTTTTTGAGGGCTGTACTTTTGTGGACAATCAATGATTTTGCTGCTTACGGTAACTTGTCTGGGTGCACGGTTAAGGGTTATAAAGCATGTCCCATTTGCGGAGAAGACACAGATTCGGTTTTTTTGAAACATGGTAAGAAAATGTGTTTCCAAGGCCACCGAAGATTCTTGGACCGCAACCACCCATATCGAAAACAAAAGGCTGCTTTTAATAACAAGCAGGATGATCGTGAGGCTCCTACACCTTTAAGTGGCGAAGATGTCTTAGAAAAAGTTTATGGAATCAATTGTAACTTCGGGAAGACTAAGTTAACTAAGCCAAAAGGTGGTGAATCCCTTAGTTCATGTTGGAAGAAAAGATCAATTTTCTTTGACCTTGAGTATTGGAAGTCACTTCATATTAGGCATTGCTTGGATGTAATGCACATTGAGAAGAATGTGTGCGATAGCATTATTGGAACTCTATTGAACATTCAAGGGAAGACCAAAGATGGTGTGGCTGCCCGTTTAGATCTGGTGGAAATGGGAGTTAGACTTGACTTGGCACCCGAGGTTGGGAATAAAAGAACTTTTTTGCCAGCAGCTCCATATACTCTTTCTAGGGTTGAGAAAAAAACACTATGTAGGTGTTTGTTGGGTACTAAGGTCCCGGAATGTTATTCTTCAAATGTGCGAAGCCTCGTATCCATGGAAGAGTTGAAATTGTTTGGTTTAAAGTCTCATGATTGCCACACGTTGATGCAGCAATTACTACCCATCGCCATACGTTCGGTGCTGCCCATCCACGTGAGATATGCAATAACAAGGCTATGTTTCTTCTTTAATGCTCTTTGCACTAAAGTGGTTGATGTGTCGAAATTGGATAAAGTGCAATACGATCTCGTTGAAACTTTATGTTTGCTAGAGAAGATTTTCCCACCTTCGTTCTTCGATATAATGGTGCATTTAACCGTTCACCTTGTTAGAGAAGTTCGATTGTGCGGACCGGTTTGCTATAGATGGATGTATCCATTTGAAAGAGCCATGAAAGTCTTAAAGGGTTATGTACGGAACCGTAATCGACCGGAGGGCTGCATTGCTGAAAGTTACATCGCTGAGGAAGCTGTGGAGTTTTGCTCCAACTATTTATCTGATGCAATAGCAATTGGAATTCCTCACTCGCGGATGGGGGCACAAAACAGCAATAGACCTCTCTCAGGGGCTAAGGCACATTTAGTAGACCGCGAATCTTGGGAGCAAGCACACCGAATTGTATTGGAGAATGCCTCAGAAGTCGAACCTTATGCCGAGTAAGTGTATTTATCCACCACTTAGACTTATAACATATTGAATTTAATTTAATTTGAAATCATCATTTTGATGTTTTTGTTTGGAATCTGTTGGTAGAGAACACAAGGCCTACTTGAAAGAATTACATGCAAGTAAAAAAAAAAGTGATAAGTGGTTGCTAGAAGCCCACAACCGTGAATTTATCGACTGGTTACGTCAAAAGGTATGCTACTTTGTTACCTTTACAAAGCTTTGACTGTTACAAAATTTTGGTGTTTTGGAAAAGTTTTACAAAGTGTAACTCAATCTTTGTTACCATAGGTTTTACATGTAATTGAACTTGGAGAGGTGGAGATAACAATGTCATTGAGGCGGCTAGCTCAAGGTCCACCAATGAGTGTGCTGAAGTATGAGGGTTATGAGATTGGGGGGTGCCATTTTCACACAAAGGCACGGGACAATATGCGTTCTGTCCAAAATAGTGGGGTTACCTTGGTGGCGAATACAATGCAGGTGGCGAGCGCGAAAGATAAGAATCCGGTCTACACTGACATGGTTTTCTATGGGGTTATCCAAGAAATTTGGGAGCTAGATTATTGTGATTTTCGGGTTCCTTTGTTTAAGTGTATGTGGGTAGAGAATAATAAGGGCATAAAGATAGATGACCTAGGGTTCTTATTGGTTAACCTTAATAGAATAGGTCATAAGAAAGATGCGTTTGCATTGGCTGCCCAAGGTAACCACTTGATTCGAGCTGGTCAGTCGTGATTGCAGCCCCTAATAAAGACTATTATGACTGTTCTCAAGAGGATGATTTAGGGAACAATGTGATTGATCATGAGTCCTTTACCAATGGCCTTCCATCTGTTGAGGAATTTGATGAGCTGATGAATGAGGATGACACCACTTACAAGAGGCCTGATTGTGAGGGAATATGGATACATCATGCAAATAAAAAGAAAAACAATGTAATAGAGAGAATGTAATAGAGCTGCTATTGTGCATTATTTGCAAAAAATGTAATGGAGAGAATATATGTATGTGTAATGGTACTGCTGCTGCTGGTTGTGTTAAGTAAATCATTTATATGTGTATTTTGTATTTGTGATCTTTTATTTGTATTTTGTATTTGTGATCTTTTATTTTGTATTTGTGATCTTGTAGTTGTGTTAAGTAAATCATTTAAGTAAATTATTCATATGTAAATTATTTTTAATTGTTAAGTAAATTATTTTTAATACTGACTTTATTTGTTATTCATATGGAACAGGAGCCACAGCTGCAAAACAGAAATGGCTACACCAAGGAAAAAGAGAAGTGCCAAGTGGAAGGCCAACTCAACACAGCTGGCCAAAAAAATTGTTGAAACAGCCAAGTGGAAGGCTAAAAAGGGCTCATCACCAGCCAAGTCCAAGGCTAAAAAGGCCTCATCACCAGCCAAGTCCAAGGCTAAAAAGACCTCATCACCAGCCAAACCCAAAGCCAAAAATGTGTCATCACCAGCCAAGTCCAAGGCAAAAAATGCCAAGTCCAAGGCCAAGCAGACTGGTCGTGGGGTTACAACCATGCACAGAGTTGTTGTGAAGAAAGCACAAGGAAGAAAGGTGAAAGTGGAGTTTAACTCCTTTGGCGCACCTTGCGGAGATGCACGTTCAACTTTTATGTCATACATTGGGGTTTTAGCTCGGACCACAGTGCCAATCATTTATAAAAACTGGCCAGCTGTAGATGACACCATAAAACAGAACATATGGGAGGATGTTATGGTAATTATGAAACCTTACAATTGAACTTGCAACTGCACCTTCCTTTTAGCCTTTTTTACTTTATTTAGTGGATAACCATGTGCTTTATTTTAATGATCCACTTGATGTAGGGTGCATTTGAGCTGGACCCGTCAAGCAGGAAACATGTTTTGTCGTCCGTTGGCATCAAATGGAGAACATTCAAGACTATGCTGACACGCAAATACATTCTCCCATTCATAAATGATGAGAAGATGTTAAAATCACCACCAAAGGAGTATAAAAGCATCGAGCAAGTCCATTGGGATCAGTTTGTTGCTGGCAGGGTTACGCAGTCCTTTATGGTATGTTATATATGTATGAAATTTAGATTTATGTGTTTTGACTTAACTGACTGGTAGGTACTTTATTTGACAATATGGTGTTGTCTTAATTGTAGGAAAAACACGAGGTTCAACGTCAAAAAACCCTCAAGAGGAAGTATCATCATAAACTTTCACGGAAGGGCTACATTGGATTGAAGGAGACTTTGGTAAGATTCTTAACAATCCATCTGTTGGCAGCACTTGCCTTATTTATAAGCCCACAAGTTCTGATATTTTTTTTTTTTTAATAAAGGCCTCATCTTTTAGTGGTTTTAATTATAAACTTATAAATTGTGCATTATTTTTATTATAACTTAGAGGAAAGAAAGTTTTGGGGAGGATGACCTCGACCGTTCAGTCCTATGGAAGAGGGCACGAGAAGACTCTAATGGGAAATTGGATGAGGAAGTTTCTGAAGTAGTGAATATCATTGTAAGGATTTACATTGTGCTTATACATGACTGCCATTGCTTATTCATTGATAATTATTTAAATTATGCATTATAATGTCAGGATGATTTGCTGGAAAAGAAGAAAAATGGAGAGTTGAAGGTTGAGGGTGCTAATGATGTGCTGACAATGGCTTTGAACACACCTGAGCATTCTGGTAGGGTCAGAGCAGTAGGTGGGAATGTCAACCCTCATGTGTACTTCAACATACCTAAAAAACCGAGGGAGATAATTACAAAGAAAGAGCTGATTGCAATGTTTCTGAAGGACCGTGAGGGGCTTTTGGAGAGGCTTGAAATATTAGAGAAGAAACAACGTGGTGATTCACCTGTTACACCAAAGATGGTACCTGCAGGCCAATGTTTGATGTCAGATAAAGCAAGCTGTGTTTATGAGGACAAGGCTAAGGGTGTGGATGTCGAGGTGAAAAAGAAAGCTGCTGATGTTGAAGTAGTGGAGGTTGAAGAGGTCGATATTGCAGAAACTGTCAAGGTAGCTGCTCTCGATCCCTCTTTCCATTATGATAATCTTGTGAACACGTACTTGTAAAAACATACCTTAAAAAATGTTTGCCTACAGTCTTAAAACAATCTTTTATTGACTGTTCTATAAGTTTGGCTTGGTTTGTGTAGTGGGTGTTACATAAAGCTGAATGATGGGTCACTAAATGGTTGATGCTCAGCATGTATAGTTCCATTTGGGTCAGTGTGGGTTTGGATTTAAAGCATCAACTAAAAACTGAATACAAAGCCTTAAACCTATATGAGCTCATTAAAGGCAGACCTTTCTAGCCATTTTTTCTTTGTATACAAGTTATCCAAATCCTTATATAGTGTAGGGAAGGATTTTTGAAGTCTTGGAAGGGTTATTAGCTTCTATGCTAGAGTTCAGCTATCCTATTAGCAGTAAATCCATGAAAGTACGTCAAAAAATTAGCAACTAACTTTTTTGGCACACTGCAATTGCAAATAGGAGCACTTCATTTTATATTGTTGTCTCTTGTAATTTGTGCTTTGTGGATTAATCTAATTTATATGTGGGCATTGTTTGGGACATACATGGCAGTGCCTACAGTCTTTTATTGACTGTTCTATAAGTTTTTGGACCTTATAATGTATCTTTATTATTCTAACGAGTGTTGCTTGTTTTTTTTAACACCCTAGAAACAAAAAAAACAGGATCCTGTCATAAGGAAAGAGTTATTCAAGACATCAGAAGCTGGCAAGCGAGTGCCTCCGAATTGCAAGGCCTTATATCGTTTTGCGTGTGACGCGATGGCCACAAGTGGAAGAGCTATTGCAGCAGATTTAGAGGAAGAATTCTTTGGGCATGTCCGACGTCTATACATCTTGAAAGAGGACATTACTTCCATCATGGAGATGCAAGAATTATCGGCCACGTGCATCGTGCTTTACATGAGGTAATTGTGCTTGCTGATTCAATGAGTATTTTCTCTAATATTTAAGTTATGATCTAGTAGCTGGTAGGATATGAACTAATTGAAATAAATAATTAGGCACCTATATGAAAAGGTTTTGAACTCACACATGGAAGAAATGGTTGCATTTGTGGACCCCTCGCGCATCTCACT
Organism: Dryas octopetala; assembly: GCF_963921425.1. Lineage (NCBI taxonomy): Eukaryota > Viridiplantae > Streptophyta > Magnoliopsida > Rosales > Rosaceae > Dryas > Dryas octopetala. Next base: position 21,415,450 of record NC_141368.1, on the reverse strand, counting down.
TGGAGTAGGCGACTCACAACAGCGATCACAATATTTAGCAGATCGCTTTCATATGGGCAAATCAGATCGTGTTTTTTTACTTCCATACAATTCTGGGTAAGTTTCTGAAATTACTTATCTATTGATTAATTTAAAGCAAATTGTTTTCATATGGGCAAATCAGATTGTACTTGCTGATTAATGTTAACCTTTTCAAGGGCACACTGGATTTTGACCATTATCAATGAAGATAAAGATGCAGTTTTTATCATGGACCCTCTTCCGAAGCAAACCCATGACAAAGAGTGGATGGCAATTGTCAACAAGTAAGACTTTACTTTTATTTGATTCATTGTAACCACTCTTTTTTTCCCCAGATTTATATACCATCTTTGTTTCAAGACATATAATTAAAATTTTCAATTTTTGTTGATTAAGTGCTATTAGACACTTTAATGGACTCACGGGTAGGACAAATAAGAAAACGCCCCAGTGGAGGCATCTATTCGTAAGTCCTCAACCTTTAATGTCATTAACCTTAATTTTATTTGTCTGACAAGTCCACATATGCATATGGCTTGAATATTAACTATGTGCCATTTTTTTGGATATATCATGCATAGTGTCCAAAGCAACCTGGTGGTGTTGAGTGTGGTTACTATGTGATGCAGTACATGAAGGAAATTATTGAGGATACCAACCTTGATTATGCGACCAAGGTCAGATTTCCAATTAATAAAAAAAATATCTACCCAAGCTAGATTGTATTGCGTTTGTGTTGTTCATGCATTTGGATTAAATACTTAAAAGTATGGTTTGTAATATATGCAATTGAATAATCTGATCTGCCTTTTATCCTTTAAGTGGTTCAATAAACAATGTAGAAACTGCATGCATGCATACCCAAATTTTTGACTAAGTTCAACTTGGAGAAACTGCATCTTTGATGTTTGAGAGAGAGGTATTTGAAATTAATGTGAAAGTTAGAGTGGAGAACCTCTGAGAACCTCTGCTGCTTTGTGTCATATTGTTACTATATATTATTAATTTGAAACAGGGTTGCAACTACAGGGAGAAGGAATATTTGGTGCTTTTCTTATAGTGTGGTCTCTTTTCAAGGATAAGCAATTTTCTTAAAAGCACACATATGCATGAAGCAAGGAAATGGGAGGGTTGTTAGGCAGCAACTCATTTTCTAGTGCTGCTATTGTCCATTCAACTACTCTGACTTGCTTTTATTCTTTATGCATATGCATGTTTAGTTGAAAATTGAGATTAATAAGGCATGCATGTATTCAGTATATATATAGAACTTATGAGATCAATGAATTTGTGATTAAATTAAAGAATATATGTTCCTTTGATGTTTTCAGTGGTCCAATATGAAGACCAAGCGAAGCGGATACACACAAGATCAAATAGATGAGTTGCGTGTGGAATGGGGAGATTTTCTGAACAATTATCTTTAGACCGACAAGTTAATTGGTAGGTGGTGTGCATTTTGCCTTTTTTGTGGATAGAAGAAAGCTGTCGTGCATGCTCATTTTTTGTAAAGCATGGAAGAAGATTGAAGATTTGGTGCGCGCTTTTAATTAGATCATACATGCTGCCATGACTATTTTGTAAAGGATGGCAGAATTGAAGATAGAACTAGCTAGCTAGCTAGACATAGTGCTGATTTGCAGATTAATTAGGCTAGGTGCTGTCATGTTATTTTGTACATGTGGGCAGCGTTTGGTACATTGTTTTGGTTTTGTAAAGGTCTTAACAAGCAGGGTTTAGGCAATATTGCCTTAGTTATTAGGCTGGTGGCATGGTATATATGTTTAGACCTCTACAAAACAAAAAATATATATATGGTTATCTTGTTGGATATTTGTATTGTTATTGGTGATTATGTACATGTAGGCAGCTTTGAATATTGTTATTGGTGATTATTGAAATATATGGAATGAGAATGCATGGAAGATTTTATGGCTGCACAAATTTATGTACAGGCTCAAATTTATGTATTCATATCATTTTTTAGGTGAAAAAAAACTGATATAGCAAGTTGTATTCCAATTTTCTTTTGTGAAATCGACATACTAAACGATATCAGTTTTAGACTAATAATTGATATTTTATAACGCTTTGATATCAGGTTCTTTCTTAGATCTGATATAAAAACAATATTTAGATATCAGAACCTATTCCATACCTGATATTGATATCAAGATTATATATATCAGATTCTACTATAGACCTGATATTGATACTATAGTTTTATATCATATTCTACCTCAAACCTGATATTGATATCGAGTTATATGTCAGTATTAGTATCCAATACGATATCTATTGACCAATCCTGTTGGTACTTGGATTTTATAGATATCAGAAATAATATCAAATTGGATATCCATTTTGTATTTAGGATATCAGGTTGAAAAAGAAAAATGATATAATAAACAATGTTTACATATCAGTTTAAAACTGATATCTAAAATACCATACATTAGATATCACGACGCGCTATATCAGACGGCTACCCAAATAGATATCAGTCCACGACTGATATCTATCGACATTTTTCTTGTAGTGTTAGTCTTGAATGTTCTCCACTTAATGCCAGCTGAAGACAGCACCATCTTCTGGCTTGTAGAGGGAAGATCAAAGGCAGCCTATATTTAGGGTTAATGAGGACAAACAATCATTAAAAATGCAGCAAATACCTCAGGATAAACATGCAGCAAATTAACGGTTACAATAGGTAAAATGAAGCTGAAATACCTCAACATCCTCCCAGATTTTTTTTTAAAGTCTTTATCCACCTTCGGCCAGCTTTCTTCAATAATAGGGACTGTGGTCCTCGCCTTAACCCCTATGTATGAAGCTAAAGTCTGACGAGCTTCTCCTACCGGTACACCATGTGTATTATACTGCACTTGAACTTTTCGGCCTAAAGCTTTCTTCACAATTACATGGTGCATCTGTGTTATTCCCCGAGTGGAACTACTATCAGCAGTAGTAATCGTTGCTTGCTTCGAACTTGAGCTTGCTTTGGCATCCACATTCTCCTCATCTGTAGGTGGGACTTTGGTTGCCTTTGGTGTGGACACTGCACCTTTCTTTCCTTTTGGTGTTCCCCTGCCTTTTCTTTTTCCCTTCTTGCCTTTCGGTGTTGCCATTACTCGAAGATCAAAACTGTAGCAAAACTGTGTAATTAAAAACAAAAATTACAGTACATACATAAGTAAGTCATGGAAAACAGCCTAAATCAGTAAGCCTCTATAAGGGAAATTAACACAAGGTATACACATCTATAAGAAAGCATGGATATACACAAGGACAGCACAAGCCTCTCACCTCTATTAATTAATCAATACTAACACTTAGTAAACTTAGTAAATAATACAAGGAAAATAGCCTAAGTAAGTAAGCCATGAAATATTCAACTTGGTAAAATATACAAGGAAAACAGCCTAAAAAAAATACAAATCATTCTTGAAATTAAAGAAATTAAAGTAGAAAGTATGCAAATTAAATTACAAATTAGCATCAAATTACATGACAAAAAAATGCATGGATTATGGTTTTTGTTTTCTTGAGTGATCAATCCATATGCCCTCGCAATTATCTCTCTTGTAAGTGTTATCACCATCACCAAGTATATCATCAAATTCCTCGACAGATGGTATTCCTTCAGTAAAGGATTGAGCGTGAACACCCGTGTCCCTTAAGTCATCCTCTTGTGCACCATCTTGATAATCTCTAGTCGGGGCTGCAAGCACTACTGACTAGCCAGAGTCAAGTGGGTCCTCTACATAAAAGACTTGCTTCACTTGGGCAGCCAAAGCAAATACGTCTCTCTTGTGACCTATCCTATTCAAGTTTACCAAAAGGAACCCTAATTCATCTGTTTTTATTCCCTTGTTGTTCTCTACCCATTCACACTTAAATAAAGGCACCTGAAAACCGTTATAATCAAGCTCCCAAATCTCTTGGATAACCCCATAGAAAGCCATATCAGCGTAAACTGGATTTTTATCCTTCGCGCTCGCCACCTGCATTGTATTTGCCACCAAGCTCACCCCACTGTTTTGGACAGAACGTACCATGTCACGCGCCTTTGTGTGATAATGGCATCCCCCTATCTCATAACCCTCGTATTTAAGCACACTCATAGGTGGCCCTTGAGCTAGTCGCCTCAATGAGGGTGTTATGTCATTCGATCCACTGATTATCTCATCTGCCACCTATATTAATTATTACTGATTAATTAACACTTTTAAAATATATTAATTATTACCAAACGTTTACAAAGGGTAAGTGCATTGAAAGGGTAATTAAAAGTATAATACCTTGTCACGTAACCAATAGATAAACGTGCGGTTATGCTCATCTAGCATCCACTTTTCACTCTTCTTTTTACTCTTATACAAGTCACTCGAGTAAGCCTTATGTAATCTGCAAATAGATTTCATAAAATTTAACCAATTGTAACTTACTATAAGTGTTAGTAACTTAGTTATTCTATAAGTGTTAGTGGTGGATAAAATGTAACTTACTCAGCATAAGGGTCGACCTCATTAGCATTCTCCAATACACAACGGTGTGCCTGCTCCCAGTCTTCACGGTGGACTGATTGTACCTTAGCACCTGAGATAGGTCTGCTAAAGGTTGGTTGACCATTCGCGAAGGCGGGATTCCAACTGATTTTACATCAGACAAATACTAGGAGCAAAACTCCACAGCTTCCTCACCTATATAACTCTCAGCGATGCTGCCCTCCGGACGGTTACAGTTCCTTACAAAACCCTTTAGCACTTTCATGCCTCTTTCAAATGGATACATCCATCTATAATAGACCGGTCCACACAATCGAACCTCTCTAATAAGGTGCACGGTTAAGTGAATCATTATATCGAAGAATGAAGGTGGAAAGATCTTCTCCAACAAACACAATGTCGTTACAAGTTCTGATTGGATTTTATCCAACTTTGACACATCAATCACTTTATTACATAAGGCATTAAAGAAGAAACATAACCTAGTAATCGCGTATCTCACATGCTTGGGCAGCACCGAACGTATGGCTACTGGTAACAATTGTTGCATCAAGGCGTGGCAATCATGGGACTTAAGACCAAATAGTTTCAACTCTTGCATGGATACTAGATTTCTTATGTTCGAGCTGTAACCTTCTGGGACCTTTATACCCATCAAAGATCTGCACAATGCTTGTTTCTCACCCCTAGACAGTGTATATGGAGCAGCAGGTAGAAAGGTTCTTTTCGGCCCAACTTCGGGTGCCAAGTCAAGTCGTACCCCTATTTCCATAAGATCTAGACGGGAAGCAATCCCATCTTTTGTCTTTCCTGGAATGTTTAGTAAGGTTCAAATAACACTCTCGCACACGTTCTTTTCGATGTGCATAACATCTAGAGAATGCGGAATGTGAAGAGACTTCCAATATTCAAGGTCAAAGAATATGGACCTTTTCTTCCAACATGGAACATGAGTTTCACCACCTAGGCTGCTCTTTACATGTTGCTTTCCGAAAATACAATTGATACCCGACACTTTAGCTAAGACCTCCTCTCCACTTAGAGGTTTAGGAGCAGAACCAAATTCCTGCTTGTTATTAAACGCTGTCATTTGTTTCCGATATGGATGGTGGCTTGGCAAGGCAAGAACCTTCTGTGGCCTTGAAAACTGATTTTCCTACCATGTTTCAGCCTAACACTATCCGTGTTTTCACCGCAGATAGGACACGCTTTATACCCTTTAACGGTGCACCCCGACAAATTACCATAAGCGGGAAAGTCATTGATTGTCCACAAGAGTACACCCTTCAAGGTAAATGTGTTTTTTCTAAACCCATCATACACCCCATCAATTCCATTCCATAATGCTTTTAGATCATCAATCAATGGTTGCAAATAGACATTTATGTCATTTCCTGACTGCTTAGGACAGGAAATCAAAAGAGTTAACATCATAAACTTCCTCTTCATGCAAAGCCATGGAGGAAGGTTATACGTCACTAAGATGACGGGCCAACAACTATATCGGCTACTTAAGGAACTGTGTGGGTTGATCCCATCTGCCGAAAGAGCCAACCTTAGATTTCTAGGCTTACTTCGAAAATCTGGCCACTTATGGTCAACCAACTTCCAAGCCGGAGAATCAGCTGGATGACGTAGCATGCCATCGTTGACTCTATGATCGGCATGCCAAGTAAGATCCTTTGATGTCTCACCACATTTAAACATTCGTTTAAACCTTGGAATAAGTGGAAAGTACCACAAGACTTTTGCCGGAACCCCTTCTTGCTCAATCCCTTGCTTGTTTAATTTCCACCTAGATAGGTCACACTTGGGGCACCTACTTTCATCTTCGTACTCATTTCTATACAAAATACAATCCTTTAGGCATGCATGAATCTTATCATACTCCATTCCTAAAGCAGACAATGTCTTCTTGGCCTCATACATAGACAAGGGTAGCACATGACCTTTTGGCAGCATATCACCAATAGCAACTAGCAGTTCAGAAAAGCTAATATCAGACCACCCATGTTTTGCCTTCAAATTGAATAGTCTAACCAATGCAGATAGCTTGTTGTACTTCACACAATTATCATATAAGGGTCTCAATCCTTCATCAACATAATGACTAAACTCGTATGGATTATCATTGAAATTATCAAAGGCACTCTCGCACATGTTTACTGTTTCGGACCCACAGACACTAGGTTCTCTTTCGTTTTTTTTATCTCTACTTGTACAACCAGCAACTTCACCATGCCATATCCACTTCGCATACCTTGTGTCAAAACTATTAAAGTATAGATGCTCCCTAATCACTCTAACGGTATACCTTTTCAAGTTTACACATTTCAAGCAAGGACAATGGATGTACTTCGGATTGGTAGCATTCTGTAATCCAATTCTCAAAAAACTCTCAACTCCCTCCTCATACTCCACAGACCTTCTATCAGCATGCATCCATGTTTTATCCATACTCTTACACAAAATAACACCATTTCAATATAAACCCAAGTAAACATATGCAAAAGGAAGCATATTAACTGATAATATATAACTAATATTAATGTCAATTTTAATTAGCAGAAACTCATCTAAAGAACACATATACCTTTACCTAGAACTCATCAAATATTCAATTATATTGACACCATATGACCTAGTTGAAGCCTGGCAATGTATTGGGTTTAAACCTATATATCTTTACCTAGAACTCTACCCTTAATTGCAAAAGCCACATAATATATTAGACCTCAAACCCAAAATCAAACAAATTAACCACATACCCAAATTCATAACACAGTCGACCCAAGTTCCATATTTAAGTTAAATACAAAGAATTCCAGCACCCAAATTCAAATAGACCCAAGTTCAAACAATCTACAATACACCCAAATACAAACAAATCCAAATTCTAAAAACACCCAAATAACAAAACACCCAAATAGCAATGCATACATGTTCAAACAACTTGCAGATATTAGAACCCTTAATTCAGAATCTAAACTTCAAATTAAAAAGAAAAAATAACAAAACAATCTCATCAAATACCTGAAATCGCAAAGGCTGGGTGGGGGTATCGGGAAGGGTTCTCTGGGTCGATCTTGATCTCGCGACGTTGTCCAGAATCTTCTCTCTCTCTCTCTCTCTCTCTCTCTCTCTCTTCGCGACTTCTCTCTGTCTCTTTGTCGCCTTCGCTCTCTGCAAGCCTTCGCGCGCGCTCAACCCATCGATCTCGATCTGCAAGTGTTCGCTCTCGACATCTTAAGGCTGGGTGGATTGGAAAACCAGCTAGCTAGCTTAAGCTTCGAGCTCAATCCATATATCTTCGTTAGAGATTGATGAAGAAGATGATGAGTTAGGGTGTGGGTTTGGGTCTGGTTCAGTTTGGATGTGAGTGACTGAGTGTGGGTGTGTGAGTCTAAGTGTATAAACGCGGGCTGCCAAATTTTTTTTAAGTCATGAACAGTACCCCGATTTTCCCATTCTAAAATTTAAGCATCATTTATTTGTATAGATATCACTTTTAAATCAAGGTTAATAAATTTGTCCAACATAATATATCACATTCAAAATCCTAATGATATATAAACTAGTTTAAATATCATTTTTTGAAAAAAAAACTTTTAAACAATATTAAAAACCATATTATATCGAATACCCTTAAAACTGATATTAATCTAGTGATATGTATGAGCGTTTTTGTAGTAGTGTTAGTACTGACTTTTTTTCATTTTCTTTGTTGTTAATTCTTTTTGTAGAGATCGAGTACTTAGCTATGGTCTTTTGGTTGTCGTGGAGATCTAGAACATGGCTACAGGACCCAATAATCTCCCTAAACTAGCTTGTGTTATTTTGATGGTCAACTGTAAATAACGGTAAAAAGCTCTCGCAACCAATAAAACCTTAATTTCCCTACAAGACTGTACTTTAAAATGCTTTAACTCTAAATCCTAAAGGTAAGCACAAAAAGACATAACATATTTAGAGCTTCCTATAATTGCAAAGACATAACATAACAAGGGTGTTTTTTTTTTTTTAAAAGTTCAAAGCGATAAAGCCCATGATCGGCCTCCCCACTTGCAAAAACACAGTGACAGATCGGTTCACTTTAATCAGCCAAGTGCTCGGTAGAACCACATTTTTTAAAGTTGGTACCTAAAGTGAAATAATATAAATGGTTTGATAGTTAAAATGAAAAAATATTGAAATTTAGTACCTAAAGTCAACAAACTTTTTTATTTACCTATTACCTTACCTGGGTGACCTTCTATCTCTATTTTTATTTTTTTATCACTCGACCTCGTTTTATGTTTATTTCACCCAAATACTACCTATTTTGATCGCCCAACCTCGTGGGCATGGTGAAATTGATCAATTCAATCAATATGTGCAACCTTGCTCATGGTATCAAAAATGTTGATCCCCCAACCTCGAGCTAAATTAAATCGACCAACCTAATTCATGTGAAATATGGTTGACTAAAAAGGCCTATTTTGAGGCTGGGTTATGGTGATAAATAATGAAAAATGACCCAAGTTTAGTCGAAATGGCCAAAACATGTTATTTATTATTTTCAATAATTAAGAATTTAAGAGGCTCAATTTATTTTATTATTTTTATATAAATAAAAAGAGTTATTCTGGCCTAGTTTTGAAGCCAGGTCATTCTCTCTTTATTTTTAAAAAGAGAAACGACATTATTATTTTTCTAATATTTTGGTTTGAGATTTTATCAATTTTATGAAGAGTCCATCTAGCCCGCATAAGTCCAAAGCTCATTGATGAAAATTTCTTAGCCAATAATATGTCCGCCCAAGTTACACAAGGATTACCCATTCGCCAAGGAGTCCCGGCCTACTCAAGGTAGAGCCAGAATCCAAGTTAGAGACTTTTCTTGACAAAAGTGATCTTTTTTTAACTGACGTCTTGACAAAAGTGACGAATTGTCCCATATTGATAAAAACCATAAATTTATGTTCTTGATCAACGCAACTCTAAATATGTGTCCTGAAATAAGATTGACTCCAAAACATGTATATTATATAAAAAAATTGAATTCCCTTACTACTATGACACATCAGACTTCATCATAGTGGGTGAATCCTACTGAAAATAAAGATTATGAATAAGTAAGTCCTAGTACGACTTATATACCTATGTGTATTTTTTAAAATGAGGATATTCTCACTTTTTTTTTTTTTTTGAAAAATTCACTATACATATGTAACGACCCGACCCAAAGTTGACTTTTAAAAATAATGGACTTTCGTCTTTGACTTTGGGCACGTTGAAAAGGTCTCGAGTCCACGAGTTCGTAGACACGCGGCACGCGTCAATCGGAGTTACGGTTTAAAAGATATGGGTGTTTGAAGCGAGGGGCAATTTCGTAAAATGGACAAATTGGGTTTAAAAATTTAATTTTTCTAGAAGTTTCTCCCTCTTTCTAGAATATTCTCTCTCTCATTATTTACATCTCTCTCCCCGCACTCTCTCTCTCCTCTCCCCCGTGCCAGTCTCTCTCGCCCCTCACCCTCGCCGCGCCTGTCACCGGCGCGTGACGGCGCGTCCGACGGCGGCTGGGCTCGGGTTTTGGCCTGCCGCCATCGCCTCCCTCCCCTCTCTCTCCCTATGGACTCCATTCCACTGGCCGATCACCCACGACGGAGAAACGACACAAAATAGGGCCGAGCCACCTCGCCGGCGATTTGTGTTTTTCGACGGAGTTGCGGCGTCGGACCACCTGGGTTCTCTTCCCCAGGCCAGGGCGAGTCTGCCCATGACCTTCCCTCACGACGGTGACGCTCCACGACGATGATTCGACGCCACAAGGGTTGCGGCTGCACCACCGCGATTCCACTGTTCCGGCAGAAATTGGATGGCCGGACCTACTGGGCTTTGTTGCCCTCGTCATGGTGAGTTCAACCATGGTCTCCGTTCGTCCATACGAGGCTCCACGACAAAGCAATGAGCTCGGGAAGCCAAGCCAGCCGCCGGCTTCCGCCGCCGATTCCGGCGTTTCCGGTGAAAATTGGCCATCGATCCAGTTGACAAAATCGATCATCTAGGTACGGGTAATCTTTCCCCTAAGGTGTTGATGTTCAATTTTAAGATTTTAGAAATTCGATTTTATGGTTTATGTTATTTTCGAATATCTTGAAATTGGACTCAAATTCGTGTTGTTTTTGTGCAATTAAAGGTTCAATTATATGATTAGGATTGTTTGGAGTTGAATTTGGGTATTTTTAAGTTTGTGCCGCCGCTGCCACCGTCGGCTCCGCCACTTGTGGCGGCGGGTCGGGTGATTTTTCCTTGTCAATCAGCCTCCCCAGGACATCTAAAGGCCAATTCTAGGGTTTGTTTGCATATTGGTGAGTGTTTGTGTGTTGTTAGGGCTGGGCAGCCACCGTGCGTGGTGGTTACCGTCCATTTCGGTCGTTGAACGGAAGTTGTGAACTCTGAATATTTAAATGTTGGTTGTCTGGTCTTAACAGGTACATGGGCTCGGGAAATCTCATTCACGATGCCGTTATGCTGCCGGATTTGGTATCCGAGAAATGGCACTGTGAAGGATATTTCTGTCTTTTACGTAGATAAATTGTGAGTGAAACGTATCGGTCTTTTAATGTAGAGTACCGTTAATAAATCGTCGGTTTCGTGTGAGTTGATGCTTTATGTTAAAGGAAGCCCAGTATAGGGTTCAGACCATGAGAAGGAATTGACGAAAATTGAGACTAATGGATTAAGTGAAGATTTAGCAATTATCATACAATAGACTGTGAGTAGGAATGACAAACAAGTGAGGAAGGGTCGTGAGTAGGGATCAATTTCAGAAAGGTTTCAGTATAGTTCAGGGTAGACTGTGAGTGGATCCTTGGTTTTCGAAATGTTTTGTACGTTTTATAATTTAACTCTTTTCTTGATGTATTTGAGTATGGACAGTTTTCTGGAAAAAGGTTTTGGTATTATTTTGGGAAAGTTTTATTAATGAATTTCTGTCCTTTAGAAAATGAGTTTGAATCGAGCAGCTTTCACAATTTGAGAATAATTTTATTTAAGCGGATTTATGGGAAGATTTAAATTTCAGTTTTTATCTGGAGGAGTAGTTTTGAGAGGTGGTTGATTGAGATATACAGAAGCGGTATCAAACCGCCATACTAGTACCCCCTTCAGCAGGTACATAATTGCTCTGCACTCGCCTAGAGATGACTCGGCGGTGTATGACCAGCACAGGTACATAATTGCTCTGCACTCGCCTAGAGATGACTCGGCGGTGTATGACCAGCACAGGTACATAATTGCTCTGCACTCGCCTAGAGATGACTCGGCGGTGTATGACCAGCACAGGTATATAATTGCTCTGCACTCGCCTAGAGATGACTCGGCGGTGTATGACCAGCACAGGTACATAATTGCTCTGCACTCGCCTAGAGATGACTCGGCAGTGTATGACCAGCACAGGTATACAATTGCTCTGCACTCGCCTAGAGATGACTCGGCAGTGTATGACCAGCACAGGTATACAATTGCTGTAACGCCCCGATCCTAGGGCCCAAAGATACACTGAAACTTTGTCCTTTAAACCTCAAAGCATAGTCATCATCATTTTCATTCTCAAGGATTCAAGCCTAGACTTTACCCAGTCCTAGCCAACAAATGCACACAAGCACACAAAGCAACGAAATAGACTATCTAATTTCACTCACGTCGCTCTTTGAAATCCACCTAGTTTTTAACATACGTTTTGATACTTTTCCCAAATGATCAAAAGAAAGAAATATAACAAATATTCGTTGTAATAAACTCTTTCACAACTTAACAAAAATCTTACATCATCAACATAATTCCAATAGAAAGATTCTTTATAATAACTTCGACTTTGAAATTTCCTTTTTGAACATAGAAAATACTGGGAAGTAATAGAAATGCTATATCTTATAAAATTTCTTGCTAAAACTTATTTTTGAGTCTTGCTTTGATAGAGAATAACTAAAAACAAGAATTACTTTTATCTAATAAAGTTTTTAGTGAAAACGTTGGCCATATAAGCACCCAATTGACAGGCTCCACATTGGTACCGTGCAAGAACGTCGCACCAAGTGGACCGTCCACACAACCTTCCACCCACACCGTCGTAACGCCGTCATGCTAGTGGACTTACAATGTCCCTTGTACCGTCGTAACGCCGTCATACAAGAGGACTTAAGGTGGCCCTTGTACCGTCGAATCGCCGTCGTACAATAAGCCAAAGTGTCATACGTGCACCTAGATTGCCCTTCCACCCACACCGTCGCAACGCCGTCATGCGAGTGGATTTAGGGTGTCCCTTGTACCGTCGAATCGCCGTCATACAAGTGGACTTATAGTGGCTCGTGTACCGTCGAATCGCCGTCGTACAACAAGCCAAAGTGCCGTACGTGCACGTAGACTACCCCCAAAGGGCGAGGCATCCCGGCACACGGCCCAAAGCCTATGTGTGTGCCGTGATGGGTCCCAAAGACCTATCTGTAACCATATCGAAGCTGGGTACTTATACGGCATTTAAAAATCATCCATACTAAATTGTCTCAAATCCACTCAAATAATCTTTATGCTGAAAAATAGATCTTAAATTTCTCACACATTTCACGATCGACTCAAGTTTGAGCAAGTCCTTGGAATCAACAAAATTGCCATGTTTGTAAGGTTTATCTCTCACAACTTGTAAAATCAAATTAAAGTATCAATTCTCAAATAACAATCATTATATAAATTAAAACTTAAAATGAAAACCTCCATTGAGGACGAATAAATCCTTTGACAAGAATTTAAGATAGAAACATTAATTTGACCCAAAAAAAAAAAAAGCATACTTGAAAATCATAACTCATATATAAACGGTCAATTCCCAAGATCTTTCAACTCAAACCATACTTATATAAATCAAGAGGGCATTTATTTATAAGGCATGCAAAACATTTCAAAAGTAAGAGTCCACTCACTGCCTACTCTGGACTAGACCGAAACCTTTCCAACAAAACATAAATCAAAATGCCAAAGTGTATTATTTCAAATAAACATGAAACAAATCCAAACTTTCGACAATACCCAAATTATTAAATAAACCACGTGAATGAAACAAGAGACTAGATTCTTTTCCAAAGTCCAACAACTCAGAAACATCAACATGTAAATCTAGGTTTTAAAACTTATTTATGAACACATTTTGAAATCCGAAATCCATCGCCATTGCTCGGATGCCAAATCCGGCAGCATAACGGCATTGGGAATGAGATTTCCCGAGCTTGTGTACCTGTTAAGACCAGACAACCAACAACATACAATAGATGCTTCAACTAGCTGTTAAACAACCGAAACGAGCGGCCAACCACCTCACACGGTGGCTGCCCGGCCATAAACAATACACAAACACTCACCAATATGCAAACAAACCCTAGAATTGGCCTCTAGATGTTCTGGGGAGGCTGATTGACAAGGAAAATCACCCGACCCGCCGCCACAAGTGGCGGAGCCGACGGTGGCAGCGGCGGCACAATCTAAGAAAATGATTTTTCAACTAAAATCAACCCAAACTCAACCTAGGCACTTCATTTGGATGAAAAACAACTCAGAAATCATTCAAGTATGCTCAATTCAAGGTAAACCCGAAATGGGTCAAACCCCATAAATTCAAATTTCTACTTTCACAAAATTGAACAATCAGACCAAGGGGAAAACGGAGCCCATACCTAGAGGATCGTTTTTCATAACTGGATCACCAACCAACTGTCGCCGGAAACGGCCGAAATCGGCGGCGGAAGCCGGCGGCTGCGTTGGGCTTCTCGAGCTCATTGCTCCATCATGGGGCATCATCGGTGCATGGGAGAACCATGACTGAACTCGCCATGTCGAGAGGATCAAGACCCAGTGGGTCCGGTGTCGCGTCGTCGCCGGAAGAGCAGATCGCCGGCGAAGGTGTCTTCTCTGTCTCGCGTCGATTCTCCGCCTACGGTGGTCGGCCGGCGAAGGGAAAGTGACAGAAAGACTCGCCGTGATGAGAGGGAGTCATCTCTGGTGGTCCGGCATCGCGACGTTGCCGGAAAATAGAGGACGTCGGCGAGGAGGCTCGGCCTGTTCTGTGTCATTTCCTCGCCGTGGGTAATCGGCCGGAGAAACAGAGAGTAATGGGAGGAAGAGGGGGAGGAGGCGAGCAGGGGGTGGGTGGTCTTGCCGCCATCCCTCGCCGGACGGCGAGGATCCCAAGTGAGAGGGTGACCGGAGAGGGAGAGAAAAGGAAAGTCGGGGGAGAGGGGCCGCGTGTGTGGAGAGAGAGAGAGATAGAAATTTAAAATAGAATTTTGGGTCTTTCTAGAAATCTCTAGAACCCAAAAGTCTAAATTGCCCCCCCCAAACTTTGTTCGTCTGTAAAATCCAAACCGTAACTTCGTTTTACACGTGCTTCGTGTCTACGAACTCGTGGGCTCGAAACCTATCTAACGAACCCGAAGTCAAAATCCAAAGCCCATTTATTTTGAAAGTCAACTTTGGGTCAATCCCAATTTAAAACAAAATTCAAAAAAAATCCAAAACCTTTTTAATTTCCAAATAAATTCTTAAAATCATCAAAATAAATTCTCCAATTATTTAAAATAAAACTTTGAAAAATACGGGATCTCACAATCTACCCCCCTTAAAAGAATTTCGTCCTCGAAATTCCAAAGTAAAGGTGAAAGCAGAACAACTGGACACAACACAACCATGCGCAAGCATTAAGTAAAACAATATTCGTTTCAACCCAACTTCTCGTCTCAAATTAAAGTTACCTTTTAGCCACACAATCAACGTACTTTCAAACTCGATGATGAGAATTGTTTAGAAGGGTACTTACTACCAGAATTGACATCAATCTTATCATAAATATGTTCTTTCTAAAATCGAAGCATCTCAAATATGGCAAAAATAATGCCTAACATCATTTAATAATCATCATTAATATCAAAATCATCCTCTGATCCAACCCTTAGGACTTATTTTGTCCTAATCAATCCAACAAGTAAAACAATTACTAGTCATCAACCATTAAACTTAGGATTTCCACATCCATCAATTCACAATTCAGTCCTAGGAATTAATCCTAGACTTAACCTGTCTAGCATACAAGCAGACACAACAAACAATTTATATAATCCGTCCAAAAATAAAATATCTGAACCTAATTCACTTACTGCATTAAACCGACTCAGGATGCAATTAAAGAAAAATCTAACTTAATCACTCACAGATCTCCAAGGATCAATTAATCAAACCATCGATATTAAATTGATCAATTAATTCTATTGTCATCACCAAACTCAATTCACTCACTGCATCATTATCAATCGCATGGTATGTAAAAAAGATAATCCAGTTGTCAATCCACAAATACATGTAACAACTAAGAGGCCAAAACCATACATTAAATAGTTACCATTTTCATAAATTCCTTAACCAAATCCCATAATCTCAGTGATTAGAATTCATCAACTCAACAATGAATGCATTTTCATAAAGTCTAGATTTTCAACCACACACATCCAAGAGGCATATTTCATTTGGTCCGTAAGCATAAAACAAAAATGCACCCACAAATCATTTTTTTCCCAATTAATTTCAACTGGCCAACATGAAACAATTCATTCATGTTATTTTATTTCTCAATCCAATCTCAAATGCCCAATATAAATCAATCACTCATGCTAATTTATTCCTTTCTCTTTTTGCCAATTCATTTTCTTCTCATTTTACCATTGCCCTAGTTATTTGGCCCAATGTCGTGTTTACGAGCTTTCATCGACGGCCACGACTCACCGCCTCGGATTAAGGCCACCGAGTACACCCTGCACTAGCGGATCCTGATCGAGTTTAGGGTTTTTCACCAAAGGGAGATACAGTCCCTGCTTACTTTTCGAACCTGGGCAACCAGTCTACCATTTTATCATCAACTTCCAATTTCCTTTCACATAATCACATTTCTTTCCAATTTCCACATCATTTCATTTCACTTATCAAGTGCAATCAAATATCAGTGCACTACTTCTTTTCAAATCAATTCTTTAAGATATCGGGTAGTTCACATTATCAAATAATCTTGTATTTCATAATCCAATACTCAAATAATCTCAAGAATTCAATTTCACAATTTAATCCCATGCAACCATTCTATATTACCAACAATTAATATCATTCCAAAATAATCCCAAACACCAACATCATAACCAAAACCACATCAATTCAATCAAACAACCAAATTCCAGGCACACCAAATACACATCAATGCATCCCACAGTAACAACAATTTATATAAGTAACACTTATACTCAATTGAAAACAACTCAGCATAATCACCCTGCATGTTTGTCATTAACATGATTACTTTTTCTTTTTCGTTCACTTACCAGTAAACTCAGTAGTCAATTTCAAAATACTCAGCAAACTATTCATAACTAATGTTCTTTCACATTAACAAAACAGTGAACGCTTTATCTGCAACTAATAACAAGGCAAAATAAAATTCGTATCATTTTGAACTCACCGAGGAGCAAACGAGGAGACGGCAGTCCAACAGCAGAAACTTTTCCCAAAACATTTACATGGCTCATTAAAATATTCTTCTGAAATCAATTGAAAATCATTTTCTTTCTCAAACATTTTTCTCAAACTGGTTTCTCAAACCTTCTGTAACATCACAATTCCTCACCCGGGCAGTGTGGGATCGCTCACTTCTCCTCACCTGGTAGCTCGCCACTGCCTCGCGCAGTCGCCCACTCAGGGTCTTGGTCCTTGGGTCTTGCAATCCGCACACATCCGGCCGGGTCTAGCTCTGATACCAATCTGTAACGCCCCGATCCTAGGGCCCAAAGATACACTGAAACTTTGTCCTTTAAACCTCAAAGCATAGTCATCATCATTTTCATTCTCAAGGATTCAAGCCTAGACTTTACCCAGTCCTAGCCAACAAATGCACACAAGCACACAAAGCAACGAAATAGACTATCTAATTTCACTCACGTCGCTCTTTGAAATCCACCTAGTTTTTAAAATACGTTTTGATACTTTTCCCAAATGATCAAAAGAAAGAAATATAACAAATATTCGTTGTAATAAACTCTTTCACAACTTAACAAAAATCTTACATCATCAACATAATTCCAATAGAAAGATTCTTTATAATAACTTCGACTTTGAAATTTCCTTTTTGAACATAGAAAATACTGGGAAGTAATAGAAATGCTATATCTTATAAAATTTCTTGCTAAAACTTATTTTTGAGTCTTGCATTGATAGAGAATAACTAAAAACAAGAATTACTTTTATCTAATAAAGTTTTTAGTGAAAACGTTGGCCATATAAGCACCCAATTGACAGGCTCCACATTGGTACCGTGCAAGACCGTCGCACCAAGTGGACCGTCCACACAACCTTCCACCCACACCGTCGTAACGCCGTCATGCGAGTGGACTTACAATGTCCCTTGTACCGTCGTAACGCCGTCATACAAGAGGACTTAAGGTGGCCCTTGTACCGTCGAATCGCCGTCGTACAATAAGCCAAAGTGTCATACGTGCACCTAGATTGCCCTTCCACCCACACCGTCGCAACGCCGTCATGCGAGTGGATTTAGGGTGTCCCTTGTACCGTCGAATCGCCGTCATACAAGTGGACTTATAGTGGCTCGTGTACCGTCGAATCGCCGTCGTACAACAAGCCAAAGTGCCGTACGTGCACGTAGACTACCCCCAAAGGGCGAGGCATCCCGGCACACGGCCCAAAGCCTATGTGTGTGCCGTGATGGGTCCCAAAGACCTATCTGTAACCATATCGAAGCTGGGTACTTATACGGCATTTAAAAATCATCCATACTAAATTGTCTCAAATCCACTCAAATAATCTTTATGCTGAAAAATAGATCTTAAATTTCTCACACATTTCACGATCGACTCAAGTTTGAGCAAGTCCTTGGAATCAACAAAATTGCCATGTTTGTAAGGTTTATCTCTCACAACTTGTAAAATCAAATTAAAGTATCAATTCTCAAATAACAATCATTATATAAATTAAAACTTAAAATGAAAACCTCCATTGAGGACGAATAAATCCTTTGACAAGAATTTAAGATAGAAACATTAATTTGACCCAAAAAAAAAAAAAAGCATACTTGAAAATCATAACTCATATATAAACGGTCAATTCCCAAGATCTTTCAACTCAAACCATACTTATATAAATCAAGAGGGCATTTATTTATAAGGCATGCAAAACATTTCAAAAGTAAGAGTCCACTCACTGCCTACTCTGGACTAGACCGAAACCTTTCCAACAAAACATAAATCAAAATGCCAAAGTGTATTATTTCAAATAAACATGAAACAAATCCAAACTTTCGACAATACCCAAATTATTAAATAAACCACGTGAATGAAACAAGAGACTAGATTCTTTTCCAAAGTCCAACAACTCAGAAACATCAACATGTAAATCTAGGTTTTAAAACTTATTTATGAACACATTTTGAAATCCGAAATCCATCGCCATTGCTCGGATGCCAAATCCGGCAGCATAACGGCATTGGGAATGAGATTTCCCGAGCTTGTGTACCTGTTAAGACCAGACAACCAACAACATACAATAGATGCTTCAACTAGCTGTTAAACAACCGAAACGAGCGGCCAACCACCTCACACGGTGGCTGCCCGGCCATAAACAATACACAAACACTCACCAATATGCAAACAAACCCTAGAATTGGCCTCTAGATGTTCTGGGGAGGCTGATTGACAAGGAAAATCACCCGACCCGCCGCCACAAGTGGCGGAGCCGACGGTGGCAGCGGCGGCACAATCTAAGAAAATGATTTTTCAACTAAAATCAACCCAAACTCAACCTAGGCACTTCATTTGGATGAAAAACAACTCAGAAATCATTCAAGTATGCTCAATTCAAGGTAAACCCGAAATGGGTCAAACCCCATAAATTCAAATTTCTACTTTCACAAAATTGAACAATCAGACCAAGGGGAAAACGGAGCCCATACCTAGAGGATCGTTTTTCATAACTGGATCACCAACCAACTGTCGCCGGAAACGGCCGAAATCGGCGGCGGAAGCCGGCGGCTGCGTTGGGCTTCTCGAGCTCATTGCTCCATCATGGGGCATCATCGGTGCATGGGAGAACCATGACTGAACTCGCCATGTCGAGAGGATCAAGACCCAGTGGGTCCGGTGTCGCGTCGTCGCCGGAAGAGCAGATCGCCGGCGAAGGTGTCTTCTCTGTCTCGCGTCGATTCTCCGCCTACGGTGGTCGGCCGGCGAAGGGAAAGTGACAGAAAGACTCGCCGTGATGAGAGGGAGTCATCTCTGGTGGTCCGGCATCGCGACGTTGCCGGAAAATAGAGGACGTCGGCGAGGAGGCTCGGCCTGTTCTGTGTCATTTCCTCGCCGTGGGTAATCGGCCGGAGAAACAGAGAGTAATGGGAGGAAGAGGGGGAGGAGGCGAGCAGGGGGTGGGTGGTCTTGCCGCCATCCCTCGCCGGACGGCGAGGATCCCAAGTGAGAGGGTGACCGGAGAGGGAGAGAAAAGGAAAGTCGGGGGAGAGGGGCCGCGTGTGTGGAGAGAGAGAGAGATAGAAATTTAAAATAGAATTTTGGGTCTTTCTAGAAATCTCTAGAACCCAAAAGTCTAAATTGCCCCCCCCAAACTTTGTTCGTCTGTAAAATCCAAACCGTAACTTCGTTTTACACGTGCTTCGTGTCTACGAACTCGTGGGCTCGAAACCTATCTAACGAACCCGAAGTCAAAATCCAAAGCCCATTTATTTTGAAAGTCAACTTTGGGTCAATCCCAATTTAAAACAAAATTCAAAAAAAATCCAAAACCTTTTTAATTTCCAAATAAATTCTTAAAATCATCAAAATAAATTCTCCAATTATTTAAAATAAAACTTTGAAAAATACGGGATCTCACAATTGCTCTGCACTCGCCTAGAGATGACTCGGCGGTGTATGACCAGCACAGGTCCATAATTGCTCTGCACTCGCCTAGAGATGACTCGGCGGTGTATGACCAGCACAGGTACATAATTGCTCTGCACTCGCCTAGAGATGACTCGGCGGTGTATGACCAGCACAGGTACATAATTGCTCTGCACTCGCCTAGAGATGACTCGGCAGTGTATGACCAGCACAGGTATACAATTGCTCTGCACTCGCCTAGAGATGACTCGGCGGTGTATGACCAGCACAGGTGCATATTTGCTCTGCACTTGCCTAGAGATGACTCGGCAGTGTATGACCAGCAGTTTCCCGGGTACTAGTGTGGCGTGAGATTTCAGTTTGTGGAGCATTTTGAGAAATGAAATTACAAGAGTAAATATTTTAAATGACAGTTTCAGTAGAGTTTTGTGTTTTTATTTCAGTTATTTTAACAGTTTTACAACTTGAAAATACTATTAAATCTTCAGAGTTCGAACCACAGATTTGAGATGACTTAAAAATGGATTTGAGAAATAGTTTTAAAGTTGGAGGGTTTCAAAGAGCGTCGTGAGTGAAATTGGATAGATGTTTGTTTGTACCGTGTGTTGTATGGCTTTTGTTCGTTAGGACTTGGGCTGGTTAGAACTTGGTAAGGTTTAGGCTTGAAGCTTGAGAAGGGAAGCGAGGGTGATTATGCCATGAGGTTATTAATTAGGATGTGAATGTTTGAGGTTGATGTTGAGGTTAATAGTAACGATTAGGCAATTGATTTGCAAGAATACTTTATTATTATTATTGATGAGATTTGATGTGCATATGAGGAGTTTTTGATTACCTTGATGCTTGGATGATTGGTGGTGGAATGTTTTGTGATTAAGTAATTATGGATATTTTGTGGATTGTTTTTGAGTTTGGGGATTGAGAAAATTATTGAGGACAATTATTATGTCACTTCACTCATACGAGCTCTAGTGAGCTTACCGGGTTTGTCGTATAACCTGGTACACCATGGATGTGGTGTATGATTTGTGTTTTGCAGGTTAAGCAGGCTGAGAAAGCAGTGGGGAGAAGACGATGCAGTGGGACCCAGAGAGATTTATTTAATTGTTTTTACTAAGTGGTTTGTTTAAAATGTTTTTGACAGAATTATATTTACTTACGTTGTTGTGCATGGCTCAAAAGTAAGAGAAAACATATTTAACAGTTTGATGTTCAGTATTTTCATGGGTCCGAGGTTCGGGGTGTTTCAACATATGTCATGGGATATACATATTTATTCCGGACTCCATTAACCATTTGTTCAGCGCGCCTTGTATTTCACTTACATTGCATGATACATGGTATATGGTAGGCTTGAATTCCTAAACAAAAATGTCAGAATTGTGTGATTAATTCGACTAAATTGCTAATTATTAATTGGTTTTTATGGAATACCACCGTTATGAACACATTGCCCATGCCATGATTGATTTATTTAAATCAAAGCAAATCAATTACTCTACTTAATTTTTCATTTTGATAACAATTACTGTAGGATACATGTAAAATATACCATCTAACATATAATACACCAATTCTAGAAATGTTACAATAAGGTTAAAAAAATTAAAAATCAGGTAAGTCAGCGTGTTTAGCTTGCCAAGTGGCATTTTTATGAGATTGTGATTTACATTTTTGCCCTTTTGTTGCTTGTTTAATTGTTAGGTCAATGTTTTCCCATTGATTCGTTCGTATTAGAATTCCAACTTTGAGCTTTGGATTTTAGGGAGGTTTTTCTAGACTTTTGAGCTTGAATGCTTGGTTATGGATGGCGAATGTTAGTTTTTTATTTATTTATTATTATGATAGATTTAGCAATGAAGATTTTTTTCCTATTCTTTTTGCTTATATTTGATTTTCATTTTGATTTTAATTTGTTTTTGTGGTGCAATTTTTAGAACAGGTTTTTGGAGATTGATGTAAGTGAGGCTTTGTGTTTATTTTGTTGATGTAGATCTGATTTGTATATCTGATCCATGTAAGGTGAGGTTTTTTTTTTTTTTTTTTTTGCTTATTATTTGATTCAATTGTTATTGATTTTGACTTGTTTTTGTGCTACGATTTTCAGATCTAGTTTTTTAGAGATCGATGTAAGTAAGGTCTGTTATTGTTTTGTCGATATAGATCTAATCAATGTTGGTGAGGTTTTTTTTTGCTTATTATTTGATTTAATTTTTTTTATTTATTTTGGTTTGTTTTTTATTTATTTTGGTTTTTTATATATACACTTGTTAGTTTGCTACTACTTGCAAATCAAGTGTAGATGCAGGTGAAATTGCAGATCATGTGTAAATGGATGTGATCAAGTAGTGAAACTACAAATGTAGTTGTTACACATTCATTAGTTTGTTGCTGTTTTTTACAATTGCAATTGTAAACTATTATATATACACTTATTAGACCATATAAACTATATGAATTACACCAAAAGAAAAACACAGTAAAGCTACTTTAAAAAAGCTTTTTTTTTTTTGTCCCATATGTAAATTATCTACCATAGCTGCATGATATAAATTACATTTGAAAGAATAAAAAGGAAAATTACATAAAAAATTGAAATAATTACCCATAACTACACATTTCCTATGTTTTTTAACTTGTAGTACCACTATTATTAATATATAATAATTAGGTTAGTTTTATTAACAATTAGGTTAGTTTGACTGCATGGGCTTTAGTTGACTGCAGCTTGACTGCAGCTGAGTGGGCTGCTTAGCAGCTGCGTGTGTTAAGTGATGCCAATTTTACAATTTTACCCTTATGACAGTTTTTAGTTATTTTTAACTTATCTGCTTCGACAATTTTAACTTATCGAATAAGAATATGGTTGTTGATGGTAGTTTTGATGAGAGTGATTATTTAGGCAAATTTGGTTCTGGTGAGGTTCGTCGGTATCTCTCTACTGACTGGGAGGGCTATATCTGTGAGATTGGCCAAAAATTTGAAGGAGGTGCTATAGAATTTCGTGAGAAGCTAATCAAATATGCTATTGAGTGCGGTTTCCGATTTGTATATGTTAGGAATGACAAAAAGAGGGTCTCTGCTGTGTGTTTCAAGAAGGAATCAGATGGTTGTGATTGGTCTGTGTATGCTTCTACATCTGCTCTGAATGGTTTCTTTTATATTAGAAAGTTAAATAATGTTCATACATGTACTGGATTGGTTCGGGAGCAAAAGAACAAGCTACTTGGAGGTCGTATTGTGTCTAGTTTGCTGAAAGAACAGGTTCAAGCTAATCCATCAATTAGGCCAATCGACATTATGAAGGATTTCAAGCAGAATTATGGTTTAGATATTTCCTACTACACAGCTTGGCATGGCAAGGACTTTGCTCAGCGTGCTGTTCTTGGTGATGAAGGTGACTCTTATAAGAACCTTAGTTGGTATGTTGATGCGTTGAAGTTGGCAAATGAAGGGTCTGTGATTGATCTTGAATGCAATGATGAGACTTGTCGTTTTGAGCGCTTGTTTGTTTGTTTCAAGGCTTGTATTGATGGCTTTTTATTCCTTCGACCTATGTTGTTTATTGATGCAACTTTCATAAAGAATAAGTATAAGGGACAGATGCTTACTGCATCTGCAAAGAATGGAAATCAAGGTATCTTAATGATTTTTTTGTTTTTGTTGCTTACTGCATCAGCTTTTTGATGTTTTGTGAATTATTTCTTATATGTATAGTTTCAGTTTTTGATTACTAATATGTTTTTTTATTTTTGGGTCTATGTAGAGATATTCATTTATGCTTTTGCTGTTGTTGATTCTGAGAATGAGGCTAACTGGAGTTGGTTCCTGCAAAAGATTCGTGGCATTATAGAACCACAAGGTAGGACAGTGACATTTATATCAGATCGCCACAAAGGACTTCTGCAAGGTGTTCCAAAGGTTTTCCCTCTTTCTCCACATGGATATTGTCTGTATCACTTGAAGAACAACCTACGTGGAAGGTACCCTGGGACTTATGGTAAAATGGTTAAGGAGAAGGTTGTGCATCTGTTCACTCAGCTTGCATATGCTCCTACTGCATCTGCTTATGAGGAGAAGCTGGCTGAATTGTTGGTTGAGGGTGAGAAACAAGTGACAGAGTTTTTGGGTGAACTTCCAAAAGAGAATTTTGCAAATGCCTATTTTCCTGGGAGACGATATGGGGAGCTGAGCAATTCCCTTTCGGAATCATTGAATAATATGATTAAGAACATTCGCTTGTTGCCTATTTGTGAATTGGTTGATGCAATGAGGCACAAGATGATGGTAATGATGTCTGAAAAGAGGGATACTTCGACAAGGTGGCATACTATACTTTGTCCAAGAATTGAGGATGAAATGAATTTGGAATTAAAAAAAGGAAGGCATTGGAAGGTTTCGAGGTCTAGTCCTACTGTTTTTGAAGTTGCTGCTGATTATTCATTTGTGGTTGATCTTGAAAGATGTTTATGATCTTGTCGTCAATGGCAGCTCAAAGGGTTTCCATGTATTCATGCAATGAGGGCAATTCAAAGCTGTGGTGCTTCAATTTATGACTTTGTTGAAAACTTCTGGAAGGTTAATTACTATAGAGCTGCATACCAGAGTGCAATTTGGCCTGTGTCAACAGTTGAGAAGCCTGATGGGTCGCCTCAGGTGCTTGTGCTACCACCTCGTACAAAGAAGCAAGCTGGGAGACCGAAGGTCAGTAGGGTGTTATCGATAGGTGAAGTTCCAAAGCGGCAAATGAAGTGCAAGCGCTGTGGTCAATATGGAAGGCATAATCAGAAGACATGCACTGCTATTATTGGATAATCATAATGAAGATTGGTTGATAGAGTTTACTGTAGTTAACAATTTGATAGAGTTTACAGTTAACAATTTTATAGATTTTAGTGTCTTGACATGAAAATATCATGCAATTTGAGTGGATCATTAAAGATTTAATAGATTTAAACTTTCTTGATTTTTCTATTATATTTGGTTGCAAGTTGCCGAGTTTTGTTGCCTTTATATTGCTGTTATTGTCCTTGGATTTTAATAGAGTCCGTTAATATGTATGTTCAGTTTACCTGCAGTTTCAGTTTTACCCGCAGTTTCAGTTTTCCCCGCAGTTTCAGTTTCACCCGCAGTTTCAGTTTGACCCGCAGTTTCAGATGCTTTTTTGACATACTTGGCCTTTTTTGGTTTTTAACTTGTTTCTTTTAGTTTTATTTGCAGTTTCAGTTTTCCCCGCAGTTTCAGTTTGACCCGCAGTTTCAGATGCTTTTTTGACATACTTGGCCTTTTTCGGTTTTTAACTTGTTTCTTTTAGTTTTAGCTGCAGTTTCAGTTTTCCCCGCAGTTTCAGTTTGACCCGCAGTTTCAGTTTCTGTTTTTTCATTTTATTATTTTGCTTGCATGATTAGCCTGTTATATTAGGCTTTTCCTTGACCTAGTTTGAGTTTAAAATGATCTTTTGTTGGAGTAGCAATATAGGTTGTAGTTTCATATTAAATAATTTGAAACCTATTTCATATTAAAGAATTCTAAATAGAAACAAATAAGCTAAAATTATCACTTTAATTATCAAATGTATCATCTTTTCACACCTGAAATGCTTAATACAAAAAGTAATTTTAATCATAACTAATTTCCGAAAATACATGAAACTGCTAATTTCTGAAAATACATGAAACTGCTGTATCTAAAGCTATATCATGTGTGTACATTTTGAAGCCAAAATCCTCTATGAAGCATGAGACGGTCAATGATATGTGCACGGAA
The DNA here is from genome assembly GCF_963921425.1 of Dryas octopetala. Lineage (NCBI taxonomy): Eukaryota > Viridiplantae > Streptophyta > Magnoliopsida > Rosales > Rosaceae > Dryas > Dryas octopetala. The sequence goes on along the minus strand of NC_141368.1, from coordinate 21,389,188 downwards.
CTTGTAAATGTCATTCTTGTTAAATTTCTGCATAATGTCATCTCCCCTTGCAAGCTGTCTTGTAAAGTACAAAACAAATATGCCACAATCATTTCTGCAAAAAGAATTTAGTTATGTTATATTAAGAATTTCTGCCAATAGATCAAATTGATTTCAAGAGAGGTAAGTTACTTACGAATCATCCTTTTGTTGCGGGCATTGTTGACTATTCTCGATTGGAAAGGTGCATGGACTGGTGGTGATGTATTGTGCTGTGAGATATTGACCCTTTGTCAATGGCCTTCTTGTCAGCATGTATTGTCCTGTGTTGAAATTTCCTGTTTTTAGCATCCTTTCTGCACAATGCTTTTGGTCTTGCAACCACTTTTCGACTTCTCCTTTCTGCATGTTACAATATAAAATAAAAAGAGAATTTGATCATAGGATGTCAAATATGATGCAGTTACAATACAAAATAAAAAGAGGATTTGAAAATAGGATAGTGCATCACCAATGTCGTGGCTATATCATAGTATTTATCCTTATGGTGCACACTTCGTGGTCTGATCGAGTTGTAATGAGTCCATTTTCCTTCAAGCTTGTCGAAAACCAGTAAAGAGTAGTGGTCGACACTGTGTATTGGAAAGAAAATCTTCTGTGCAGTTCCTAGATTCTCAAATACCTTCTCATGCAGTTGACTTTGTATTGAGTGTGTGTGTCCACCTACTATGTATTCCTGCGTTCATATGCAGTTTCAAAATAAGGATAGATTACAAGTATGCATATTGAAAGTAATAAACTTGTTTTTACTTGTACTTACATGTATGTAAGTGCCTAAGTACAAATTGTGCTGCAGGTTTGGATCGTCCAACTCATCTCCCCGCAGTATGTCATAGTATGCATCAATGATCTAGAAGTATCTGGTTAGTTTATTTTTGACAAGTTATATAAAATCAGTATAAAAAATTGTATATATACCTGATATGACACTGCAGTATCAAGAAGCACATCTACAATGTCAGGTCGAAAGAGTGTAGTACGTGTTGATACCCAGAAGTATGCTCTGTATGTATTATGATTATATTAGAATAATTTTTTATGTTATGGATATCATAAACACATGTTTTGTTCAAGTTGAATTATAAATTTACTTACCCTTGCGGTCCCTCTTTCCAATATTTTTGAATGTCTTGCTTTCCATCTTTTGATAGAAATTTGAAAACCTTGAGCTTTTGCCACACTAGTTTTTTGGGGATTCTTGGATCGTTCTGTGTGTTGGTCTTTTGCTCTTCTTCCTTGTCACTTAGAGAAATATACTCAGATTCTTGAATGGATTTGTGTTCTTCATTTCTTTCCATTTTTCTTCTTTTTTCTGGAGGGTTGTTTTCAGCATCATGATCTTTTTGTGATGTTGATTCTTTTTTCTGCAGGCTTCTTGTTCTTGATGGATGGTCTTTTTTAGCCTCATTTTGTTTGTCCTCTTCAGCTTGCCGTTGAGGCTTTACTGTTGCCTTTTCTTCTTTCTGCTTTCTCATTTCATCACATTCTTTTTCCTTTTCCTTTCGATTCATTGTCTCATTCAGTTTTCTCAGTCTTTCAAGCTGCTTATCTTTCAGTTTATTTGCTAGCTTGTATGACTTGACTTTGCCCTGCATCTTCATATATTTTCCCCACAGATTCTTGTACCTTTTTCTTTTCTCTCTAAGCTTCTTCTTGGTCCTTTCACACTTGTAGAATAGCTTTGTGGAGAACTTGTTTTTCCTTATGCAAGATTCTATAGCAGATGACAGCATATCTTTCAATGTGGCCATCCTTCCTTTCCACATGTACACTGCTTCATGATTTTTGCAAATTTGTTCTTGTGTGTTGTCCATCTCCTCTTGTAACTGCTCGGGTATAGATCCCACAATGTCATCAAAGATTCTATCCCAAGGTACGTTTGTTTCTTGGCTGTAATACTTTTCCCATTCAGTTTTTCCTGACTCTTGTTGGTTGCCATCTGGGATTTGACCATCACTTACTTTGTCTGCTTCTTTTTCTTCATCATGTGCACTTGTTGCTTGCCGACCATCATGAGGCATGTTATCTTGAACTTCCGATTTGGTTGGTGTTGTATCACTTGCAGTTTCGGTTGCAGTTTCAGTTGTATCCTTTCCTTCATCTGTGATCACCAATACAAATAAATATGAATAAATACAAAATATGAAGCAGGTTGAATAAATACTGTGAAAAAAAATAACAAACCAAACAACTCATTTAAGATACCTTGATTTCCTTGATTTGTGTTAGGAGTCTGGTCAAATGAAGGTAGGTTGATGCAAGTCTTGTCAAATGATACAAGGTTGATGGGAGTCTGGTCAAATAAAGGCAATTTGATGGAAGTCTTGTCAAATGAAAGAAGGCTGATGGGAGTCTGGTCAAATGAAGGCTGTTGAACTTCTTCCATTCGAGCACTTGTCAGGTCAGCTTCAGTTTCGCTGAGATTGAGTTGTTGAGTTTCCATTTGACTCAGATTGAGTTGCTCAGTTGCAGTTTCACTTAATGAAAGAACGACTGTTGCAGCTGAATATGAAGCACATGTTGGACTCTGTTGGGGTGGTAGAGGTTGTGTCTCTGGAGGTGGTTGAGCTTGAGTCTCTTCGTTGAATGTAGTTGACTCAGGTTGTGTCAGTGGAGGAGACTGAGGTTTTGTTGCTTGAGTTGTGATATCTTCAATGAATGGAGGTGACTGAGGTGCTTGAGCTTGAATTCTTGCAATGATTGGAGTTGCTTGAGGTGTGTCAAATTGATCCTCTCGAGTTTCTTCAGTTTGGTTTTCTGGAGGGGTCTGAAACTGTGTTGGTTGACTGTGTTCAGTTTGTGCCTCATCATGACTTTGAGCTTCTGTTTGTTCTTCTTCTTGCTCCTGACTTGCAGCAAAATCAAAGTATTCATGATCTGTGTTTTCATAGCATGGTTCAGGATCATGCACCTCAATAATGGCTAGATTCTGAGTTTGTGTCTCTGTCTCCTCTTCCTCTGCACTCTCTTGTTGCTCTTCCGTTTCTTGCTCACATTCTTCATTTTCAGACTCTTGTTCTTCCTCTTCAGTGTCAATTAGTTTTCTCTTTGCACTCCAAGCTTTTGGCTGTGATTGAAAATCACTGTCATAAACCTCTTCCATTTGTTGGTCCAGTTGTTCATCATCATCATCATCATCATCTGATTGTTGTATCTGTTTAATTATATAAAGAAAGAATAAGATAAGTAGTAATGCATTTTTGTTTTGTTTTGTTTCAGGTACAAATTAATATAAGTTTACCTCAATTTCATCATTCTCCATTGATGCTAGTTTCTCTGCGAGGGTTCCAAGGCACCACTTTGCTACAGGTATTGTTTCATCCCCCCTCCCTTTTATTGGTTTAATGAGGTTTGTTCTCTCACATATCCAATACTGTCAAAATCGAAGTAATTGTTAATACATATTGAAATTCAAAGTTTGAATTATTGTAAACTTTAGTTTGAGTGTCTCTTTTCATACCAGTATTATGACTGAACATCCAGCAATTGCAGTTGTTTTGTCTCCCTCCCTTGGTCTCTGCATGGAGTTGATTAGGTAGTCTTTGATTCCTTCTGCCCATTTGTAGTTTCTAATTCTATTCAAGTCTTCACAGCATTGTATCAACGTCCATGAAGCTGACGAACTTGAATTCCCAAAGAAACTCGTACATATGAGGTGGAGACATGTAAGTATTGCATAATCTCTTGCCCCATCTTCTGTATTTTCATCAATTGTGTGCTCCATAGATCTCTCTATATTTGTCTTCATCACTCTGTCACAAGATATGAAGTACTTTTCAACAAATTTGGACTTATGTCTTCTTGCTCCTTTTGTTTTGGGTATTTCATTTCTCTCTTTTCCTGTGGTTGGGATTCCCAAGATATTTGCCACATCTTTTGTTTTAATTGTTGCAAATTTGTCTCCAAATTTGAACTTTTTTCTGTTTCGATCAAAGCACTTTATCATTCTTGTGATCAGCCAGTCTGATTTCTTGCAGTCTTCCTCTCCCACAAGTCCATCCATGTAAGCCTTTATCAGGTTCCAAAAAGGGGTTTTCTTCAGCTGTTCTTGGACATCATTTCTTTCTCTAATTTTTTCCATGTGCCTGCTCATTAGTTTCTGAAACGCAGTCAGGTTTGATCTGTACTGGACATAATCTGGATTTTGGCTTCTTGGTACTTTTTGTGGCTTTTTGTTTTGCTCCTTTTTGATTTCTGTTTCTTGTTTGCTCTCTTGTTTCTTTCCTGGCCTCTTCTTTGCATATTTCTTTGTTTGACTTGGAGGTTGTTCGGCCTGAGTTTGTCCCTCCTGACTTTGGTCATTTTTCTTGAGTTTCTGTAGTCTTGGTGATGACCTTGTTCCCTTCCTTTCTATAGGTACTTTTTTTCTTGCTCCAATTTTGAACTTTCGTTTTGTTGGACTCTCATTTGATTTTGTCATCTGCATAGGAATAGTAAAGAGAAAGTTAATTGAAACTGCAACATTTTGAATTGAAACTGCAACATGTTTAATTGAAACTGCAACATTTTTCAACTGAAACTGCAGATTATATCACAAATTGAAACTATAACATATTATTCTACAAATTGACCTTTCATGTTATTAATTGAAACTGCAGAGTATACCACAAATTGAAACTAGAATTAATTATCCTAGGCTACCATTAATGAAACTGCAACATTTTTGAACTGAAACTGCAACATTTTTCAACTGAAACTGCAGATTATATCACAAATTGAAACTATAACATATTATTCTACAAATTGACCTTTCATGTTATTAATGAAACTGCAACATTTTGAATTGAAACTGCAGAGTATACCACAAATTGAGTTGGGTTTTTTTTTTCTGAAACTGCAACTGCAGTGTACGAAATGACAGAGATCAAAATGAAAATAAAAATGCTGTTATTCTAAAACATAGAATGGTGTAGTTAAGGGTTTAGGCTTACCTTTCTGCAGATTCAGTAGAGAAGACGAACAGTTGCTTTTGGTGTTCTTGATTTTTAGGTTTTCTGAAACTGCAACTGCAGTGTACGAAATGACAGAGATCAAAATGCAAACAAAAATGCTGTTATTCTAAAACATAGAATGGTGTAGTTAAGGGATTAGGGCTTACCTTTCTGCAGATTCAGTAAAGCAGACGAATAGTTGCTCTGGTGTTCTTGATTTTTAGGTTTTCTGAAACTGCAACAGCAGTGTTCGAAGTGACAGAGATCAAAATGCAAACAAAAATGCTGTTATTCTAAAACATAGAATGGTTTTGTTAAGGGATTAGGGCTTACCTTTCTGCAGATTCAGTAGAGTAGACGAACAGTTGCTGTGGTGTTCTCGATTTTTAGTTCATGAATTTTTTGTGTTCTGATGACGTGATATCGGAAAGAATTATAAACAGTTTGCATTCAGTTATTTGGAAGAGGCGGTTTCTGTAATAGGGTGGGCCTTGTAAAGTTTGGTTGGGCTGTGTATTCGAGTCTTGGGCTTATAATAGGTGGACCTTGTTGTTTTGGCATGCTGCAGTTAGTGAGGACACGCCAGGTATTTTTGATTTTTGTTATCCCTATTTTCGTCAAAACATTGCGCTGGCAGATGGGCTTCACTGTGGCGCGGGGATCTATTGGGCGTGGTGTCCGCAAAAGAATATTAGCATTGTGGTAGTTGGCCCGCAAAGAAAGAAAGGGGATTTAGGTGGTTTTGGTTAATAATTTGTGGTATCAGTACCTGCATGTTAACGCACTCTAAAAAATTTAACTTTTATGCGCTAAATGTGAAATCTGGATGTAATTATATGAGTTGCAGTTAAAATTAATTTTTACTGTAACAATTTTGGCCCCCAGTATACTAACCACTATAGCTGCTTGATGTGAAATACATTTAAAACAAAAAACAAAAAAAAGGTAAAACCACTAAAAAATACTAATTTTTGTGTTCATTTTGAAGTAGAAAGAGAACGTGAACAGTGCTATTGTGAATTTTGGTGAAGTTGAAAAATGGTGAATAGTAATTTTGGGCCTCGTATTTTTTTGGTTTTTTTGGCCCGTTAGCACCTGTGAAGACATAGTTGGTATTTGTGGATTTTCTGTGAGGACAGTGTTGTGCAGGAATCTGGCGTGCTTGTAGTATGTGGTCCACAAAAGACAAATGGACCGTTGGAAGTTTATAGAATGTGGCCCGCAAAGAAATAACGGAAAAAAATTGTTAGTACCTCTTTATTAATGGACCCAAATAATTACTCTACGGGCAATACTTGGGTCACCCCAAGGGTACCACTTGATCACTCTCACCTCTCAAAATTACTTGTTTGGCAGTGCAGGCTCAAGATCGGAACTGTTCATTTTTTAGATTATATATTAAAAATTATCTCTGTAAAAAATTAACTTAATCGATAATCATTTGGTTATATAACTATTATCGAATAAATTGATGATTTATATAACTGTCAATTTATTCGTAATACCTATATAACCAAACGATTTCTGATTGATTTAATTTTTTGTAAAAATGATATTTAATAGATAATATAAAAAATGAACGGTTTTGATCATGAATTTGCATTGCCTAACAAGTAATTTTGGAGAGTGGGGGTGACCCAAGTACTATCCATTACTCAACCTAATTGGTTTTGCACTGCATTAATATTCTACCTAATTTGTAAACGTAAAACCAAGGAATGAAATTTCGCTGAAATTTTGGCCAAAATTTTCATTTTTTTGGGGTCTTGAAATTTTATCACCGATCCGTTATTTTTCGTAAAAATTTCAACGAAATTTCGCTTAAATTTCGCCTAAAATTTTGAAAATACTCCAAGCACATTTTTGTTAAATTTCGCAGAAATTTGGCGTAGAGACCGAAGTGAGAGAGGGGAGGCAGAGACTAGAGGGAGAGGGCCGTCGTCGCCGAAGGGAGAGGAGATCCCGGGGGGAGAGGAGATCCGGAAAAGGAGATTGGGGAGGGGGAGGGAGAGAGAGAGAAGAGAAGAGATTAGGGGGGAGGGAGGGAGGGAGGGAGGGATAAGAGAGAGAAAAAGAAGTGTTTGTGTGAGAACTGAGGGAAGAGAAAAGAAAAGAAAATGAAGACTGGAAAGAGAAAGGGAAGATTGGTGAGCAGGAGATGTCACGAGGGAAAAGGAAGAAGGAAAGAAAAAAAATAGAAGAGAAAAGAAAAAAAAAAAGAGAAAAGAAAAGGAAAGGAAAGGAAAAAAAAAAGAAAAAAAAAAACACGTTCCATTGGCGTCTACGCGCTCGTTGACCTGAGACTTTTCCAACAAGACTAAAATTAAGATTGAGTCTTTCCTAATTTTTATTGTTCCTCAATGACCCACCGAAATCACTTAAAATTCAAATAACTCACCAAAATTAACTTTGAGGTCCAAAAAACATTATGTAAAATCTCGTGAGTTCGTCTCGATAAATCTTATTTTTCTACGACTTCAAGTTCATTTATTTCCTTCCAAAATTCCTAAGAAAAAATTTAATATCTCCAAATTAACAAGATAATTATCAATAAATGACTATTTACTTCAAAATAAATTATAAACCAACTTTTCGGGATTTCAGAATCTATTTAAATTGTTTTTGGTTATTGGATTAAGTGGTTTAGAAAATAACAATACATGTCATTTTCTTATTCGTCCACATATGTTTTAAGGACAATTGGAATCAAAATGATTAAATATCTCTTAAAAATAAGTTATTTTTATATAATTGTTAATTAGTGAACTATTTTTATTTAACAGTATTTGCTTGTAGCGCGCATTATATTTACCTCATATCACATAAAATCTACTATATTATTTGGTTTCTTCAATGTTTTTTTATCAATGTAGTAGATAATATGTTAAATAAACATATGGTCAAGTTTCATTCAAAATTTTCATATTTTGATAGCAATTTCCGTCGTTTTTGTCTAATTTTATCAAAATCAAAATTTCTGCAAAAATTTTCTCGAAACCGAAATTTTACTCCTTGCATAAAACATCCTTTTATTTGAGTTTATTTTTGTTCACCACCCTTAAGGAAGGGTGGTGAAGCATTACTTGACTCTTAAAAAATGACACATGTACTTAGTACTCAACTAAACTAATTCAAGTTATTTTTTTAATTGTTTATCATTAATCTTATAATTATTCATTTATTAAAAACATGAATATATAATTAAATGAAAATAAAGACCCTAACCCACTAGCCCAGTGCGACTCCTTCCCTTTCTTACCGCCGGTTGGTACAAAAACCCACCCATCTACTTCTAAAGCTAGCGACGCCCAAGTTGACGATTCGAACCCAAAACAAGTCGTATCAGATCAGCATTTGAGCCAAATGGCGAGCAGCGAAGCCTCTGCTTATGGCCACCTGAAATTTGCTTTTAAAAATGAAATTTTGCCAAAATTTTGACAACATCTAGTGAAAAGAGGACAGCCACAAATGTAAGTAGGCAGCAAAATTTCGACAAAATAATCAAAATTTTACTGAGAAAATTATGGAGTTGAGATAAAATTTCTCCCTCTACAAAAAACGAAAATTATGGAGTTGAGTAACACTTTTACTTTTCCATATGACAAACACTGTTTCTAGTCCTCCAAGGCTTGTCCTCCATAGACTTCACGGCATTTCAATTAAAACAACCACTATTCTCGATACCTTCATTGCCAACATTGACATCGCAAACTAAATTATCAACGAACTTTTCGTTCGCTATTGTTACGCAGGTCAACATTAATTCAAAATCTTCCTCAGAATCTAGTAAACAAGTGGAATATCCAGGGAGAGAATATCGAAGAATAAAGTTCTTAGATTTAAGCTTTTGAACCTCAAGCACACTGTATTGCTGACAGGACCGCCCCCGGATTCCACCCTGAATTTCAGAGGAGTCCTGTGGGAATCCAAAATCAAAGAAAATCCTACCGAAAATTCGGCAGAACCTCCCCTGAAAATGGACTAACCCAAAAATTTGAAAACCTGTAAAAGCACTTCTAAAACATCAATCACCTCTACCACAATTAAAAAGGGTCTCAGACCCAACAATTTCAAAGAAAAACCATCTTAAAATTTCAATGTGGTTATCAGAGCCACTAATCTATTACAAGAAATTTTTACACAATGAAAATGACGCCTACAAGGTTCGAGTAAGGATATGGACGTATATGCCTCGACGTGATTGGCTCGACCTCCACCAAAACTACTACCTGGGGGAAAACAATTTAAGACAAAACAAGAAAATTGTGAGATAACTCAGTGAGTGGACGTGTTAAGAAAACGAAATATAAAATTTATTTATCCTTTTAGAAGTCTTGAAATAAAAATCCCTAAAACATCACAATCGTTCTTTGAAATCCTCAAGTTTTAAAACCATTTCGCAATCCATTTTCGAAAATCATCTCAAATAAACCTTGATATACTGAAAAAGCAATAAAACTTTCCAAGCTGAGAAATAGCAAATCTGAACTGAAATTATCTTTATAAACTGATATCTCAAAACACTTATACTTAAAACTCACACCATACTTGTACCCGTACTATAGACAATGTCCTGACCACAATCTCGTACGAAGGGGTCACTCCGCATGAGCAGGCTCTTATCCTGGCCACAATCTCGTAGGGAGGGGTCACTTCACACGAGCAAGCTCGTATCCTGGCCACAATATCGTACGGAGGGGTCACTCCGCACGAGCAGACTAACATCCTGGCCACAATCTCGTACGGAGGGGTCACCCCGCACGAGCAAGCTCGTATCCTGGCTACAATCTCGTACGGAGGGGTCACTCCGCACGAGCAGGCTCACATCCTGGCCACAATCTCGTACGGAGGGGTCACTATGCACGAGAAGGCTCACATCCTGGCCATAATCTCGTACGAAGGGTCACTCCGCACGAGCAGGCTCGTTCAATCAGTACATGCATTTACACAACATTTCAAGATACTCTTTAAAATCTCTGCTTACTTTTGAAATATATGAATAACTCTTTTCTTTCTCTCAACTCCCTCAATGATCCAAACCCTAAAGTGTCATTTCCTCAAATCACAAATGTCTCAAACCAAACATAAATATTAAATGGGATGAACAACCAAGATATATGTAATCCTTTCATAAACTAAGTAAAATTACAACACACCTGTTAAATAAAGGTATTTGCAATATGAATTCACATAGAAATGCATGTCAAAATATTTCTGGATTGCTTAAAATTATAGATTCCAAGATCAGGAAAATCGAACTAACATAAACGGTTATTTAAGAAAGCTTAACATTTAAAACTCAAAGTCAATTCAAATATAACCAAAGAGATTGAAATCACATAGTAAAGCATAATTTATTAAGATCAAAGTCCACTCACAAATTGGGAAATCTAGTTTCGATCCTCCGCCGGATCGTCACGAGCCAAGGTCGCCTCGCCAATTAATTTCGTGATTGGAGCTCCGGAGTGGTTGGAATCGACAAAATGGCCGGCGGTGTGACTAGCTTCCTCCGGTGATTTGCTGCGCACAGGGGCGGCGGGCTAGCGAGGGGAGGCACGGAGGAGGACGGCCGGCTCACGGGGGTCACGTCGGTGGTCTCGTGCCGCCGGGAAAATGGCCGGAGGCTGTTCTCCGATGATGGTGTGGCGCGCACAGAGAGGAAGAGAGAGAAAAAGGTATGCGGGGGAAAAGAGAGAGAAAGATCGAGGGAGGAGAGAGATTGAGAGAGAGAAGGGAGAGGTTGAGGCCGTGCCGTCGCCGCCTCCTGGCCGGACGACGAGGGAAGGAGGCCGGAGAGAAAGAGAGTTCCGGGGGAGGGGGCGTCGGGGGAGAGAAAACAGTGAGAGAGTGGGTCGTGAGAAACTGAGAGTGGAGAAAGAAAATTCCAGAATTTTCTGGACCTTTGGGGTTTTTAAAACTCATTTATGCAATTTTACAAAATTGCCCCTCACTTTGAACGTCCGTAAAACCCAAACCATAACTCTGATTTACATGTGCTTCGTGTCTACGAACCCATCGATTCGAGACCTACCCAACGGGCCCAAAGTCAAAATCAAAAGCCCATTAACAAGAAAAGTCAACTTTGGGGTCAAGCCCAATTTAGAACGAAAATTAAAAATTAACCCAAAACCTTTCTATTTCTCAAATAAATTCCTAAATCAATCAAAATAATTTCTCAAAATATTTAGAATAAAAATCTTGGAAAAAAAAAATATAGGGTCTCTCAATTCCATTTCCTATTATGTCTTTACTTGGCCATCAGAAAAAAAAATTTTTTAATTTCTCCCAAAATTTGGGTCGGGTCGTTACAATTGCACACATCTATATATAAAAGAAGTGTTGTGGAAGATATGGAATTAAACATTACCATATCTGAGATGTTAGTGCAAAGAGCAATGACCAGCATCCATAACCTCCAAAAAATAAAAAATAAACTCTTAATTAGTAACGGAACATAACCAAAAAACATAAACTGTCATACAAATACCAAAACAGAAAGAATATAATCCCATAAAAAAACTAATTTACAAGAACAACCACACATAAAAACTAACACATACATCTTAACACAATCTTGCCTTAAAATCAAGAAAATTAATTACCGGAAAATTAATTTACAAGAACACAAGAAAAAAATTGACAAAAACAAAAACTATTATTGAACAATATATATAGAAAAAAATTATAACAATTTATCTCTTATGAAGACATAAAATCAAAATAGTCTCACAGTCAGATACACCATAAAAGACAATGGAAAAAAAAAAAAAAAAAACCTATATAAAAACCAAACATCACTCGCAAACATAGTTAACTATATGTCGCGGTGCAAATGCATGCTGCTTGATCTTTTACATATTTAGAAATCTGCAACTATGCAATAGTACTTGAATAAGCAATTTTTGAAATAAGGCTTATGTACCTAGTTTCTAGGCAACAGATCAAAAAAACAGTATCTGTGGTACATATATTAAAATGGGCAAAAAAGCATCATCATGTTTAAGAGTGGAATCGGTTCGGTAATTGAACTGAAACACCGGTGCCGACTACTGAACTGAAGGAGACATAATGCAACAAAAAAGACCCGCCGCCGAACCGATCGATTGAGGTCGGTAACCAACTTTTTAGGATTGGTTCGGCAGTATTGGAGGGGTCGGTCAGGTTTTTTGGTGTTCCGAGGGGGTGGTTTCCATGTCGTTTCCGACCCCAATTGCAGTGGTTCGGAACGCTTCACCAACTAAAACCGAAAAGACAACAAGAAAATCGAATCGATCGGTTCGGATCGGCTCGGTAGGTGGTTGTTTTTAGTATTTCGGTAAAAAATGCCAGCCTTAATCATGTTGGATGTGTGATCTTGAATAAATTACATGTTGCAATAAAATTTACAAAAATACCATATTTTCATAATAATATCACCTACCACATGTTGTTCACTACAAATTCTATGTCTAAATGATGCATAACATGCATGCATTTTTGGCTATTATAAAAGTAGAGAACTACCATTTAGAAAATAGAAAATTAGGATTAAATACTAAATCCTAATAATTTTTTGATATAGCATGAAAACCATATAATATTTCAATTGAACTACTAAATTTAAATGTAGTTTTTTAGATTAGGTCACAAATATGTTGGTCCCTTTGATTTGAGCATTTTTTATTTGACATTTTTGTCCTTTGGCCCATATATATATGATGGGTGTTAGTTAAAATTTATAAGGTTTTGACAAAATTGCTCTTGAGTCTTTTATATTATCTTGAAAATTTGCTAATGTAGTCTCAACTTCACATTTAGTTGTGACTGTACGACACCCACAATTTCAAATTTAGTTGTGACTGAACGACAATCACATCTAAGTTGTGAGACAGTCACAGTTAAGTTGTGACTTCATTGAATTTTTTTTAGAGAAATTATACTACAATATAGTATAAATAGAGGTCAAAACATAACTTTTACTCAAAATAATACCTAGTATAGTCGTGTGAGTTGTCTATTTCAATTTACCAAGACAGTTACAGGTAAGTTGTGACTAGATTGATATATATTTTTTAATACAATATAGTATAAATTAATGTAATATTTGTGATATAATATTTTTTTTATTTTTTTTTATTGTAGTGGCATATATTGTAATATTTGTAAATTCTAATACTTTTTACTTTATTATTTTGTTTGACTTTTCAACTAGTACTTAATCTAAAATACTATTTAATTTTGGTACCTAATCTAAAATACTATTTAATTTTGGTACCTAAACTAAAAAGTTATTGAAATTTAATAGTTAAAATCAATGTACATTTTAGAAAACTACCAAGTAGATCGAATATTAAATGACCTTACCAAATGGGCTAGGCCCATTGACTTTTAAGGTATGAAAATGTAAAGTTTAGTTGACCAATATATATGGAACACAAATTAAACTGTAAATTGACTATTATGCAATCTCGAAATATACTATAATTCTTTTTTTTTTTTTGTAATATTTTATTATAATTTTCTGTTTGTAATTTTATTTTATTATAAGTTGGAAAATAAAAGTTCGAAAAAAAAAAACTAATGTAAAAATTGGGAAAAAATAATTGGGACAATAAGTATTTTCCTTATGATCGATTATGCCAAGCTTCAAATCGTAACTGTCTCAAAACATCCAACGATCTGAGTAGTGCCACATCAGCCAGGTTTAGTTATTTTAAGTACGTACACACAACAATAAAAAGAAAGGAATCTCTGCAAATCAAGAGTACTCACCCAAAGAGAATCGTTGGTATCATTGAAATCCTTGATAAATGGATGTTAATATATATATATATATATATTTTTATTGAGGATGTTAATTAATATCTTTGAAATCTTTAAAGATCAATTGCGAGGGGAAATCTATAGTATCTTGGCACTTTAATGGGTATTAATATCATTGAAAGTGTTATGATTTACTTTATGGTAATTCCAATGAATTTGTGGAATTACCATAAATTAACAATAATTAATTTTTGGAATTGGTTTTGTAAAATAAAATGGTTTAGGAACCATAAAAGACCCATTTGGCTAAATTCCTGAAATTAAGGAGAATATTATTTCCCTCTATATATTCTTACCTTCCACGTTCCAATTACATAGTTACCAAAATCATCAATATTTTCCTCACTTTACAATATTTACTATTATAAAGTAAATAATAAGCAATATCTAATTTCCCTAATTAGTAGGCGCGATACCTGTATAACTGTATAATTATAAAGTAAATAATAGGCGATATTTGTATAACTAATTTCCCTAATTACAAACAGCATTTTAATTCTCTTTGATATGATGAGATCTTCCCTTTTTTAACTTTTGGGGTAGGGTTGATATGATCGATAAGAATGACAAGGATACATATCCAAGCTAGAAATTTAACCAGAACAAGAAATTTATAATCAATTAAGATTATGTGTAGCGCAAGCAAGGTACGTAATTAGGGCACAACTTATACTATACATATATATCCAACCATAGTAGGTCCCACTGCCTCAACTTCTCCTCACTGCCTCCTCAGCCTGCTTAACCTGCAAAACATTAACCACACTGCACCATATCCATGGTACACCGGGTCATTCAAACAAATAACCCGGTAAGCTCACTAGAGCTCGTATGAGTGAAATGACTTAAACAATACTCCTCAATATAATCCTTCAATTTCCATGCTGAAAATAATCCACAAGAGTATCCATAATTACTCAATCACATCACAAATTTCATCACCAATCATCCAAGCATCAAAATAAATCATAAATCCTTGAATTCACATCTTAAATCCATCAATAAATAATAATCCTCATTCTGGCAAATCAATTGCCTAAACGTCAGCTATTAACCTCAATCTCGAATCATTCACATCCTAACTCATAATCTCAATGCATAATCCATTCATCAATTCCATCCTCAAGGTTCAAGCCTAGACTTACCCAGTCCTAGTCAAATCAAGTCCTAGCAAACAAATACACACAAGAAATCCAGCAAACAGTTAAACTAACTAATTTCACTCACAGTTTAACCACGTAAAATGACGAAAATGCCCTTCTTGGCTCCTTTGCTCGGATCTCCAATCCGGCAGCATAACAGCATCGGGAATGAGATTTCCCGAGCCCGTGTACCTGTTAAGACCAGACAATCAAATCAAATACAAACAGAAACACAATTGGGCCACTGACGACCGAAACGGACGGCCGCCACCACACACGGTGGCTGCCCAATCTAGAACAACACACAAAACACACCAAAAACAACAACGGACCTTTGAAAGACTCCCTGGAGTTTCCGAAGAGGCACAACGACCGAGAAAAACCACCCAAAATCGCCGCCACACAAGGCAGAGCTACAGTGGCCGTGGCTGCAAAATAGGGAAATCAAAATCGAATCACAAGTGGGTCAAACTAAGTACATGGACACGAAGGAGACATCGAGAGGAGCCAAAATGATACCTGGGTCGACGGCCAATTCTCGCCGGAAATGGCCTAATCTGGCCGGAGAAGACGATCGGCCTTGAAACTTCGATTCGCCGCCGTGGGAGGTCGTCGGAGCTAGGGAAGAGTACAGGGAGGCTCGCCGAGACGAGAGGGAGAGGATCCAAGTGGCCCGGAGTCGCGTCGTGGCCGGAAAATGCAGATCGCCGGCGAGGGAGGCTCGGCTATTCCGCGCCGTTTCTTCGTCGTGGGTGATCGGCCGGAGAAACGGAGGCCACTGGGAGAGAGAGAAGAGGGAGGCGAGTAGCATGGGCCAAACACCCAGCCCAGCCGCCGCCGGACGCGCCGCCACGCGCCGGTGGCAGGAACGGCGAGGGTGAGGGGCGAGAGAGAGAGACTGACGCGCGGGGGAGAGAAAGAAAGACAGAAATGAGGAGAGAGAGAGGAAATCTGACTTTTTGGGTTTTAAAAACCACTTTCGTAAAAATTACAAGTGTGCCACTCGCTTCACATGTCCGTATCTTTCACACCGTAACTCCGATTGACGCATGCCGCGTGTCTACGAACTCGTGGGTTCGAGACCTACCCAACGGACCCAAAGTCAAAATCAAAAGCTCATTTGTTTTAAAAGTCAACTTTGGATCAAGCCCAATTTAAAACAAAACTTAAAAATTAAACCAGACCTTTTAAATTTTCAAATAAATCCCCAAAATCCTTAAAATAAATTCGCAAAATATTTAAAATAACTCCTTGAAAAATACGGGGTCTTACATAGTCCAAGAGTAATTATTTTGTATAGCTGTAACACCGCCACATGGTATATATAACCAATGTTTGTAAATTGGTTATACAACGTGACATTGTTACAGTTATACATAATAATTTTTCATAGTTTCAATAATATTACGTGTAATTGTTTATAATATATCTTGCACCTATTTGATTCATATATAATATAAAATATTATAATGAACTCAATGGTATAAATTTGTTCTCAATAGAAATCTCTGATATTTATGTTTTATGGATTTAGCCTTTTAACTTGTTGCCAATTAAGCAAATCATGAGTTTATAACATTATATTCATCCTAAAATACTCTTATGCATGACAAACGATTTGTAGATAGAAATAACAGTTTTTCTCCATTAATTTTGGCTTTAAATTGTTGGTGGGATCATATTTGGACATCAGAAATAAAAACCAAACCAACACATATATATTGTAATCATTTTCAAAAAATTACAATTTGAAGCCCAAATCGGTCAACATTAATATAAAAAAAACGAAAAAATAATGACACTCAAATTTAAAGCATTAATTAAATGCCAGGAAATCCATAGCAAATTCCTAGAATTATGAAATGTAGTTAATGTGCATGACATTTCGGTATTTCATGAATGTGGGAATTTTTAAAAAAAATGTTTCATACTAAATAGCCACAACCATATAGAGAACTAGGATGTGTCCAGCTAAAATAGGTTTAATTTTTTTAATTATTAGTTTTTTCAAAATAAAATGATAAGAGGGATAAAAGTATTTAATGGAAGCAAAAAATAAGTCTAGCTTTCAATATTACATGTTAGATTCTATATATCCATATTAATTATTTAACAAAAATTCTAAACTCATATGCCAACAGGTTTTGGGAGGCATCCTTCGCAATAAAAGTATGGATGAATGGTTCTCAATTCAAAAAAGTAAAAACTGGGATTTGCAAGGTGAGGAAAGAATTATGTCTATTTTGAAGTTGAGTTTTGATAATTTGAAATCACCATCTTTGAAGCAATATTTTGCATACTGCTCAATGTTCGAGAAAGATTTCAAAATTAAAAAGGATAACTTGATCCAACTTTGGATGGCTCATGGATGGCTTCACCCTTCTCCCGACCAAAGTACTCTAGAGATGGAGGATATTGGTAATGAATATTTTAATATTCTATTGAGAAACTCCTTATTTCAAGATGTTACAAAGGATGACTATGACATTATTACCACATGCAAGATGCACGATCTTGTGCATGATCTTGCAAAACCGGTATCAAAATCTGAGAGCTCAATGTTGGATTCTAACGAGATGAATGATAAACTTGGGATTCAACATGTGGCGCAACTTCCCACTTCAATGCTAAAAAGAATTCCAGAAAGAAACCTTGTGAAATTGCACTCATTGATTTGGAAGGTGGATAATGAGGATGATATTACTAACATGTTACCAAGGTTTAAAGCCTTGAGTGCTTTAAAACTAAATTTATTTTATGAGGGGGAGTTGCCAAATTCAATTGGGCAATTGAAGCATTTGAGGTATCTGGAGGTTTGTGGGGCACAAATGGAAGCATTGCCCAAATATATTGGAAAGCTCTATAATCTACAAACATTGAGAATAGTGGGGTCATCACTATCTTACCGAGTTCCCAACGAAATTGAAAAATTTAATCAACTTGAGACACCTTTATTTTGATGAGTATAAAACAAAAGTTACTGTGTGTGTTGGTATTGGGCGGCTGACTAAGCTTCAAACATTATCTTCATTTAATGTGGGTAATGAGACAGGTGGTGGAATTGAGGAATTGGCTGGCTTGACTCAATTGAAAGGTCAATTGGCTATTTCTAATCTGGAGCATGTGAAGGATGGAGAAGAAGCGAAGAAAGAAAATTTAGTCGCAAAGACAAACATATACAAGTTAAAATTTGTATGGTGCGGTTCTAGGTGGGAAAAGAGGGACAATGAGGAGGATGTACTAGAAGGCCTCCAACCACACCCCAATTTGGTAATTTTAGAGATTCACAATTTCATGGGTGATAAATTTCCATCATGGATTGGGAGTAAGTCCTCGTCACTGAACAATTTAAAAGAGCTGCGATTCATTAAGTGCAATGGATGTGAAGAAATTCTAATACTCGGTTATCTACCCAATCTAAGGTATTTTGAAATTGATGAGATGGATAGTCTAAAATGTTTGAGAGCTGAATTGGATGGTTATAATTCTAATGTGGATAATGCAGCTACAACGAGTAAGGAGACAATTAGAGCTTTGTTTTCCAGTGCTGAAAATATTAAAAATTAGTGATACACCGAACCTAATTGAATTGATAGAGCCCAAGGAAAAGGTAGTGATGTTTCCTTGCCTTGAGGAGCTATCTCTCTACAGGTGTCCACAATTGAGAAATGTTCCAAATCATTTTAGACAACCTCACATCCCTACGTGAATTTCACATTGGTAATTTTTTTCCCAAAATCAATTCTTCATGATTTGTTCAATTATATGTATGTCTCATTTTACTTTAATTAGAAGATGCTCATGACATGAATTTCATTCCCCCCTGAAAAACAGTTGAAAGCAGTGTGCGATTGTTGTTGTCAAAATGCTTTTTGAACATTTCTAAAAACAAAACTTCCTCATCTTTTTTTTTTCTTCAGAATTTGACCAAACATCGTTTTTATTTATTGACAAAAATAGAAACTATTACTGAACAATATATATAGAAAACAATTATAACAATTTATTTTTTATGAAGACATAAAATCAAAATAATCTCACAGTTAGATACACCATAAAAGACAATGGAAAAAAAAAACCTATATAAAAACCAAACATCACTCGCAAACATAGTTAACTATATGTCACGGTGCAACTGCATGCTGCTTGATCTTATACATATTTAGAAATCTGCAACTATGCATAGGGGTGGGCATAATAACCGACGCACCGAAACACCGAACCAAATCAACCGTAAAAAAACCGAAAAAACACCGAGTTGACCAAAAAGTCAACACCGTAAGAGAAAACCGAACCACACCGTATATGGACGGTTTCGGTTCCGGTTTCATGCTCATTTTACCCGAACCAAACCGTGTAATTTTTTTAAAATATAATTATATATTTTTATGCATAGTTTATACATTTTTATACACATTTTATACATTTTTATTTTAGACCCTAAAATATATTTTATATAACCCTATGAGTTTAATATTATATATATAATAATGTTTTAGTATATAATTTTAGTTATATCTTATATAATAAAATTAGTATACTCTATAGTCTATAGTCTATAGTCTATATAATAATGTTTTATGCATATAGAGTTATATATAAATTTAGTATATAACTATATAGTTAGTAACTTAGTATAGTTAGTTATATATAACTATATAGTTAGTAACTTAGTGTATAGTAGTTGTATACATACTACAATAGTTATATATAACTATATAAGTAATATATAATTATAATAGTATACTAGTATATACTATAGTAGTATATAGTTATATATATACTATACTTATTACTCTATAGTAGTTATATATAATCTTATATATAGTTATAACTTATAACTTAAGCAGGTTGTATTTATTTTAAAATTTTAAGTACTAAACAAGTTAAACAAAGTTCAAAGTTGTATTTGCATTTGTTTAATTGGTAGAATGGTAGTTCAAAAACCCAATTGTGTGGCCAAAATGTTCAAAAACCAAATGTAAGTACCAACAAAAAAATTGGACTTAGGCCCACATTTTTTGGCCCAAAACCGTGCACACACCGAACCAAACCGTTCTTGCAATGGTTTGGTTTGGTTTGGTTTTTTTCCACTTTATCCGGTTCACAACACCGAACCAAACCGATATAATATTTCTGGCGCGGTGCATGGTTCTCGGGGTGAACTGAGCCGAACCGCACCGTGCCCACCCCTAACTATGCAATAGTAATTGAATAAGCAATTTTTGAAATAGGGCTTAAGTACCTGGTTTCTAGGCAACAGATCAAAAAAACAGTATTTGTGGTACATATATTAAAATGGGCAAAAAAGCATCATCATGTTTAAGGGTGGAATCGGTTTGGTAATTGAACTGAAACACCAGTGCCGACTACTGAACCGAAGGAGACATAATGCAACAAACAAGACCCGCCGCCGAACCGATCGATTGAGGTCGGTAACAAACTTTTTAGGATCGGTTCGGCGGTATTGGAGGGGTCGGTCAGGTTTTTTGGTGTTCCGAGGGGGGTGGTTTCCATGTTGTTTCCGACCCCGATCGTGGTGGTTCGGAACGGTTCACAAACTAAAACCGAAAAGACAACAAGAAAACCGAACCGATCGGTTCGGATCGGCTCGGTAGGTGGTTGTTTTTAGTATTTCGGTAAAAAATGCCAGCCTTAATCATGTTGGATGTGTGATCTTGAATAAATTACATGTTGCAATAAAATTTACAAAAATACCATATTTTCATAATAATATCACCTACCACATGTTGTTCACTACAAATTCTATGTCTAAATGATGCATAACATGCATGCATTTTTGGCTATTATAAAAGTAGAGAACTACCATTTAGAAAATAGAAAATTAGGATTAAATACTAAATCCTAAAAATTTTTTGATATAGCATGAAAATCATATAATATTTCAATTGAACTACTAAATTTAAATGTAGTTTTTTAGATTAGGTCACAAATATGTTGGTCTCTTTGATTTGAGCCTTTTTCCATTTGAAATTTTTGTCCTTTGGCCCACATATATATGATGGGTGTTAGTTAAAATTTATAAGGTTTTCACAAAATTGCCCTTAAGTCTTTTATATTATCTTGAAAATTTGCTAAAGTAGTCTCAACTTCACATTTAGTTGTGACTGTACGACACTCACAATTTCAAATTTAATTGTGACTGAACGACAATCACATCTAAGTTGTGAGATAGTCACAGTTAAGTTGTGACTTCATTGAATTTTTTTTAGAGAAACTATACTACAATATAGTATAAATAGAGGTCAAAACATAACTTTTACTCAAAATAATACATAGTATAGTCGTGTGAGTTGTCTATTTCAATTTACCAAGACAGTTACAGTTAAGTTGTGGCTGGATTGATATATTTTTTTTTAATACAATATAGTATAAATTAATGTAATATTTGTGATATAATATTTTTTTTTATTTTTTTTTATTGTAGTGGCATATAATGTAATATTTTTAAATTCTAATACTTTTTACTTTATTATTTTGTTTGACTTTTCAACTAGTACCTAATCTAAAATACTATTTAATTTTGATACCTAAACTAAAAATTTATTAAAATTTAGTAACTAAAATCAATGTAGCTTTTTGAAAACTACCAAGTAGATCGAATATTAAATGACCTTACCAAATGGGCTAGGCCCATTGACTTTTAAGGTTTGAAAATGTAAAGTTTAGTTGACCAATATATATGGAACACAAATTAAACTGTAAATTGACTATTATGCAATCTCGAAATATACTATAATTCTTTTTTTTTTTTTTGTAATATTTTATTATAATTTTCTGTTTGTAATTTTATTTTATTATAAGTTGGAAAATAAAAGTTAGAAAAAAAAAACTAAGGTCAAAATTGGGAAAAAATAATTGGGACAATAAGTATTTTCCTTATGATCGATTATGCCAAGCTTCAAATCGTAACTGTCTCAAAACATCCAACGATCTGAGTAGTGCCACATCAGCCAGGTTTAATTAGTTATTTTAAGTACGTACACACAACAATAAAAAGAAAGGAATCTCTGCAAATCAAGAGTACTCACCCAAAGAGAATCGTTGGTATCATTGAAATCCTTGATAAATGGATGTTAATATATATATTTTTATTGAGGATGTTAATTAATATCTTTGAAATCTTTAAAGATCAATTGCGAGGGGAAATCTATATATAGTATCTTCGCATCTTTAATGGGTGTTAATATCATTGAAAGTGTTATGATTTACTTTATGGTAATTCCAATGAATTTGTGGAATTACCAAAAATTAACAATAATTAATTTTTGGAATTGGTTTTGTAAAATAAAATGGTTTAGGAACCATAAAAGACCCATTTGGCTAAATTCCCGAAATTAAGGAGAATATTATATTTCCCTCTATATATTCTTACCTTCCACGTTCCAATTACATAGTTACCAAAATCATCAATATTTTCCTCACTTTACAATATTTACTATTATGAAGTAAATAATAAGCAATATCTGTATAACTAATTTCCCTAATTAGTAGGCGCGATACCTGTATAACTGTGTATAATTATAAAGTAAATAATAGGCGATATTTGTATAACTAATTTCCCTAATTACAAACAGCATTTTAATTCTCTTTGATATGATGAGATCTTCTCTTTTTTAACTTTTGGGGTAGGGTTGATATATATGATCGATAAGAATGACAAGGATATATCCTAGCTAGAAATTTAACCAGAACAAGAAATTTATAATCAATTAAGATTATGTGTAGCGCAAGCAAGGTACGTAATTAGGGCACAACTTATATTATACATATATATCCAACCGAACCAACCCCTCATCACATTCTGCATCTTAATTAGTATTCATTCAGACAAGTTAACCCATCCATGGCTGTTTCTACTGTCAACTTCACCAAGCGTTGTGCTCCACGCCCAAGAACCAAACTCCGTACCAAAAGACCCACCAAATTCCCCAGAACATCCTTCATCCCTCCTCACCATTATGATCATCACGATCCACTCGCCGGCGGCCTCACAGAGACAGCAGCCGTGGCGGCAAGAAACGCCGCGGAAGCCTTGTTCAAGCTCGGCAAGCTGAACTCGGCAGTCAAGCAGGCCATGGCAGCCAAAGAACTCAACCCAGATTTGGGTTCAACCATAGACAACCACATCACTGCTTACTTGGTTCACAAGGCAGTGTCCAAGAACCAAACTTTTTACCAACTTCTCTTCGTTCCCAACGGCAGCGCTGCCGATTCCGAAACCATCGAGAGAGAATATGAGAAGATGGTGCTGGCTTTGAAACCAGACAAGAATCGCTCTGTCGCTGCTGATGGTGCTTTGAAGCATGTTCAAGCGGCCTGGGAGGTTCTCTCGGACCCTTTAAAAAAGCTGGACTACGACATGTCGTTGTTAAGAGACTTGTTGACTCGAAGCCAAAGGGTAGATGATGATACTACAACTGGAGGAGATAATATTGGTCCGAATACTACTTTTTCCCACTGGTGGCGATATTTAAAGATACAAAGAAATTCTAATCCAGGCCCAGGAATCGAATACTACTGGTATTATGATGAGAATTAGGGGGCTCTAGGGTTAAAGATCGAATTTGGGAATTAATTAGTTCATGTATTTTCTTATTGAAGTTTTTATGTTTATTTTGTACACAAATGAATAAGCTTAGTTGTCTAAAACGTATGCTAGTTTGCCAATGAGTTCTAACACATTAAGGGTGGGTGGTGAAGAAGTAGATTGTAGGTTTAAATCGAATCATATATATTGTTTTGAAATAGTTTATTTCTCGATTGATTGATGATCAACGTATGCAAGACTGTGTATTCAATTCTTTTTTATTACATTGCAGATAATCAAATCTTAAATTTATCATAATACTAATCAATTACTCTATTCCCCCTCACCACCACTTGAGAGTGTCTCTTCAAATTTTCGATAGAGTGGTTATATCTTCATCACCTTGTCCTATTTTCCCACCTACATTTTTATTAAAATAATAATAACAAATTTATCTTTTTATAAAATGACATTTAAGGAGTTGACAAAAAAAAAATCAAATAAATATATTCTACCTACCTGGCCACTTCTTACTCACTCACCTCCTTACAACGGCCTAAACTTGATAAACCCTAGAATCTTCTTCTCTCATTTTTCTCATATCTTCAATCATTTTATTATGGGATTAATGTCATTTTGCTCCTCAGATTACACATGTATCAGTTTGCTCCCCATACTTCTAATTTGGAAAATTAAGGACCCTGACTTTTTCAATTTTATCAATTAAGGTTATTCCGTCAATTTATACATTTTTCATCTAAAATGTCAAGATGATCAACCAGAATTTAGCGAGAAATAAAAAAGGAAAAATGATGCATAAGGAAAAAATGATAAGATCTAAATGGAAGGGACCATTTTGCCCTCAAAGATTTGGATAAAAAATGTGTAAATTGAAGGAAGAACATCAATTGGCAAAATTGAAAAAGTAAGAGTCCTTAATTTTCCAAATTAGAAGTTTGGGGAGCAAACTGATACAAGTGCAATAGTCTGGGGAGCAAAATGGTATTAATCCCTTTTATTATACAATTTTTAAGTAATAGACATTCAAACGGACGTTCGAGAGAACTCTCTAAGTAAAAAGGTAAGCAAAAAACATTTATTTGTCTTTGATTTTTTTTTTTTTTTTAAGGACAACCATGCACGCAATTCTCTTTCTTTTTCTCCCCTTTTTCGAAAATTTATTTAGTCTTTTCTAGTTATATTGAATACCTTGGTAATTACCTGCAAGGTTTTTTAATTGGCTACCTATCTTCCCTTTATAGGACTCTCTCCTTGCTAGCATAGTTGAAAATGAGAAGCAAACTGAACTAACTACTCGTGTTTCGACATGGAAACAGAAAATTGAATACAACCAGCTGGAAGAACAAGTAACAAAGTGAAAACTACAAACAATAATTCCACTTCTACAAAGGAAGCTTGGGCATTTTTGAATTAATCATGGTCTTGAATCTTGATCACTTTGACAATAGCTGAAGAATAATCTTATACCCAATGGCGGAACCAATTTAAAACTTGGGTGCGCTAAATCTCTAGATATTTTTTTTTTTCCAAGTAAAAAAAATACACATAAAATTTTTATAAGTTAATTAACTATGTTTGTGAGTGATGTTTGGATTTTATATAGGTATTTTTTTTCCATTGTCTTCTATGGTGTATTTGAGTGTACATGAGATTGTTTTGATTTTATGTCTTCATAAGAAATAAATTGTTATAATTTTATTCTGTATATATTGCTCAGTAATAGTTTCTGTTTTTGTTATTTTTTTCTCGTGTTCTTGTAAATTAGTTTTCGGTCATTAATACAATGGACAAAAACAATTTAATTGATGGTGTTCATAAAAAGTTAGTTTCTTGGGCCGTCGAGAGCTGGCCAAAACGAATAGGTTCTATCCGGAGTTGGTCGCGCACGAGAGAGGAGGGAGGAGAGAGAAATGAAAAATTATTTCTGATTTTGGGTATTTAAAACCCTTGGCCATGAAATTACAAAACTGCCCCTTGCTTCAAACGTTTGTATCTCACAAACCGTAACTCTGATCTACAAATCATCCGCGTCTACGCGCTCGTGAACTCGAGACCTTTTCAACAAGTCCAAACTCGAAATCAAAAGCCCATTAAATCAAAAGTCAACCTTTGGGTCAAACTAATTTTAAAACAAAATTTAAAAATAAATTCAAAACCTTTAATTTCTAAAATAAATTCCCAAAAAATTTAAAATACATTTCAAAATAAATCTTGGAAAATACGAGGTCTCACAAATTTAAAACGAAACATTTTAAACCTAATAAATTTTAAATAACGTTAAATCAATTTCGGTGAAAACGTCAAATAAATTCTCAAAAACTTCCAAAGTAATTTAGAAAAAAAAAAAAAAAAAAATTTAAGATTGCACAACCCAACTTCCTTTAAAGCCTCTTTAAAACTAACGTTAAATTAAAATTAAAATTTTTACAAAAATTTGGGTCGGGTCGTTACATCTTTCACAACACTTCTTTTGTAGATGTGTGCAATACAGTGTGCTTGAGGTTCAAAAGCTTAAATCCAAGAAGTTTATTCTTCGATATTCTCTAGATTCTAAGGAAGATTTCGAATTGATGTTGACGTGCGTAACAATAGCGAACAACAAGTTTGTTGATATTTTCATCATTAGTTCACTTATTCTTCACTTAATTCTATATTGGTCTATGCTTTTTTTTGTTTCATATTGGTCCACTAACTTTATGACGTGTTCTATTGTGCTCCAAACCGTCAAATTAATTAGCATAAATGGCTATATATTCTAGTTATATGCTACGCACGATTGTGGTAAACGTATTCTTCACTTAGTTTCATATTGGTTCACAAACAGTGCTCCACGTACGTGCAAAGCACATGACTAAAATCGATGGGCGTTTGTGCTAATTTGATGGTTTGGAGCAAAATATATAAAATATGTCATAAAGTTAATGGATCAACATGAAACAAAAAAAATATTATGGACCAATATAAAACTAAGTGAAGAATAAGTGAACTAATAGTGCAATTTCCGCTAAATTCCAATCTCATGGGATTCAAAAGCTGGGGATAATTTTGGATGTGATGGCATTTTAAAAATCAGACTTAAATCAAAAAGTTAATTAAAAGCTACAAAATTATAATCTAAAATAGGAAATATAAAGAGAAATTTTATTCAATAACCTTTTTTAATACCCCTTAAACTTTTTTGAACCCCTCTCCCCAAAACTAACATTTATAACCTTTTTTAATTTGAAATACCCATAATACCCTCCATATAAAACATTTTTTTACGGTAGCTTCTTTTTGTTTTTTTTTTCTTTCTCTTCCCCAGCCAACCACTGTCCCTCCCTCCCTCTCCAACCAATCACTGGCCCTCTCACTGCCGCCCCCATCCTCTGCTGCTACAGCAAACCCAGCAAAATCTAATGAAAAAAAACCCACGTCGCCCAGCAAAACCCACAAAAAAAACTCATAAAATGATTGATTTTTTGAGAGATGAAACCCATCAAAACCCAGTAATGGAAAAGAAGAAGATGCAAAAATTTTCAGATATGGTCGAATTTTTGGTCGACACATGGTGGTGCTATAGCACTTAGTGGATAGTGCGGTAGACATGACAGTGTAGAATTTGTGGTCGACACATGTTGATTTGTGTCGACCAAAAATTCTACAAAAGTAATTTGTGGTCGACACATGGTCGAATTTGTGGTCGCTATGTGACCTTGTGGCGACCACAAATTCGACCAGATCTGAAAATTTTGCATTTTTTTCTTCTCCATTGTTGGGTTTTGATGGGTCTGAATATCTCTCAAAAAATCAACCATTTTATGGGTTTTTTTTTGTGGGTTTTGTTGGGCGACGTGAGTTTTTTTTCAGTGAATTTTGCTGGGTTTGTTGCAGCGGTAGGGGAGGAAGACGCCAGCGGCTGGGGTGGCGAGAGCCGTGGCAGTGAGGGGGCAGTGGTTGGCTGGGGAAGAAAAAGAAAAAAAAAAAAAAAGGTTTTATATGGACAGTATTATGGGTATTTCAAGTTAAATAGTGTTATAAATGTTAGTTTAATTTGGGGAGAGGGGGTCAAAATTTAAACGACTGAAATTAATAGTAAAAGCTCTTAAGTAATTACTAATTATTAATTAAGGCCACTTTTATTTCCAACGTACACAGTAAAACTCCCATTCCTACCACCACCTCCATATCATGTCATTTTCTTAGTTTGGCAGAAATGAGAAGATGACCCATAATTAATAACCAGCAGGGTAGGCCAGGTTCGGATAGATCAGTTGGCTTTCTGTTGAAGCCAGTTTGAGAACACTTGGAGGGTGTTCATGTCTGCTCTGTAATGCTTCTGTGTGAACTCAAGCAGCATAGGCCATGTGAAATCTGGGCATAACCTCGGGCACAAATTATCCACCAACCCGCTTGGTGGCCTCACCACCTTATCATCTTTTGGACACAAGAAGAATGCAAGAGACTTCCTCGGAGTTTGGCTGTTCACCACTGCCGGATGCAAGCAGCTCTTGAACCTCCCATTTGAAAGAGCCTATAGTTAATAAAACCCAGACAAACAAATTAATTCACGTACAAATTAATTAATAAAATTACAAACCCATTTGAAAGACAATGAGTACCATGAAGGTGTCACCAATGTTAACAACAAAGGCATTTAAATTTGGGGTAATGGAGCGCCATTGTTGGTCCACGAACACTTCGAGGCCACCTACTTGGTCTTGATATAGAATGGTTAAAGATGTTGGATCACAATGTGGCCCAGTGCCTAAAACCTGGTCAGGTTTCTGGCAGGCCGGGAGGGTAGTAATTGAGCCTCATTATAGATTCATTGCCTTGGAAAAATTCCTTGAAATGGGCTCTGTCCACCCCAAGACTCATTCCCAAAAGCTCCATGATCTCCAATGATAGAGTGCTCATAGCCTCGCCGTAAGCTTGGTACACCCTCCTAATTAACAGTACATAAATTAACAAGAACATGGTAAGAATTAAGTTCCATGATGCTAGATAAACACCCAAATGATCGAAAGCAAAATTAATGTTTAACATTAATTGCACACATATATATGAGAAAGTTACAAATTTAGTCTACTTATTTTATACTTAGTTCATTTTGGTCCACAATTTTTTTTAAGTTCTGTTTAGATCCACTAATTGTTCTACTTGTTCAATAATGGTCTAAATTTGTTTTTTCAAATTTGACATGTTTTTTACCCGATTAAATCTCACCCAAATTTAGCAAACATATACTTGTTTTAAAACTATGCATTTCTCATTTACAGTCATATAAAGATCATTCAAATTAGAGTTCTAAAACTCAAGATAATTGATCCCAAAGTAGGGTACCCAAAACTACCAATTTTTCAAACTTCACTCAATCTTAATTTTCTTAGATTACAATACTCCAAATTTTTTTTCATGACTAAAAAATGATGAAATATAACTTATACTTCAATTATAATTGAAGAAAACACAACCCAAAGAATTTAAAGTCACAAATCTGGACCTTTATTGAACAAATGAAACAATTAGTGGACCAAAACATAACTTAAAAAAGATCGCGGACCAAAATTGAATTAAGTATAAAATAAGTTCACCAAATCTATAATTTCCTCCATATGTATATATATATATAGAGAAAAATTCTTAGGTGTGGATGATTCGCACTTTTTTAAAAATCCTATATATGCATCCCATAAAAAATGTGGACATTCTCTCTAAAAAATAATTGTATATGGCAGTTGTTGAATAACCGAGTTGAAAGGGAAGTGAAATTACTCACTCTCTGCACCCAAGTTTGATCGCCCTCTTCCCAAATAAAAAAAATAAAAAAATGACTGTATATGTATATACCCGAGTTGGTCGAAATCTTGTCCCATGGTGCAAGAAAAGTAATCTCGAACAATGTTGGATGAGTTGTTTTTGTCCGCAGAGTAGCGAAAAGAAAGGGTCTCTTTCCAAGGGAGCTTTGAGGAGAACCTGCCAGTGAAGCTACTGGCATAACCGCAGTGCTCCCCAACTTTCCTCTGAACCCTCTGTTTTTCTGACAGAGGCAGCCCAAAGAAGTCGTCCATGCAGCGGTAAGCGTCCGCTATTAGTTCGGCATCAATGCCGTGATTCACAACCAGAAAGAAGCCGTGCTTTACACAAGCCTCGCCGACAAGTTTCGAGGCTTTCATGGCGGCGTCCACATCACCAGAGAGGAAGTCGCCCAAGTCTGTAAGTGGGACTTGGAGTTCAGGAGTGTTTTTGCAGGGCTTTTCGTCATCAGGCCATATAAATTGTTTTGGTATGTCTGATTGATTCTGAAGCTCGGCGGCATCGAATACTAATGGCTTCTGGTTCTGGTCATCTTCATCTTTGTGTTGGTGTTCAGCCATGGATTGTTTGTTTTTGATATTCATGCACTCAGCTGCCATATTGTATTAACCAAATGTATGAAGGACTCTGTTCGATATTTGAGAGCTTATAGAGAGAGAGAGAGAGGGACTGAAATAAGTTGATCAGTGTAATGAGAGAACAAACATTAGAATCTTTTATAGCTAGCTCTTTTCTTTTTCTCTCCCCTCATTCAAATTATATCTGTTTGCAGAAAAGGGCTTTTAAAAAAGAGGTGATTTTGAAGGGCAGGGCTTGTCAATGTGCAAAATTGGGGAATGGAACCCTCTTCATAGGGAGTTATTGTCTTTATTATTTTCGCTAGAAAGGGGCAGTACGTACGTGTGTAAGTTCTGTTTAATTTGTAGTGGCAGTGGTTATAATTAATGGCTATGGATGCACATTCAACGTGAGGGTAGTCAGGCAGAGGATTAGACTAGCTTTAAAGAGGAACGTACAAAAAAAAGCTTGCAGGGGCTTGCATGTCTACGATCTGTCAGCCATCTACGTAGCTAGAGGCTTGCATGTCTACAATCTGTCAACCATGGAAATAGGTAAGCCAGGGCTTGCATGCATGGTCACTACTCACTAGGATGTGCCAGAGGAACAAGATGACAGAGACAAAGGAGTACGTAATATACAGGGGCGTGCATGGCATGGAAATCGCTGCCACAATGACCAAAAGCATGCAGATAGTGTGGCCTAACAGTCACCAACTCACCATCTGTACTCTGTATGGTCTAATTCGTTTACAGATCTCACCACTGCTACCAGCTCACTCACTACACATATGATTTTGAACGGCTTTTGTTAATGAACATCAAGTGGGGAAAAAAAGGATAATATATATATATATATGTATGTATATGTATATTGTGTACAAATATGCAATAGAAGGGTGGTTCAGGGCCGATTCCTAAGATTTACGGGCCCTGGGCAGAACTTAAAAATAGAGTCCTTATTACTGTACAAATTTTTTTCTTTCCATATTAGATGACTATTTGTATGATTTAGTTACAAAAAAAATGCATTAGTATTAAGGTTAATGGAATGAGTCTACAACATTTACGAAGAGAACAAAAAAACTATGTTTAGTACCAAGTTAGAAAGAAAATGAAAATTAACTTTAAAAAGTAATAAGACATTTGTTCATTTCTTTAAGAGTACTATGACAATATAAAATAGAAAATCAACATATTTGAAGTTAAGAATACAGAGCTAAAAATAAACATTTGTTCATTTCTTTAAGAGTATGACAATATGAATTAGAAAATCAATATGTTTGAAGTCAAGAATACAGAGCAAAAACATAATTTTGTTAACCCTAACAATATCAAAGAAAAACATTGAATTAACATACTAATACATCTAAATAAAAAACAAAGAAAAATCCTAATTCAAAATGAAGAGTAAAATTATCTTTCTTAGGGCCAAATATAAAACTTAGAAAATGATTTATTAAAGCCCAACGTTTATTTTTTCTTTTATCTTATATGGCTACTTATATTATTTTTAATTAATTTGACATTAGATTATTAGTAGGGTCCGTTAACATACAGGTATTGGTACCTAAATTTATTAACCAAAACCACTTAAAGCCTCATTCTTTCTTTGCGGGCCAACTACCACAATCCTATTATTCATTTGCGGACACCACACCCATTAAATCCCAAAATACCATGCAGACACCACACCACCACTAGATCCCAAAATACCATCCGAAAATTGACATAACATGCAGACATCTTCCAAAATACCTGCATCAATGCATCACCAAAAAACTGAAACTGAAACTGCAAGTCCACAACTCCAATAAACTGCAGTTTCAACTCTAATAAATTGCAGTTTCTGCAGTTTCAGTTCACTTACAGTTTCAGAAACAGCAGTTTCAGTTTACTTACAGTTCCAGAAACTGCAATTTAGGGTAAACCCAAAAAATTGAAACTGAAACTGCAAGTCCGCAACTCCAATAAAATACAGTTTCAACTCTAATAAATTGCAGTTTCTGCACTTTCAGTTCACTTGCAGTTCCAGAAACTGTAGAAAGTTCACTTGCAGAAACTGAAACTGCAAGTCCGCAACTCCAATAAACTGCAGTTTCAACTCTAATAAATTGCAGTTTCTACAGTTTCAGTTCACTTGTAGTTCCAGAAACTGCAGAAAGTTCACTTGCTGTTTCAGTTCACCTGCAGGTTTATGCAGTTTCAGTTCACTTGCAATTTCTGAAAACTGCAGAAAACTATAGTTTCAGAAACTGAACTAAACAAAAAAATCAAAAACCTAAACATACTCATGCACAGACCTTGATAAGAGAGAAAAGTCGGGATCTGAATTATTTGATTAATAGATAAATTGGATCGAAATCGGTGGCGGGCAGCGGCAAAATGGCAAAGCTGGATGACGAACAGATCGCGGAGCTGCTGGTGGTGGTGGTGTTCGTCCTGGAGGTGCTTGCTCTGCGAAGAAGAAGAACAAGAAGATGAAGATGAAGAAAGAGAAAAGAGACATAGTAGGGGGGATAAAGAGAGAAGATGAACGTGAAAAGAGAAGAAAGAGAATGACAAAAAGGAAATAAAATGGTCATTGACCATATTTCAAGATAGCAACTTACCTTATTATTAAAAAAAATTAATTGGTGCACTAGAGAGTAAAAACAATAAGTAAAAGGTAGTTTAGGGTAATTAATTCTTATTAGTATAAGTTGTGCCATGCTATTCTTTTTTGTACGCCTTTGGTAGCTTTTTTAGCTCTCTAGCTGGAGACGTAGGCCATAAAACAATTAATGCTCCACAAGTTGTCTACCTATTCAGAGTTTTTAGTAAACAATAAAGCCTAAATAACATTGGTCCAAAATATGGGGCCCTTTACTGTGGTGGGCCTTGTGCGGTCGCACAACTTGCACCACGTCAGATCCAGCACCGACCAGTATAGTCTAATTCGGTTATAGATCTCACCACTACTACCAGCTCACTCACTACACATATGATTTTGAAGGGCTTTTTAATTGGTTCAAGATTTTGAAGGGTTTTTGTTAATGAACATCAATAAGCTTCTTTGATTTCTTGTGGGGTCCATTCCACATTGTATTTTGATGATCAAAACTGTATTTTTTTGGTCTCGATCAAGTTACCTCAAGTCACCCGTGATCAGAAACCACATGAAACTGCAATCTCATCTCCAAGATCAAACTGAAATTGCTACATAACAAAAAATTTAAGATTTCCGAGACCTCTCATATTCAAATTGGTATAACAAATTTAAAAATTCTAAAACTGCAACTGGAACTACACCTAAACCCACAATTGAAACTGCACCTAAACTCGCAACTAAAACTGCACCTAAATCTGCAACTGAAACTACACCTAAATCTGCAACTGAAACTACACCTAAATTGCAACTGAAACTGTAGCTATAGCAACAATAAAATGTGAAAAATCGATTTCAAAATCAAAATCAATACGAAAACACAGGCCACAAACAAAGCGACATATGTAATTTCACAAAGCAATCTCGCCACCAACAACACGTACGTCCTTTGTGTGATCTCTACCTTTGAAGAATGAGTTCATCTCCGACGACGATCTATCCTCCGTCGGCAGCAGAGCCTAGCTAATACTGTAGGCCGTGATCCGCAACCATCCTTCATTTTCGATCTCTGCAAACTCACATGATTTATGGAGAGAGAGAGAGAGAGAGAGATCTAGAGGTCGTCTTTCATTTATGTTCTCTGCGAACTCACACAATTTGTGGAAAGAGAGGAGAGAGGAGAGAGGAGAGAGAGATGAGATAAAGAGATAGAGGGGAGAGAAAGATCGATCTGAAGCTTGTGAGTTGTGAGATCTAGAAATATATCCAAAAAAAAAAAAAAGCAATGAAAATAACAACTAAAATGGACAAAGGCAAACCAATAAAAGTGACTACTTAATTAAAGAAGGACACGTGGCAGGCTTGTGCTTGATATTGAAAATGAGTACCTAATTGTTAAATACACATGACCTATGCACCTTCTCAGGAATATACACATGATGTTAAGGTAAATAGAATTTAGCAATAATCTTAGAGCATTTAGCTAGCCTTCTCAGGAATAGAATTTATCTGGCTTTTCTTCGTTCTGGCCAAATAAAAATATCGAATTACACTTCTAATTTACCACTCTATTCAGCTATTGTGTGAATAAGCTCTCCTTATTGTGTAAACGTTGTTATTTTAGCATGCCCAGTTTATCCTATAAAATTTTCTATTGTGCATACGTAAAAACTTTTTATAATGAAATAATTATTTATTTGAAGAAAGTTTCTCAATTTGACTTCTTATAAGAAAATTATAGAATCAAATATCATTGTGAATTTTTGATATATTCTCTTCATGTCCAAGAGTAGCTTGAAGCAAGTGGTAAGTTGATTCATTTTCAACTTTTTGATTTGGGGTTCGAATCCCATGGGGTGCAATTGTTATAATTTTTTTTTATATATTGATACATTTTTTATTTGCTTTAAATAAGTTGGTTGTGTGTGTGTGGAAGAAAGTGCGTGAGTGCAGTGTGCGTAGTGTGTAGTGTGTGGTGAGGTTAGTGGCTGTGAGTGTAATTGGTGCAGCGTTCTGTGCAATGTATATAGTTTGGTGAGTGGCTTTGACTGTGGTGAGTGTTCATTTGAATTTTCTTTTTCTTAATAGAAATTGGTTTTATAGCCTATAAATTTTGTAGAAAGAGAACCTTTAATTTTCCTTTTACAATAGATATTGTTACTTATTTGCATGAAAACAACAAATAGAAGAAATATTTTTTTTAAGTGCACCTTGATAACCCCAATTTCCTCTCCATACTCCGGTACAAATTTTCTTCACAAAAAGTTTTCATTTCACTCTTAAATAAAAAAGATAAAACAAAATAAAGAAATCCCCTCCCCCCCAAAACTGGGGTTGGCAGCCCCTCCAAATCGGATGTCCCTCCCCTCTCCTCAATGACCCCAATTAATTCATGTTATTAATTGCCTAATAGTACCAAGTAAATAGGGTCATTGAGGGGAGGAGAGGGACATCCAATATCTAATCTTTGGCCACGTCCCTTGCACATGCCAAAAAGCTTTCTCATATTGCGCATAATTTAATTTGCTTTTCCACAATAGGTGTTGCATAATTTTCATGTGTGCATTTCTTTCTCCTTGCCCTTGCCTATTTTTCTCTATGATATTTCTATATCTAATTAATATTGTACTGTCACATTTAAAGTTGCATGTTTTAGGTTCTTCTCAATGATACTCAAGGGATGAGAAAAACGTTATTATTCAAAAAATAGAATATAAGGATAAACGATGGTGTAAGAAAAATAAAACCAATTAATAAATGCTATTAATTTGAACAATACCAATTCATATCACATTTTCTGTACAATACTATCAACTATTCCAGTTTTGCTCATGAGTTTAGAGTATAATACATAAAATAGTAACAATTCACACTACTTTTCTTGTTGTAATCTTCTAATAGCTAGTATTAATATATACCCCCAATAGCTCAATTACATTGCAAAATCTTCTAATAGCTAGCAAATCCGAGTTACTAATCTTCTTATTACAAAAATTAAGAACCTTAACAAATACCAAATTAACATGGGACACATCCGAGTTAATATCAGTGCATAATGAACTAATACCATCAGCATGTAAACCTTTGATTTAAAGTAGTACTCATCCTGAAATGCATAATTGTCAAGATTTATTGGGTTACAGAAGTCATCAATGAAAGCTTCACTCGGACAACCTAAACAAAGAGACGATTAGTAAGAAGATTAGAAAATGTTTAGACAACCCAGGCTAAGAATATAATAGATACATCAAAAGTGCCTCATTATCTTTCAAAAGAAAGAAATTTCTCATACATCAAAGAAGAAAAACCCATCTTTCTCCGCACATTTAAATATATTAAATCAACATAAATGTTAGATGAGCCAAACCAAAAACCTATAAAAAGTGTAGAACATAAGAAAAGTCTATGGTAATATACAATTCAGGAAAAAAAAAATAATAAAATAGGCTCTCTCTCTCTCTCTCTCTCTCTCTCATCCAAAACAAACTGAATTTTGGTAAAATCCCTCCCAATATCTACACCCGCATTTCATCAAGCACCTCATATTCAACATAAATAAAATTTTTAACCTATAAAAAAAATTCTAGAACATAAGAAAACTTTGTGGTAATATACAATTCAGAAAAAAGAAAAAAAAAAAAAGCATAGGTTGATGAGCAAATAAACCCATACCATTTTCCTATGCAATGGATACAAAATCGCTTTCTCTTACAGCTTCTGCACCTAACAACCCTGCCCTTACCACTGCTCCGCCATTGATGGCACATTGTGGCCTCCACTTCCATCCTCTGTGAAATCCAAAGTCATAAATTGCATAAATAAAAATAGTGACAACAAAGCATAAACAGAGAATAGATCATGTGTATATGCACAATTGCTAAATTCTATTCCCATTGGTGCATAGGTCAAGCTGTTGGGAAGAGGTGTTAGGCTGCACAATGCACACTACATAGATTAAAGATTTGACTTTCATACTAAAATTGTCATTACCTTAACAAAACTTTAACAGATAGATCGAGAAAAGAGAAGGAAATGCAGAAAATATCATTGACCCAACAATGAATTCTGTTTGTTAATATATGCAAAAGCCAAATATATCCTGAAAATGATTCCTAATAAAATAGCTTTAGGCAGCAAACCTGGGTATTGATGGAGGTAGTAAACTTAGGCAGACAATGAATTTGGAGTGAAACCCTCTCATCAAAAGCAATGAGTCTTCTTTCAACCCTTTTGCTCGTTTCGATTCTCCAACATTCTTTTCCAACGAAAAAAAATCAACACAGCCTTAACCCATTTTGGGTCCAACCCAAAATAAATCAAAAGAGAAAGAGAGAGAGAGAGAGAGCAAAGGGTAAACGGAGACGCTCACCATTTGGGTGGGTTGAGAAGGTTCGAGGTTTTGTGGGTTTTGGGCAGTTGGGATTTTGGAGAACGGATGCTCATCTGCTTCTCTTCTCAGCAGTCTCCCCCTCCCCCCAATCCCTCTTACACATATCACTCCCTCCTTCTGATTTCCAAGAAAAGTCAAAGAAAGGAACAGACCTTTGTCTACAGAATGAGCTTTCCACGGGAGAAAGAGAGGGAAACTGAACCCAACAAAACTACTAAAGGAAATAGTGGGGAAGGAATGATGTGCTGCAGAAGAAGAGAACGTGCGAACGTGGTCAATTGGTCATGACTGGTTTTTTATTTTCTTAATTCGTTTAATTAGAATAGTGGTTGATTTACTTATTTATCCCCCTAAAATAAAAATTGTATGTTTTAGCAAACTGTTTCAACCATGGGTCTTTGTGGAATATATGAAAATTTCACCTAAAGAAACCTTTGCTTTATATATATAGATTAAAATAAGTTTTTTGAAAGAAGATAAGAATTTTTTATTATTTAGTAAGTTTATCTCTCTATCATTTTAAATATTTGAATGCATTTATTGTGTGTGGTTAAGTTGGTTAACTATGGTTTATTTCTAATACATGTGTCAATTGTTGGGATGAGTGGTAATGCTCACCACCAAATTAAGGTGGTAAGCAAATTTGCACTCTTTTTAATGTGTTTGTGTTCTTTTTTCTTCCTTTGACTAAGCTGGGAAAGAACTTTGTCAGTTTGTCTAATCACATAAGGAGTGTGTTAGATGAAGACTAGGAACTTGGAAAAGAAAGGGAAACAAAAGTAATGAAACATTGCATTAATCCAATGGGCTAAAACTCTCCTAATGTTACTAGAATAAGGAGGACACGTTAAAAGAAAAGAATGAAAGAAGAGGTGCTATTTTTCATTACGGGACAGGATGTTTGGCATTATATATAGAGAAATTTAATGGAATGACTCTTTTAATATCAATTATGCTTTTTAATGTGTTGTGTTTTTTTTCTTCCTTTTGACGAAGCTTTGAAAGAACTTTGTTGAGTTTGTCTAATCACATTAGGATTGTGTTAGATGAAGACTAGGAACGTGGAAAAGAAAGGGAAACAAAAGTAATGAAACATTGCACTAATCCAATGGGCTAAAACTCTCCCAATGTTACTAGAATAAGGAGGACACGTGAAAAGAAAAGAAAAGAATGAAAGAAGAAGTTTAGGCAGTGCTAAAACTCTCCCTAATTAATATATATAGCACTGCACTTGATGGTTCATTGCTCATTCGCATCACCTACTTCATACAATTTAAACTTCATGGGGAGAACCATGAAAGCTGTTTTACTTGTCAGGTTTCTAGCTATTGCAACCATTTCTTTTAGTATTGGCTTATGCAATGGAAATCTGGGTGTGCCTTGCATATCTTAAACTTTTCAGAGCACCAAAGAATCTAGGAATTTGTATTCCTTCAAAATCATTGTAGCTTAGGTCCAAGTAGTTGAGATGCTTTAAATTGAGAAGAGAAGGATTTATCTTACCACCCAATGTAGAATTAAGATCAGAATTTTGAAGGTGAAAAACAAGCACTTCTCATGTTCAAGCAAGTAGTACGATCATGAGAAGTGCTTGTTTTTCACCTTCAAAATTCTAATCTTAATTATACATTGGGTGGTAAGATAAATCCTTCTCTTCTCAATTTAAAGCATATCAACTACTTGGACCTAAGCTACAATGATTTTAAAGGAATACAAATTCCTAGATTCTTTGGTTCTCTGAAAAGTTTAAGATATCTTAAGCTTTCAGAAGCAGGGTTTAAGGGAACAATTCCTCATCAACGGGAAATCTCTCAAGTCTACGTGGCTTGCGTCTTAGTCCTGGTTTCAGTAACTTGGGGTTGGAGGTTGAGCACCTTGAGTGGATTTCTGGGGTGAGGTCAAATTATTTTTACTTTTAAGATTTTAAATCGATATTGGGACAGGTTGGTATGGCTTTTCATTATTTCCTTTCTGTGTTTTCTATACTTACTTTGGTTCAAGTTTTGATACATATCTAATGAATGCTCTTGTGTTTTCTATACTTACTTTGTTCAAGTTTTGATAGATATCTAAGAGAGCAGTTTTGCTCACCCCCTTTAATTAAGGTGTATGCTCTCCTCCCATCTAAGATACTGCCATGTGTTTAAAAAACTAACCATGAGTTAACCCATAAATATTTTATTATTTTATTTTATTTTTTCCCCCAAAATCCGGTTCCACTCCCCTTTCTCAGGCCA
Source organism: Dryas octopetala (assembly GCF_963921425.1). NCBI lineage: Eukaryota > Viridiplantae > Streptophyta > Magnoliopsida > Rosales > Rosaceae > Dryas > Dryas octopetala. The sequence continues at coordinate 21,350,132 of NC_141368.1, read as the reverse complement.
AGCAACTCTCTTCCTCATCCTCTGCTGTGGTTTCAAATAAACTCAGAGATGAGAAAATGAAGCAATCTGAGGAGTCTCTAAGGAAATTCATGTACCTCAGCTGCATGGGGTCCCAATTGAATTCACCCACAACTTGGCAGTGAAGGCAGGCCTTGATTTCAAGTTCAGACATTATGGCATGATGATAGCTAGATAGAAATATGTATGCTCATCAAGCTGGCCATGGTTGGACCTGAAGAATTTTGTTTATTTACAAAAAGATTGTAAATTGTAAATCTCTATGATGTATACAATTAATATGAGAATTGATTTATCATATCATCATTAGCCCTTTTTCTCTTTCTTTCTTATTTTGGATTTGTCTGCCTTAATTTCCCAGCACATGGCGATCCAAACCAATTTGCGTAGTTGACCAAAAACTTTGATAGAGCTACTGAAGTTTGCAATGAACAAGCGTCCTCCACCAATTTCCACCATGGTTCAATATAAATTTTTGAAAGCAAGAAAAGGAAAATTCTGGTTAATTATATGCCTACTTGATTATAATAAAGGTTGTTTTACATAGGCTGGGTGAATGAGATGTTAACATGTTATTGAAGGAGGAGACTTTTAATCTTATGTGCCTCACAGTGATTCTCTGAAATATTAGATCCTGATAGTAAAGGGCTCATAGCAGAGGCTACTTCTCAAATCATATCCGGATTTTGGGGGAAAAAATAAAATAAAATAATAAAATATTTATGGATTAACTCATAGTTAGTTTTTTAAACACATAGCAATATCTTAGATGTGAGGTAAGCATACACCTTAATTAAAGGGGGTGAGCAAAATTGCTCTCCATATCTAATGAATGCTCTTTCAAGGATCAATCGGTAATTACTTTCCCAAAGCCTTGCGCAGTTAATAATGGTGGGGGCTTAGCCCCATCTTTTTAATAGAGGGTTGCTTGCCTGGTTTTGGTTTTTCCCATTGATTTTGTTGCTTGTTGGGTTTTTTGGCTTAGTTTTTGGTTTTCCACAAGTGCTCCGTGTAGCAGTAGCTGTTCTGACAAGTAAAACTGATTTTGGCTTTGGTGTTGATAAGATTAATGTGTACATCAATAGGCTTTTTAAACAAACACTTGAACCTTTTTATTACGGACAAACTTGGAGAGTGAAAGACGAACAAAGAATTCAAATCCGTCAAAAAAATTTAAAACTTCATTCTACACCAATTTAGGTAAATGTTAAAAAAAAAAAAAATACAGCAAGACTAAAGAAAATAGAGAAAGCCGTGGCGAGGAACAATACAATTTCCTAGACAAGTTGACATTGCATGAACAAAAAAAAATCAATAAGCTTTTTTTCATGTTAATTACACGGCAGGAAGTTGAACAAAAAGAAAAATAGAAAATTGGATGGTTTTTCTCTTGGAATTGAAATTATACACAAACAAAATTCTTGAAGAATAAATTTACTGCTTTACATTTTTCGGTGGACTAGTGAATAGCAATTGGCAAAGGTAATCCCTAAGCTGAGGACTTGGGTATCTTGTACTGTTTCTTTAGGAATTGAGAGGCCTCTGAATCACTCCTGTGACATAGTATTCTCAGTAGAGTCTTGGAATCAGCTCCAAGTTTGCTTCTACCACCTTGCATTTCCAGGCCACTGGAAGACTTCAAGTCCTCAATTAGTTCTCGAGTCTGCAAACAGAAAAAGTAGAAAGAAAGAAGAAAAAAAAAAGGATATCAGACTCTTGGAATTAATTCAAATCCACCAAAAAGTAGACAGTAGCATGAGTAAACAGTGAATTATCCAAGCACAAAATTTAAGTAGTCACAAACTTGCTATCCTTGCAAGGACTAAGATTGTGTGCTGCGCACGGATGTGCATGTGTGTACAGTTTATGCTGGGGTAGCTCAAAATTCTTGAAGAATAAATTTCAATTTATGCATGTATGTACAGTTTATGCTGGCTCAATACCCAGTTTCAAATGGCATGTGCAAGGATAACAGAGTAAGGAGCAAACAAAAGCATATGCAAGACATGCAAACAATAATTGTGTGTATGTATGTCTGTTTTCTTCTATGAATATATGTAAATGCAAATCGGCAACTATCAAAACCATATCGATATAAACAGAGCACTATAACATCACAAATTCACAATCCAATGGTGGCGTATCGAAAAGTTTGCTCATATTGAAGCAAGTTCAACCAAACTTCGTTCAATAATCAGAACAAAAGGACTGTCCAGATGTACATTTTGTATTGCCACACCTTTTTCTCATTGATAGTGAAATAAGATAATGAGTGAAATAATCTGATTCACTTGTAAGTTTTCAATCAGAGAAAAAAAAAAAATGAACTAACCTCATAGCTGTGCAACTTTATCACATGCCGAACACGTGCTACCTGATTTTCGACCACTCCTCGTGGAAGCCCATCTCCCCCCGAAATAAAAAACTCCTATTAATCACGCCCACAATGGTGCCAAATTAAGTGTAGGTTTATTTACAAATTTGAAGGTCCATGGAAATCTCTATATCACACAACGTAGGTAAGTCGTATCATGGAGCAATTTAAATGAATAAATACAGCAAAATTACGTTCAAGCAATTGCTAAATGCTTCCTTTCCTGGTAAATTCTTTCTTTGCAACTTACAGCAGAACAAGTGAAGAGAAAATTAGTCAAAAGAGATATGCAAATTTGTTGTTTCATTATCTATCTTGATTTTTACAAAAATTCATTATTTTCGGTAAAATATAAAATAATTGTTGTCCTATATCGCAACAATTTAAGCTTTTACGTATGATGGTAAACCAACAAAAAATTTCATGGCATCAAGGTAGCAAACCCATGTTCAAATCCCCGTAACGACAACCTCCCAATATAAATTGAATTCTCACATGTCACCCACATGTAAGCCGTGTTATAATATAAGATAATTGTTGGTCCATATTCTAACAGCTTAAATATTTTTAGAACAATGGTAAACCAATAAAAAATTATCACTTTTGACATTCAAAGGGCCAGAAAGCATATACCTTGAGGACCTCCAAATCTTCTTCTAATATCCTTGCATCGCCCAAAGAGAAAACTCGTGATGGGCCTCCATCTAATACAACACGCAGTAAGCCATCCTAGAAAAAAAAAAAGTTCCAGTTAAATAGAAATTACAGGACCTTTGACAGATTTCTTGAAAGAAGCAAGGGTAAGGCATAAACCAGTGCCGCTTGAAGGAGACTTGTGACGATGCGATCCCTGAGTGGTTCCACAATTATATCACATAGTTGACTAAGTTCCTGCAGTAATTGACAATAACAGTCAGTCCTTTGACTTCAATAATACAAAAATATATACAAAAGGCAATTTGGTTAAATGGAACTAATATCTTAAGCAACTCCCATATCTGCCTAATCTACAGGCATCGACATATGCAATATGTTGATAGAGAAAGTCAAAGGACTCCTTTTGCGGTTCTTTTGAAACCATAGCAATATTTCTAAACAAATCTAAGGATTATTCAACTCTAACAAAGGAAAGTCATATTTGATCCTATGCAATAACCAATTTTGATGTAGCGTGAGCATGACTCATAACATGTATAAATCTCCAACACATTTGCACTCCATGATCATGTTGATGTGTCAGGTCCCAACTAGCAACTATCATCTGAACCTATTATTTAAGTTGTCGACAATCAAACAAACAAGGAGGAGGGAAAGAGATACTTAAAGTGAGGAACTTGGGTAATAGATGAGTTCTCTCTAACTCATGGAATTAAACTTAAAATCCAAGGACGCCCCCAAAAGGTTTGATGGTTAGACTCATGCTACCACCATGCTCATGGAAATAGAATTAGGACTAAACGATTATATGCAACTTTAAAGGTGAGAGGATCAAGAAAGCGGTCAAACTTATAACAGGTAGCTCACAAATGGCATGCAATGTGAGGGACAAAAGTATATAGTACTTTTCTTTCCTTCTACTTTGCAAGTAGGGGGAAAACCCGATGAAATCCTGACAGATCAGTCATTGTCTCACTTTCTAAAGGGATAAATCTTACCATATCAAGTGGTTCGATCACTGCTTCAAACCTAGAAAGAGAAACACTTGGTTTATATAAGTTGTCAATAAAAGGTTCCCTCAAATCCCAGAAGATAATTTTAGTTCCTGCAACAAGCAAATGGTAAATTAATCAGTGACCAAGTGTCACAATTAGTTTTACATAATTTAGATTCACAATTGTTGTACCAGTGAACTCGCAAATTTGATCTATGGCAGCATTTATATCTTTTCTACTCCCATCAAACGTTTCCTTCTGCATGAAACTTTTTGATTTTTCATCTAGTGATTTCTCTACAAACAAAAGGTCAATATATCAAGCACTAAAAAAAATATGAGCACCAGAGAAGTAAAAGATCTGGACTGGTCTTTCCAAATACATAATATGAAGAGAAATCCAATGACAACTGTTCACTATTTACAAACAAACAGAAATTATGGGCATCATCACATGCATATGAAAAGGGTGAAACACAACATTCCTAGAAAGTAACTGAGATTTATTCCTTTCCTATAGATCCAAAATCAATGATCACATGCACTAAGATAACCAGAAAATACCGAAGATGTGGAAGTTTTAATTGAATGATGACTAAGCATAAATAGAAAATAATTTACAGATGGTCTCTCACCAGTCAGAATCAGGTTGTGTTCATTTATCATATTAGGTAACAAACCACCTATTTCAGAAAGCACTTCTATAGCACATAAGTTACCATCTTTTTTTTTTTTACCTTTAATATCTTTGGAGAGAAATATTAGGTTCATGTTGGTGTTGGTATATTTTGTTTTCCAAAACGAAATATTGAGTCACGTCTGTCATAATCATCATGCAAAAGCAAAGAGCCATACTACTCTACAAGGATACTGAAATTTCAATACCTCTCACAAATTAGAATTTAAGTTAAGTGGACAAAGAGACTACATGAATTATACTAGGGTTTAGGGTTTGCATTGCATTAAATGCTTCCAAAAGTTTATAAAGTGAATTATTTGATTTAAATGCATGAATTTTTATCAAACTTAAAACCATCATTTTGAAATATGAGAAAACATTTATTTTGCAGAACACCACAAAAAGCTTGACCAAATGAAAAAATCGCTCAAACAGTTTACGCAAAAGGTTAAACCTGCTTAAAAGGTTACTTTGTTTTGAACCTTTCCCGTATGATTTTTGAGTAAGTTGATGTTATTATTGAGAAACTAAATCCTACTTTATTTATGCATGGCTGAACTTGTAAAACTGTGGTGATATTTGCTTTTGTGTTAAGCTGTTTACTCTACAAGTGTGGATAGTTGGTTGCCCAATATTTACACAGGTTATTTGTCGTCTAAAGCTTTAAATCATTGTTATGCTTTAATTGTTCAAAAGCTTTAGAATTTTTGCAACCTTTATGGATATTGTTATTCTAGAGTCCTTAGGGTTGAGTATATCATACACATCATTGAGTCTAAGTTTATTACAAGTCTCGAGAGCATATCATAGCCATTATAACATCAGTGAAGTCGTTGAACTTATTGAAGTCATTCAGAAGAAGCGTCTAGCACCTACACCTATGTTGCTTAGGGTTTGCACTTGGAGATGAAGATTAGGAGTCTAGGTGAGGAGACAATAATCTTATCTACTTAAACTAGAAATCTGAAAAACTTTAAAGAATGTATTCACCCCCAGTAGTATAACATTCTGGTATAAGGTGAGTCTTAAATTATATTATGTTGGTAGAATCCAACCTAAAAAAAAAAAATTGCAGTATAAGTGCATAACAATAAATCAGGGTAACCATGACAAAGTGTCAGATAGGTCAGATAAGTTCTTTGTCAATTGATGGCATAGACATTGCACAACCTAAACTCGTGTAACTGGAAAGATTGCAAACAAAAATTAACAACTATTGGACACATACTGATAAAATCTTTTTGTTTTGTTTTGTTTTTTTTTTTTTTTTTTATGGAAACATACTGATAAATTTTTGACGGGGCTTCTTCCTCATCCATCGCTCCCAAATGCTATCTTCCAACTTATTCAGCTGACTCATTGCATACTGTGAAATAGCACAAATTTGTACCCAAATGTTTTATAGAATCATATATGGAAATCAAGAGAGATCAGATTTTATGACAAGAAGTTAAAGCTGAACTTACATAAAGTGTGTTTAACTGAACACAAAGCGTTGGAGTAGTTCGAACATTAATTTCAGTAGACCTTCTCTCATCAGGAAGCCTAGGGTCAAACAGTTCCTTCTTTACAAAAGCCTTTATTCCAGCTTCCTTCTTGTATCGTGTGAGAATGGGTACAGGTGGAATTAAATCCTCCTTGGTAGCTGCATGACCAAAATCACAATTCAAGGTAAAAAAAATATAAAAAATAAAAAATAAAAAAAAAATATAAAAACACAAATGTTAAAATCATCTGCATAGCATGTAGAAAAAAATGTACACCTAACAATATAAGATAACAAAAAATAAAAGAACAATTTTATTTTTTTCTTTTTGGGTACAAAATGAGCATTCATTATTCGGGAACTTATTTATAACTAGAAGTCCCTAAATTCAAAGAAATTTTAAACAAAATATGTGGTAACCTGATACCCACCAAGAAAATTAATTATAGATCAATTCTCCAGAAAAATGATCTTTCCCTGAAGAAGATACAAAACTAGAGTAAAGAAACCTAGATGTGATCATAGAATTTCCATATAAACCACAAAAGAATTCTAGTAGAAGTTTCTGAGAACACATGTATGTAGTGCCTGCCAGTTTAGAACCGTACAACTTGCCCTCTATGGTACAATCTCAAGAAAGCACATTGAGCAAAACAAAAATCACAAGGGAGCACAGGACTGAACTCACAACCTTTGTTAATGTGGAAAACCAACTAAAGAAAAAGCAAAAGGGGTGGGGGACAAAGCAAGACCTTATATCCCCTAGGAAATATTCTGAACTCCTGCAAATTCTCAAGACTTAATTTGTTTTCTTTTTTTATCCAAATGTAATTCTCATAGGCAGCACATACCCAACTTGTCAATGACATGATTTGCAAACACTTGAAATGCATTGTCAACTCCACGAAACAAACTACTCAATTCTGTAGGCCTCATTGGAACCTTGAGATCAAAAAATTGGTCAACAGTCTGCATGAAAAAAATGTTCATAAAGAATCAGTAATTTACGTATATACCGCGACAAACGCAGATAATAGATTTGGAGGCCAAGTCCAACAAATACTTACAAAATTGTAAGATTCCAAATGCAATAACTACCAAATTCAATAATTAAAGTATAATTTACTTTGACCTAAATTGGGATTTTAGATACTTCTTTAATTTAATAAAAGATTACACTTCCTTTATCACCAACCTCCAATCAAAATTCTACATTATATTTAATATGAAAAATATTCATATACACAACCTTTCTCGATGAATAAAAGAATTATTTGAAAATCCAAGAGAGCCATGGCTCAATTCCATGTAGAGTACATAGGTAGCCTAAAGGGATAAATTTAGATATCTTAATGGTTTTCGATTTGTCTAATTTTTTGCAAAGATGATCTTTGAATAGAGACATACAAAATAAACGGTTTGCATCGTTGAAATACAACATAGAATGGGCCCCACGAGGGATCCCTTAAATAAAATTATTTGAGGGATCCCTTAATGTTAGGGGCCTGTATACCGAATATATATATTTTTATATTCAATATGTATATACAATTCTCACTCTTTCGCCAGTATACAATAACAGAGGGATTTAAACACATGAAATGCAGCTATTGGTTTGTGCTTCACATCATGTCTTTGTAAGATGATATCTGCCAGAAGGCCCAGAACCATGGTAATGTACTAATTCGGAGTGATACTAAGAAAGTGAAATTAACTACCAGTTTCCAGGTAAAAAATAAAACTGACTACCACGTCTCCAAAAACTACTTGTAACAATACCATATATAAAACCCAGAAAGAACTAACAATCATACCTCCTCCACAATCCTAAATACTTCTACTATTGAACTCCCATGCCGCTGTTGAGGTGATATCGGGTCCCACCTCTGTAAAATGATGGACATGAACATTAAGCAACTGAATATAGGAAAGAAGAAGATGCCTCAATTATTATTACAAAATGAAGATACGAGTTTCAATAAATTATTACAAAAATTAGCCTACATGGAAATGAAGATACAACTTTCCATAAATTGTTACAAAATTAAACTACGTGAGATAACAGATAATGTATTCCCGAGTAATGCAGGTTTCCATTACACTTACAAAACATCTTATTATTATATTTATGACAAAGTGTTGACCTCTGCTCAGCTCTGAGTGGAATACGGCAAGGTACCAACTCCTTGCATATCAGAAAAGATGCAACCACTGGCTCCAATTCCCAATCCTCAAGAACCCACACAAGTCCCACATTCCAGTCTAACCCATAATCCCCAACTTTTACTCATACATTAGCAAAAATTATATGAAAATATGGAGAGATTGCTTCATGATCCGCTCTCAACACTAAAATCTTTAACAAATAGCACCCTCCTCTCATTTTCCACACTGAAAGAAGTACTAAGAGACAATTATCTTATCTCTTTTATAGAAGCCTTCCACAGAATATATTATAAGGATTACAAACCATAGTTAGGTGCTCAACCTCTCTATTTTATACATCAGCATAACTACTCAATATAACCCAACTCAAAGCTACCAACTTCCTGGTACTTAATGCCACCATCTAATTATGTTACAATACATCACTCCACTAATAGTTTTATTCCAAGTGAAAACACATAGGCAGGTTTCCTTATGCGCCATGGTGACTAATGTTTGACATAGGAGCAAGGTTGAAAATATCTGAAATTCCTTAAATATCGGTACTGAATTTTACAGGTATATCGATATCGGAAATACTGTTAGTCAACAAAAACATATAATTTTTGAATGAAAATCTAGGAAATATTGTATCAATCAGCAATTCATGTATTACACAAGTAAATTTCATAAACGTCTATGATAATATGCAGGAGGATATAATACGCGTCGATGATAAGTATGAACATAAAACTTGAACTATAATGGATAATCATGCATAAGAATGAAATTAAAACACGAAAATTTTAAGTGAAACTGTAGGAATGTGACCCATTCAATGACACCCATTCACTAACCCATTCACATATTATAATAACACCAATTCTCTCTTTGGTAACACATTCAATAAACACCCAGTCCAGTCCACTGACCTTTTGCACCACAGAGGAATGATACAGAGACTGAGAGATAGAGAGTGAGAGGGAGCGAAAGATATATATATATATATATATATATATAGAGAGAGAGAGAGAGGGAGAGAGAGAGGTGCCGAGAAGAAGTTGATTTCAGAATAGTTGAATAAATGAAGAAAATGTGGTCTCTCGTGTCGAATCGAAGCAGACAGACCAGATCTGGGGTTTGATTGATTTCTTCTTCCCCAACGGCCTGATCTGGTCAATTTCTGAAGAACTGCTGGAAATTGCTGATATTTTGAGAGATATTGCCGACATTACCAATTTTGAGAGATATTGCTGATATCAGCAATGTATCGGCAAGATCAGGAAAGATATATTTTACAGGTGAATTAAATATCATTACTTGAAAAATCTGATATCTCTGCCCGATATTTCGATGATTTACCAATTTTTCAACCTTGCATAGGAGTGCCTGCCTAACTAGATTATTAGAAGTTACCAACCTAGAGTATATCAAACAAGTTTAACAATTTTTGAATAAAGACATAAAATACTAAACAGCATCATGTTCATTCTTGAATCTTAAACAGGTAGCATACGAAGAAATTGCACCCTGATTTCCATTTTGTTCCTTTTAGGCCATAGGCTTTCAAGATGAGAACCATCAAAAGTAAACTAACATAAAAAAAATATATTTAAAATTGAACTTTTACCTCTTGTTGAATAGCCCGTTCAACCCAACCTAAGATCCTTCCAAGCTGTGAATTGACCCAACGCATCACCAATGTTCCAGATATAGATTCAATCTAAGAAGACAAAGAAGTTTAAGAAAATTGACAATAAGCAATGGAACATAGTGTTAAACAGTAAACAGAAAACCTGGCATATTATTACAATTTTCTTATGTATTCGGTTTAAATTAGCAGAACGAAATCTACTTTTCAATTGCATATCCATTGACTTTACACTAATAGAAGATAGATTACATTAAAAACCAAAACAAAAAGGAAATATGTAATGTAAAATCCAACTACTCACCTGGTACGGAGCCAGTTTCCTACAGTATATCTCTGCAGTTTCTTCTCCACAAACAGATGTAATAAGTTCCATAATGTACTGCTCAAGGTCGTCAGCTGCTGGAAACACAGACACTACATCCTCGGTCAGATGTTCAGCATCACCAAGAAAAGGTCTCTGAAATAAAACATTAGTATAAGTTCCCCAGTTCCACCTAAACAAAATACTGCGTAGTGCAAAAAATAAAGGTAAATCTAATTCACATTAAAAAATAAAAAATAAAAAAATAACTGCATATAAGCTCACCAACTTGTTTCCATAAAGCCTATGAAGAAGTGATGCTGAGACAACAGTTGCTTGTGGATGCCTCTGAGATAAAATTGGCATAAACATGGCTGTATCTTTTTTCAAAAGTTTCTTGGTCTCTTCCGCAAGCAATGCCAAAGGATGTTCACGCTTTGTGTCTGATTTTTCAACGTAGTGCAAGATCTGTATGAAGAGAAAATATTTATTAAAGAAAATTAAAAAAATTAAAGCCATGTTTCTTACAGTCTTCAATGGAAAATTTAGTCTATATCAGCATTGAACTTTCAATGTTATCCAAGGTTTATGATGCGTTCATTGTTCAAGATATATGATGAGTTCTATGAAGAGGAATGCCTCCACATTGGTGTGTGGTGGACAAAATGGATGGGGCGAATGTGGACCACATTTCTCTGCATTGCAGGCTCACTAGTCAGATTGGAATTGGGTGCTGAAGGTGTTTGGGTTGATGTGGGTGTGCTCTAGAAACTGTTATAAGATGTGACTGTGCCCTAGACACAAGGACACCCATTATTTAGCATATAATATTTAAAACACAATTATAGGTGTTCTGAGTATATATTTACTTCAAAAAGAAGCATATTGACATAGCTTTCAGGAGAACCTTAGTTCACCAGATTAATATCAAATAGAACATAGCACCACCAGACCCTCTTAATGCCTCATTAGAAGAACAAACATCAACCTTATAATTTTTGCCATAATAAATTTGTTGGTGCACTATTGTTCCAAAAGCTTTAAGTTTTTAGAATATGGACCAAGAATTTTTTTATCTTCTAACACCTCTTACAACAGAAGTCTATTGCCCAAACTTCCCCATATTATATACCATTTCATTTCCTAAGCATGATGGACAAGCCACTTAAACATAATTTTGCTTGAAATATGAAGCTTTTCTAATATATTGTGTCAGTCAATAAAATTTTATTAAAATCAACTGTAACACTTACCCTTGTAAATGCGTTCTTAATAGAAGATGATATATATGATTCTATGTGATCCCGATCTGTGATCGATGCAGATTGCATCACTGCCTGTCAAAAACATAAAAAAATCCAACTTAAATATTTTACAATTTGATCATGTATGGAAATTTCTATTTAAAAAGAAAAAAGAAAAGAAATCTGAATGGTGGAATTAGGGAACTACAAGGTTTCACCACAAAAAATAACTGCAAGAAGTTGGAAAAAAATCTTTTCAACAGGAACAATGCTTGGCTCCTCACCACTAAGATGTCACCAATTCATTGGTATAAATTGGTAAAAGTGGTGGGTCCCACTACTTCAGCTGACAACTCAGCAGTGAGAACTGAGAACGAAATTTATCCACACCCGTGAGGAGACCAGCATTATTCTTTCAACAATACAAGTCAAGCATTAAATTTCTTTTTAGGAGTTCTATACATACTGCTTCAGGTTCCTCCAAAAGAAGCCTCCGAGCAATCATTGCAACTGCTACTATATTCTCCATCATACCTGACACCTAGAAGGTACATAAAAAGTTTAAGAAAACTGAGTTGTGAAACTAGGAAGGTTCCTCGGTTTGTGTGACTGAAAGAAGAATAATCATTTAATTAACCAAATCCACTGGAGCCATAGGACTGATGTCACAAAGATGCAACACTAACAAGTACTGCATAACATACATACGTGCACATATAAAATCACAGAAAGATCAAGCAAGCAGTGAATGGGCAGACCACATATGATAGCTATTTCCATGGTAGTTCCATGGTAGTATAAAAACAACCATATACAAGTGAATTTAAAAAAAAACTAACATCAGTCTGAAAATAGATCAAATTAACCACAAGGTCCACACCCAAGTATGGCACTCCTAGAACTTTAGCATACCTCAGCAAAGTGCATATGGTAGTCTCCTAGCTGCTTATCAGCCCATTTCTGAATGGGCAACAAGAAGGACTGTAAGAAAGACAAATCTTGGAAACCCTGTTCACCTTCAACTCTAGAATGCAAACTTTTCAAGTGTAACCTCTCTTGTGGTCCTCGTTGTTCCTTCAACGGTATTTTCTTTAACTGTTCAATGGCATGTTGTAAAATTCCTTGCTCACTTGTAATAACATGCTGTGAACATACAACCAATTACAAACTATAAATGATAACGATGATTATAGGTAGAAACAATTTACTAACGGAACTTTCCGGACCAAACGTTGATGACAACTAAACAAAAATAAAACAGAAGAAATAGAAAGAACTAATCTAGCTAAAAAGAAACTCAAAGCATCGAAATGAATACAGAAATTGTAGTAGAATGCAACAACTTATAGGCCCATAGGTACATAGGGGCTCTGAATTATAAAGAAAAAAAAAAAAAAAAAAAAAAGGAAAACTTATATGCCATGTGTATGTGTGTGTGTGTGTGTGTGTGTGTGTGTGAGAGAGAGAGAGAGAGAGAGAGAGAGAGAGAGAGAGAGTAAATATATGTAAAACACAAATATTTTCAGCATGTACATAACAACATGAGACACATGTCAACCAAATCTCCATCACCAAATTAAGACATAAAATATGACATTATAGCTTTTCCCATAAAAGAATAAAATCATTTTCTTTTAAAACATAATTTTTTATCAAAATATATAAGCAAGCCTAAGGCAACTATATGAACATCATTTTCATGGCTGCACAACAATGCAATATGTAAATTACTCTTATGGTTACTGTACCTGACGAAATAAGACCCATGCATAGCAGGTGTAATGAATGGTCTCCGTGATTCCTAAAACACGCCATGTCGACTTCATGAGCTCGAGTATTTCCTCCACTTCCTGAAAATAAAGATAAGCTAGAGACTTGTGAGCAAACAAAGACAAAAAATGCTTAGCTTCTATTTCCTATGTAAATTTTTTTTAAGAGAATTTTCTTTGTAAATTTCATATTTGACAGTTTTTGGATTTTTATATTTGGAGCCCACATGCAACAATGGACAACAATGGCTATTAAATGGTTTTGAAGTTTATCTCCTAAGGAGCCTAAGGTTAAATCAGTTTCTAGTTGAGCTTTAGTTTAAGAATTATAGAATTTTTCCTCACAGGGGCAGTTCTGCTACTTCATACAGGAATTTATATTTATTATTTATTAATTGTGTTGACTCCAGAAATTCTGAAGATTTTTAGGAATCTTGGGTATTAAAAAAATTTTTTATGTGTTTATTAAGTACAGTTATTTACACTTACACCCCCTGAGGTTTATCGTCTTTTCACATACGTCCCCTAGGGTTTTAAAAATTACACATACACACCCTAAGGTTTCAAACCTGTTGCATATAACCCCCTACAGTGAGATAAAAAATAATGAGAAAGTATGCAAAAAGTACGAAAAATAATGAGAAAGTATGCAAAATGGCATGCATATTAAGTACCTACCTTAATTGGATACTAATCTTGTTACTATTAGTTTGGTTTAAGATTATTAATATGGTCAACCATACTTAAAATTCAGTTATTGATAATGGAATCATGAATCAATGAATCATGATTCATCAATTATATAAGCTATTCACCTTATTATGCATTACTCTCTCTCTCTCTCTCTCTCTCTCTCTCTCTCTCTCTGTGTACTGTTCACGGATGCTGTTCACCTAGAACAACCCCGGATTTCTCTCTTCTCTTATCTCTGCAAGAGTCAAGACTTTAATTCTCTTCCCTTTTCACCCCCAATTAATACCCTCTTCTTTTTTTCAAAAAAAAAAAAAATACTTCTATTAACATAACTCAAAAAGTAGAAAAACAGTGGATTTCCATCTCTAAATTACATTACCGAACTCCAGAAAGCTTTAAACCCTAACCAATCAAGCAGGAATGACTTGGCAACAACATAAATGAGTGTAATTCTTTGAAGATTTTAAATCCTTCTTTGACAGAACCGTTATCATGGCCAAGAACCAAAAGTACTAACCTCAGTGAGCTTTCCCTCATCTAACATATCAAAGACACTGAGAAGCAGTTTCTCATACAGTCTAACATTCAAGTGATAACCATCTGCCCAGTGGCATACTTCACCAGTTAAGTCACCCCGAGCAGGCCTCTCAGCAAGTGGACTGGCAATCTCTCGAAGAGATCTCAAGCATTCTGTCCGTTGGAGTTCACCAGTGGACGGTGGAAGAGACTGCAATCAAAAGTCAAAAAAAAAAAAACCAATACAATAAGCACTGGCAGAAAGCAATCATACAAAAATTAAGATGACAAGAAGAAAATTTGCCCGAAATTACCAAGTTATAAAACGAATAATTATTATATAAAAAATTAAACAATTGAGAGAGTAACAAGAAAACTTCTAAAAAAACATTCAATAAAATGATAATAGCATCTGCAAAGCATATATTTGACACCCAACTACCCCTCTTTTCGGTGTTTCAGATGCATATAAAAAGTTTAACACCCAACTATTTGCATCACAATCTCAAAAATTATAATATTCCAATATCAAAATAAGAACACCACAGTGTTCAATTATAAGAAACGGTTTTCAAGTGTTAGTTAAGATATTTAATGCATAAGGAAAATTTGCTTCGGTCTATTCTGATGATAGAGAGCACTGCAACAATTTGAACGAAAGAACACACCTCGGATTCTTCAATCTTTGCTAAGAGAATCCTTAATTCAGTTGCCTTCCGCCCAGACTCCCCAAATCCAACAGCAGGGTGATTAAGAAGCCCCTCCTCCAACATATTTAGCTGTGACAACAAATCAAAATTGCTTAATTTGGATGTCATGTACATATATGGTCAACTCTCCAATTTCACCAAATAGGAACTTACATAGCCATAAAAACATATCAACAAAAATTGAACTTACCTGCCTTTTCTGCCACCGTATATACGCCTTCTTGTCAGAAAATTCTGTGCGTGAAATACAACATAAAAGTTCCAAAGGAACGAGTAGGGCATCCATTCTTTTCCCTACTTTTCCTGCAAGGGCATTAAGCAGCCCTTTTCTAGTTCTGATGTCCATTGCCTCAGATATCTGCATTGAGTATGAGAAACGAAATCATTAAATCCATAACAATGCAAGGAAATATAGTTTGGTGCGAGCCATGCAACAGCATAAAGAATCATACATGTGCTTGGAAAAATTATACTACAGCACATGTGCTTGGAACTAGCATGATAAGATGATTGTTTACAATTTGGTACATAGAACTAAATAAGCTTATACATGATGCTTAGCCTCCCAATTTTACTAATTAAACCTCTAGCTTCAAAGTACAAACATGCCGAGATGTCCTCCTCCGTGCTTACAAGAGTTTTAAATATAGGGCTCATTTAGTATGCCGGACTGAACTGTACTATTTCAATCGAATTATGATGTACTATTTTGTATTGTATTGTATTATCCATATTAATATCGTGTGTTTGGTACAATACCAGACTAGGAGGCTGGATAAGCTGTACTGTGTTTGGTATTCTACCATATAAGAAGACGAACTGGACTGTAAATTTCACAACAAAAATAAATAATGTTTATAAAAAATATTTTTTTTAAGAAAATTAAATACTCCCTTAAACATATTTGTAGCTAGCATTAATGAATTTCATTCATGTCCAATAATTATCGAGCACCACCTATGTGATAGCCCTGACAAAGTACTCAAAATCACTACGCCCATCGCCTATCGGATCGGAATGATGGAGGAGTTCTAACCCCTCAGTCTTCCCTTTATAATAATATAAACTAACTGAAGATTAAAAGGAGGGGAGAAGGAAAAAGAAATAGAATAATAGCGCCTCCATATGAAAAGTAAACGACTCCTAAATACCTCCATCTGGACACGCATGGTCTCCAACAAACCAACCAATCCAGGTGCTCGTTGAGACTGACGCACAACATTTTCATTTTTACTACGTCCAAGTTTCATCATCAGTTTGGATCTTTTGTCTTTCTTTTTCTCTTTTGATGGCACAATGAGACCCCTGTTCAGACAATCATTATAAACAGAGAGTGCAAACAGGGATGATGAAACAACAGAACAAATGAGAGTAAGTGCACAAATAGAACTGCAATTAAAACAGCATTTCCTTATTATTTAAGGCAATGAAAAATATTTGCAGACCAAATAAGAAAATGAAAGTATACCCTGAAGCCCCAGCACATGCCAAAAGGACTTCATATGCCGTTTCACGGAGATCATCTTCTGTGATACCTACAAAAGCAACAAAAAGCAACAAAAAACAATTATGACAACCATGACAGGTGTTTTAGTGACAGCATTTATCAATCACCCTTGGGCCTAAGAATGCAATCTTCACTGCTGATTTCCAAATAACTCAGCAGCTATCTAGAAAAGCAGACATATGTATCTGTATAGGATACCTGTAGGTTACTATACTCCTTTAGTACTTCCCGATGTGTATATAATACTTAACGAATGTATCCAAATTTAAACAACAGTTTAGAATAAAATTATGGACCGAAATAGGCGGTACTTGTAGAATGAAACATAGCAAGGATCATACCACATATTTTGTTTTACTCTTTGAGTAACATATAAATTAAGAATGCTTGTATGATTAATCTATTTACTATTACACCATATAAGTATAATAATTTAACAGAATTTTCACAAAATTTATAGATACTGGTATAAATGTATGTGCATTTAGTATTCCAGCCATATTGCAGTCTTCTTTTTTCAGAATATTTTCAACTCGATGTATCCCACATCCATGTCCAAGCTTCCTAGGTCAAGGGAACTACTGTTAATATAAAAATGCCACGTCATTGAAATCCTTCATTCCATCAAAATCTTATGACAGATGTGGTTGATAATATAATATTCAAAGGGTGTTAGATGGGTGGAGGAAAGGGTGTCTTTATAGAGGTGGGACAATTACCCTTATTCAGTCTGGTTTTGGAGTAGTATTCCTAATTCATGTCTACCTTTAGAATGTTGGATAGAGTATCTAAAATTTTAGAAAATTGATGAGGGATTTCCTTTGAAATAAGAGTGAGGAGGGAAGATCATTTAATTAGTTGGGAAATTGAAGAAGATATGGGGGTTAGCTGTTTGAAATTTACTGAAAAGAAATAAAATGTTGTTAGGCAATTTTTTGTGGAGCCCACTTTGGGCTATACACTTTGTGGTCCTTACTTTGGGTTGGAATCTTTACTTCTCTCATCTTTCGAAATTTGTTGCTGGAAGGGGAATAAAATTCAATCTTGGGAAGATGTTTGGTTTGGTTAATCATCTTTCCAATCTTCGTTTTGCCACTTCGATCAACTAACCCTAAATGGTAACAGAGACATTTCTTCCAAATATTTATTTCAGCTTCTTGAGTCACTGCTTGGTGTTGAGAGAAATCTCACATTGAACATGTGAGGGCCTTGCTAGTGGCTAATATGGGTTTGGGCTACTCCTCCCATGGCCAATTCTTCAATGTGGGATTTCTCTCAACACAGCCCCACACCAATTGGCCATGTAAATGTAATTCTTCAATGTGGCGTCATTTAAGCCTAACACGTGGACAATTTATATTGGGTGACGTGGGAGCACGTGTGGCCGTTAGGCACATCACGTGGATAACCTGCTCTGATACCATGAAGAAATCTAGGCATCCATCCCAAAAACAATTGGCCATGGAAGGAGTAGCCCAAACCCTTATTAGCCACTAACAAGGCCCTCACATCTTCAATGTGGGATTTCTCTCAACATGGTTTTGGGATGGATGCCTAGATTTCTTCACTTGGAATTTACATATTTTTAGGTATTTGAATGACAGAGAACTTGCATAATTTTCGGATTTGTTATCTCAAATCATTAATGTCTCCTTGAACCCAGGTCAGTTGGAAGAAAGACTATGATTTTTTTTTTTAAAGAGAAACAACCTTTTATTAATGAAAAGGTAGTACAACACAGGGGACAAGATGTCCACTGCTCAGAACAACAGAATACTTCAGGATACAGAATGTCAAGCTTCGACAACAGACAAGGACTACCAAGACTACAAAAGAGCTGCACTCCAATCATAAAATATAGCTTGAAAAGAGGTGTCTCTAAATTCAGAGGATATCGAAGCCCAAAGATAAGACCAAAACTGAACTCTATCCCACAACAGATCTACCTCCTCTCCCCTAGTATCCTCAAAAATCCTTCTATTTCTTTCTAAGCAAACCACCCAAAGAATTGCCATCACAGCACATCTCCCCAACACCAGACCCTTTTTCCTACCCCTGAAAAACTTATATCTCTCACAAAACAAAACATGATCCTGGGTTCTCCCCATCCACATTTGCCTCCCGAAACATCTTCTGCCATAATGACAATGCTACAGGGCAGTTAAGCAATAAATGATTCAAACTTTCAGCATCATTTTTGCACATCACACACCAATGGGGAGATAGGCACCAAGAAGGCCTCCTCTGAACCATGTCACAGGCATTCAGCCTCCCATGAGAGCAATAATCCAGGCTAAAACTCGTACCTTAGGAGGCACTTTAGCCTTCCAAATGGCATGAAAAAGTCTGAAAAAGAACGAGAAGAGTTGTCCATTAACTACTTTAAAAAAGATTTGCAAGAAAAAGCTCTAGAAGCTCCAATTTCCAAAATCTCCTATCTGAACTAGAAGGAACTGGCTCTTTATTATCTAAGCAAACCAGCAACTCAGATAGCTTCCCCTCGTCTTGATCATTTAGGTTTCTACGAAATCCGAAATCCCAAGACAAGGGATGAGAAGAAGGGGTTTACACACATGATGCAATGGAGACATTGTGGAAGCGTGACATTCTATACAGCTGAGGGAAAAGAGAACAGAAAGTTGTTTCTCCCACCC
This sequence comes from Dryas octopetala, assembly GCF_963921425.1. NCBI lineage: Eukaryota > Viridiplantae > Streptophyta > Magnoliopsida > Rosales > Rosaceae > Dryas > Dryas octopetala. Next base: position 21,330,731 of record NC_141368.1, on the reverse strand, counting down.
AACTCTCTTCTCAAACCTCACCCTCTCCCCATTTCCCACCCCAAATTGACAAAAGGAACCAAAAATGTCAAGGCCTTGAGAGATATCTTTCCAAGGGCTCCGACTTGAACCTCTCAACACAATATAGGAATCTCATCCATTCTCATTCAGCCCATATTTACTTCTAATGAAAGTGAACCAAAGAGCATCACTCTTTTGCTGGAAACGCCACAGCCACTTACCAAGTAACGCCTCATTTCTCCTAACCCAATTCCCAACTCTTAATCCCCTTTCCCCTTTGCTTGCAAGACTGCCTCTCATTTGACCAAATGATCCCTAGTTTTCCATCACAGCTTCCCACAAAAAAGATCTCATTAAACGTTCAATCCTTTTGGCCACAGAAGTAGAAACCCGAAAAAGTGAAAGAAAGTAGATTGGCAAACTTCAACCTTCCCCCTTTAGATAGAAAAGCTTTACACCATCAATCCAATCTCTTCTTTACCTTTTCCACAACCAGATCCCAAAATCTAATTGCCCTTGGATTGCCCCCAAGCGGCAACCCTAGATATTTTAAAGGCCTCCTACCCACCTCACACTCCATAATCCTTGCCAGCTCTTCCACCTTCCCTTCCAGGGTATTTATTCCTGCAATTAAGCACTGGGATCTATTAATCTTCAATCCCAACATCAAACTGCTAACCTCTAGAATCCTCAAATAATTTCCCAGATTTTTTTCCTCCCCTAAAAAAAAAGAAAACCGTATTTTTGGAAAACTGTAAATGTAATATCTCCACATCATCCCTCCCAACAACCAGCCCCCTCACCAAATTTGATTCATTTGCTCTTTCCACCAATCTGCTCAACCCATCCACCACTTTCAGTGAATAAACCATCTCCCAATTCCAACCTTTCTATTAGATTGCACTTCTTTCTCGCATTTACCACTCTATGAAACATCTTTGTGTTACCATTGCCAAAACCACTTTTGCCTTTTGTCTCCACATTAACTCCTCCCTAAACACAATTTCCTCAAACTTGAGCCTTTGCCTGTCCTTTTCTCTCCTTCCAGCAGTGACTGTAGGCCTAAATGAAATCAATTATGTGGAAAATGGAATGCATTTCAAAATGGACTATCCATGTGACCTAAAACTAAATAGATTATCCAGTGAATAACTGATTTTCAGATTAAATGATAATACTCCATGAAACATTTTCATTGTTAAATGACCAAAAGTGGGATACTGAAACAAAACGTAATACCATGGCCACATACAACACTAACAGCCACCATACCTACCTAGATTGTGAAAACTATTACCTGTCTTAAAAGAAGGCAATCCAAGTGCAAGATCAGCAGCATCATTTCGAATCCTCCGTGAAATTCTGAGACTGTCAGTCTCATCAATATCATCATCCTCAAAATCTTCAATATCATCTATAGTCAGTTCTTGAACTCGTGCAGAGCTAAATGATTCTGATTTTGATACACTTGACGCAACCGGAGATGAATCAAGGTCAGGAATAGACGGTGTGACAACAGATAGCCGAGTGAGAACAGGAGGTGGTGTGAAGTCAGGAACAGGTGGTGGTGCCCTTTTTGGAGGAGAACCAGAAGACTCGAAGTTTGTAACCAAAAAGAATTCACCAGCAGAACCTGTATTATTCTGGGAAAGTAGAAAGAATTAAAAACCAAAACCAACCAACAGAAACACAAGGAAATGAACATTGGTTTTAGGCAGACGATTACAAATAAGGAATTAATTTTTTGTGGTTATCCTAATTCCAAATTGCAATAGAAAAATAAACTAATAAATAAGCTAACTATTTAACCGAAACCCAGAAAGCATGAAAATAAATAATGAGCATAGCTGCAAAAGATTATTAATTGGTAATTATATTTCCATGATTGGTCCTAACTGGAATCCGCATTATTAAAAACAATAGTGGTAATAACTAATAACAACAACATAATTTCAACCAGATTCAAATTCTGAAGCTGACAAAAAACTTCTGCTGATCAGAAGGAGAATAATTCACTAATCATTCCATAAATTGCACATACCATTTGGGGTAACCCAGTATGGTCATGGTAGTCTCTAATAGCTTCCGAGAGTTCAAGCATTCCACCTACATTGACAAAAACAGTCTGTAGGTAAAGAAGGAAACACTAACAAAAACTACAACTCCAAGTCGGTAATAATCAAACACAATAAACCACCTTTCTTAGCACAATTGAGGACATAATCAACACTGACTTGGTCTAGATCCACGTCGTCTAGAGTAACGGCACCAGGAGGCATTATAACCTTCTTTATTAAACTACCGGCAAGTATAAAATCAAGAAGTATTCGCCTGTCCCGACGATACCGTTGTAAAAGCTCCAAAGCATTTTCCCTGCATTCATTCCAATATCATATACAAGCTTTTTTTAATTTTTCAACAAAAATATCGAAATTAATTAATTAATTAAAAAAAACACACACTTACTCATCCATCTCAAAATAATTGCAATTGTGCTACCTCCACTACCTGAGGAAAACCATAGAACAAGAAAACTCAGGCTTACACAGTATAGTTTGCTCTGTTTGATTGGCAAGAAACTGGAAGAAAAGAAAAGAGAAAAATGTTGACCGAACTGAGAAATGAAACTCCATTACTCAGTAGAACGACAAGAGATCAATTTGGAGGCCATGATTTCAGAAAAGAAACTGAAAAATCCAGCATCCGCATGTCGGGTGCGAATTACTTACCTTAATTTTTCTCGGGAACCAAACAGACCATTAAGTTTGAATGAGAGTCAATGCGAAGCTGAGCAAAGCAAATGTACAGTAAAGCAAGTGAAACGGCGAGTTTTGACGGCTGTTGAGTTGGGTTTTGTAGCTCCAAGTGGAAGTCCCGGGATGGGTTCTCACTTCGCAGATAGAGGAAATACCAGGTGATGAGATTTGGATCTAAACAGCTTTTTTTTTTATTATTGGAAAATATATTATGCGTCGTGGTTTCGGAATATGTGGCATTGTGGCAACTGCTTATAATTCAGGCAAAATTATATATTGTTTTTTTGGGTCTGTATATATGCTCTAACTTTTAAAACTCTTAATTATTTTTTGAGAAATTCTATTTATACCTGACAATTTTCTTTTCTTACTAAACATTCACTTAATTTTTTCTTCATTTTTTCATTATACCCAACTCATTTTTCTATTATACCCTTATGTTATGTTAGTAAATTCTACACTAACATTAGAATTTCTCTCCCTCAATACCCAACATCACTCTCACACCAATACTCACATCACCAAATACCCAACTTTTACAACCAAATCCTTCCCGCTGAAAAAACAAGCTACAAATGATCAAGCCCAGCCTTGAGGACCCGTCACCGTTTTTTCTGCCGCCTGGGCTAGCCCTCCCAGCCAGTGCAATATGCTTTAAACAAACAGTGGCATCCCCACATGTTCCCATTTTTCCATCAATTAGATAAATCGAATACATTTTCATAGTCTTTTGGATTAATATTCCATATTTCTTGATAAAAATGATGTTTTTGTATGATTTTAAAACATTAATTTGAGTTTTTTGCGGGTAAATAAGGCTTATGGGTATTCATGTCAGAGAGATTCGTTCAATACTGGTATGCCGAATACGGTGACAGTATTAGGTTGTCAGCCACTAAATTAGTTTAGAATTTTTGAAACACTCTCATCGAAGAATCCAAAAATATTTGCTTCATATATGTATTCGGTGGGAGAGTTCTGAATACTTGTGAGTTGTTCGGTGGATGCCAACCGAATGAGAGTATGTTGTTCGGTGATTGTTTGCTGAATCGCCTATTCGGCTGACACACACCAAAATTTGTTACCGTATTCGGTACTTGTCCACTAAATGGAACGCTAACCATGAATTTTCTAGAGCAATAAATAAAATATATGCACACATCCCTCATTTGTGTTGAAATATGCCCAAATGAAAATCGTTCTAATGAACATATTGTGTATATTTCTAACATCACGAGCAAATTTGTCTTTTATGTGTCATTCTTCATATATACATTATATATATATATATATATATATGTGTATGCATAAAAGAGGTCCATGGTTTTCAAGATGAGAGAATAATATCCTAAATAAGTTAAAATGGTGAGACTTATCTCCCTGAGTACTTATTAAAGTTTAAATTGTTCTTGGTCGTAGGATTGATATATGGACAATGTCAAATCCGGTAAGACCATCATGATCAATCTTTGCTTAACATTTTGGATAATCGGTCTCAGATTATCGGTGTAGAGACACTAGGAGAAGATCATGGGTGCCATTAAGCGATTCACTAAACATGACCGACATAACAAATGTTAGGCCCCAATCGAGGTTCTCACAAAGGCACCCGCCCTAAGAACCCCGGAAGAATGATACCATGCCTCAGCATCACTATTCCAAGTTCCTTAGCACAAGTTAAGCCTTTTTTTTTTTTTTATGGAATGTGGGTTGGATCAGAGAATAAAGTGTACAGTGGAAAACATACTTCAAAATATATTTAAAATAAGTCAGTCCAGTAGGGTATGAAGTTTTATAAAAATAACCCTAGCGCAACATAACAACCTGAACAATCATGTTTGAGAAGCAAATCCCAAAAAATGTACCAACTAACTACTAAAATGATGTTCTGAATATTTACAAACTGGAATAAAAAAGATAGATAAATAAGCAGGTAGAAAACCCAGCAAAACAACGAGCTAAACATAGTGAAGAAGATGATGTTCTAAATATTTGCAAACTGAAATGAAAAAGATAGATAAATAAGCAAGTAGAAGACCCAGCAAAACAACGACCTAAACATAATAAAGAAGACCTGAGGATGCCAAACAAGATATACAAGTGCCTGGTCCAACTGATTAGTCAAAATCGTCAACTGAAGGGTAATCTGCAAAAGCAGCATATGGGGTAAGTATCACTATCATCATAGTTTTCTCTCGGGGGACCCTAGTTGAGTTTGAAAACAGTAAGTAAATACTTAATAGATATAGCCAGTAATAAAATAGTTCGAAAAGTTTCATCAACAAACCAATATCAAAGTTTAATCGTTGAAATCCACGAAATTTTTGATAATGACCATGCAACTTCTTAAAACGTTTATGGGCACCCAAAATATCATTACCTTATGATCGATCATAAATAGCCAACTACATTTACCGCATCCACACTCGGTAATGTAGTGAGAGTATCCTTTACCATGGTACTACCCCTTAAGCTAGCCTCCTCAGAAAGGATAAATCGATTAGATCGTCCGTAGCTACCTATTCCTGAGGTTTAGGGGATCGAAACTCAATGTCATCGTTTTTTGTGACCCTTTACTCTCAGGTCATCATTAACAATAACAAAACCACGCAACATTGCATACAAAAACGATGCAGAGTTCTTAGGCAACAATATTTATTATCATACATACTTGCACAAAATAATCCCAACAGTCAGGGTGTGAGAATCTCCCTACCTGGTGTCCAAGCTTAACCTTTGTGCACTTCCACAGCACCACTGTTCTCAAATCCTTCTCTGAGAAACTGGAAATCCAAATCTGACATAATAGCGACTTTAGTCAAACAGTAATTTCGGCAGAGTTTCGGCATGACCTTTCCTTTTGGTCATGTCTTCTCAGAAACTTTCAGAAACTAATCTACTAAGACTAAATCTCTGTATTTTTGGGACTTAAGGTTTCTATTTAAAGTCTAATTTTATTTATAAGTCTGGAGGTTACCCAATTAAAATCCTACAATATGACCATGTCAAGGTATGAGAGACTGGGGGAGCTTTGGCCCAGTGTCCAGCACCTATATGCTCACGCACTAATCTCGACATCACGTCGTTCAGTTACTTTAATGGGTGACCTCAATCCATTATTAGATCGATTAATTAACGAGTAACTAAGTCCAACCTATCATGTAAGCAAAATAAATTAATTCAACTTAAACTTTATTTGCATGCTTCTTAATAAATCTATTTTCTTTTAGTTATAGCAATTCTATAATCCAATTTGATTTACATAATTAATTAATTTAATAAATTCAACTTAATTAACTAATTATGGAACTAAATCCAACTTTTAGACATGATTAATTAATTTAATAAATCTAACTTAACTAATTAATCATGCATAATAATCTTAAAGAGAAAGTAGAGATTAAATACCTGGTTGTAGACCTTCTTAGCTTAATCTCCATAAATATAATTACTAAAACACAAAATTAAAGCTAATAAGTAATTAACCTCAAATTAAAAAAACTTAACCAATCTCAAGAGTTTTACTCAAAGACATTACCTAGGCGAGCAAAAATTCGGTAGAGTTTCCCCACAAATTGTTGAAATTATTTGATTGTTTTGTTCCTGGGTGCAAAATTCTTATGGGCACCCAATAGAACAACTCAATCAAATATTTAAACTAAGAAACTCCCAACAAGTAGTTTATTTTAAGGCCAAAGCTTTGCTAAAGCTGAATTGTGAAGGGAAATGAGGGGCAAAGGGCTTTATTTATAGGCACAAGAGGTTAGGAAGTTGGACTAAGTTTCCAATGTGAGACAATTGCACAAAAATGTACTAACAAGAGGGAAAAACTGAACCGGGTCAAGTGAAACCGACGAGTCGAGGTGTGAGTGTAAACAGGTAGTCCGGCTTGGAAACGGGCGGCTTCAAATGGGTTGAGTTCCAGGCCTAAACGACATGTCGTTTGAAGCGTGCGGCTGAGATCATCGTTCGCGCACATGTGGTCTGAATCGTATCTACACGGTAACTTTGTATGCCGCGTCGTACTTGATCCACGTTTAGGCGTTGACGCATCTGGGCCGTTCAATCCGGCGTAATCAACATTCCAGATCGTGCCACGTCAGAGTTCAGATTTCTTTTTAATTTATTCTTTTTTCTGAAATTCTCCCAACTTAAATAAATCACCAAAAAGACATCTGAGCTCAAAAAAATCTCCCAAAAATTCCTACGAACACGTGAGAGTGAGTACTAATTATCTATGGCTTCAAAACTTTATTTTGATCTCTAGAATTTTTGTGAAAAATCCAACTTCTCAAAGTAAAATTTTAGAAAATCAAATAATAGCCTAAAATAATTATCCAACTTAAAAAATTCGTAACTTCTTCATCTGAATTCCAAATTCAACGAATCACAATTATTTATTCTTAGAAAAATGAGTTCTACGCTACCAAAGTCTAACCTTAGTCACTTGGTCACTTGGTACGTATCACACTCTAAAGTGGGGTCTATCACTTTAGGCATGTGGAAGCGCCACATTGGTCACTAACCTTGAGATTAAAACTATCCCAAAGTCAATGATCAATGTTAGACTACTTAACACCAGAGCTTACAGAAAATATTAGAGTAAATTTTTTTGCTTTTAAATAAACAAATACAACCAACAAAAGCTTGTTTTCATGGTGAGCTTGGGAGTTTGAAAATAAATTCATGAAATGGAAATATAGACCCTTACTTTAAAATTCAATGAGTGAAGCAACATAACAAAATGGAATTCATTAAACCTTTCTTAAAATGGAAAACTAGCTATAAATTCATCTAATGAAGTGAGTAATGAGCCATTCTAATCCTTGAAGCATCAAGACAACAGATTCCTCAATCAAAGTATAAAATAAAGGCAAAATTAGAAAAAGAGGTTGTTACACACTCATCCATGCTAGGGTCTTCCTCACTCGAGTAGTGAGATGTTGGTGGTGTTGGAACTTCCATACTTAGAGACCTATCTCTCCCGCTGCTTCTTCCTTCCTCAGAATCCGTGAGATCTATCATGCTAACCATTTTATGTCCTAAGTTGTTCTTGCACTATTTAAACTATGTAGGGGTGAACATCACCGATATCACTGATCACACACTTAACTAGTCCAAATCATTTCCAAACATTTCAAAGTAGTTTAGATACAAAAGTAAGGCTTTAACAAACAATTTTTGCTAAACTGGCCAAAATCACAAGCATCTTAATTATAAGGCATTCAAGCAATTCTAACAAGTTTAATCTAATAGGAAACATGCAGTACCACAACAAGAGTACACTTAAACTAAGTCTGGGGTTCATTGAGCATGTTACATATATAAACTAAACAAAGAGAATTTCTAGGTCTCGAGTTATAATAATAGCAGTTTGCATATTTTAACAAATATTTCAAATAACCATAAATCATTTCATGGAATGCAAATGCATGTTTAAAAGTAAAGTACAATGCAATGCGTACCTTTTCTCTATTTTAAGCTCACTTGTCAAAGCTTTAAGATAAAACAATGGACTTATTCTCTAATTTATAATTTGCATTACCTCTATCCCCATATCATAGTCTTCAATACGTATAGATAGTGAGATGTCTTTTAGTGGATGCAGATAAGTCTATTTCTTCCCCTTTAACATATTCTTAAACCACATAACCTTCTAAAGACACTTGTATGCATACTTTAGGGGATTGAAACCAAGGATAAATTTTTTGTTTTACTCTTTCATCTCTACTTAAGAAGTCCAAACACTCAAAACATTTAGAGTATACATTCTTGATTCAATATACATGAATGCTAATGTAATGCAATGACAGTTTCCATAAATGTAATTTTGCCCTTACTGAACCATATATCAATTATGCATATAAAATCAAGTGATGACAGTTTCATAAATGAAGGATTAGTTTATTAAATAAATCATGCAAACATGCTTTATAATTTGGGAATTGAAACCAGTAAATCAAATCAGTAATGCAAAAATGGCAAACTTGAAATATTTTCATTCCATGACAAAGTAGGATGATTATCTACTGCCCTTTTCAGTTTCAGTTTCTTAGCTTTTGGCCTAACTAATTTTCAATCCTATGGTCATGCAACACTAAAGCCAAATGCAGTAAAGACTAGGTTCCAACTTAATTTGTTTCTAATACTAACTTCAATTATGCAAGATACCAATTATTCATCTAGAGGCATGTAACTTTATTAGTTGCTAGTCTCAGGTTCATGCATATAGAGGGCTGCAAGTTACACTTAATTCAACCTAATTGTATTCTAATTGTGAGCAACACTAGTTCATATTTTGCTTCCTTTCTAGAGCAAGTTGAAGTCATCAACATATCTATACATGTTGGATTTCTTTTTCACAAAACTGATTTTTGCTAAACCAATTACCACCCTAACAACAATCCAATGAACTCGGCAGTGTTAAGTTTCCTGTTTTAGTAACTTGGTTATCTTAGTGTAAAACAATCAATAATGTGAACAAATCATCACATTACATTTTTTGTCATTAGAACACATGGCATGCACCAGAAAATAAACAAGGACAAGCACATATACATATACTTATAAGTATAAGGAAAGCATAAAGTTTAAGTGGACTAGCTCTCCCTACCTGGAATGAGGTTCTTGACTTTGTTGTACTTCCAAGCAGGTTGCAAATCCTAGTTTGAAACATAATCAAAATTAGAAATTGACTTCACAACATCAAACTTAGGGTTCCCTAGGGTTTTGATGGTGTAGACACATATATTTTGGTGATATAAAAAAGAATTAATTATCCTAGGCTACCTTTTACTTATTGTTTTTACTCTCCAGTACACTAATTAATTTTATTTAACAACAAGGTAAGTTGCAGTTACCTGGCTTATCTTGAAATCTGATCAATTGCCATTTTATTTCTTTTTTGTCTTTATCTTTCTTCTCTCTGTCACCCCGCTATATCTCTCTTCTCTTTCCTCTTTATCATCTTCTTGTTCTTCTTATTCTTCTTCTTAGCAGAGCAAGCACCTCTGGGACGAACACCACCACCACGAGCAGCGCTGCTGTCAACGGCCTTGAAAATCTCAACATCGACCAAGAAGCAATGGATCTGCTCCGAGCTCGATCGAAGCCTTTTGGATCTCCTCTGACCACTCTGGCTTCTCCTCAAATGGGCATGATCACAGCTCGTGGTAGACTCCTACTTTGATTTCTTAAGTAGAAGGTTCTTGATTTTTTTTTTTTAAGCTCAGTTTCTGAAACTGCAATTTCTGGAACGTTGTAAGTGAACTGAAATTACAGTTTATTGGAGTTGCAAGCTTGCAGTTGCAGTTACTAATTGCAAGTAAAACTGCAGTTTATTGCAGACTTGCAGTTGCAGTTACTAACTACAGTTTCTGAAACTATAGTTTATTGAAATTGCAAGCTTGCAGTTGCAGTTACTAATTGCAACTGTAGGTTTTTTTTTAAGCTCAGTTTCTGAAACTGCAATTTCTGGAACGTTGTAAGTGAACTGAAATTGCAGTTTATTGGAGTTGCAAGCATGCAGTTGCAGTTACTAATTGCAAGTGAAACTGCAGTTTATTGCAAACTTGCAGTTGCAGTTACTAACTGCAGTTTCTGAAACTGTAGTTTATTGGAATTGCAAGTTTGCAGTTGCAGTTACTAATTGCAAGTGAAACTGTGAAACTGCAGTTTATTGGAGTTGCAGACTTGCAGTTTCAGAAACTACAGTTTATTGAAGTTGCAGACTTGCAGTTGCAGTTACTATAGATGGAACTGTAGAGTTTGAACATCTTTTTTTCGTTATTGCTGTAGCAGTTGCAGAAGGATGCTTAAGAGTGAAGATGAACAATTGTCGATTTGGTAAAGTTGAAGAAAGAAATTGATTTGGCCAAGAAAAGAAGGTGTCCGCATGTTATGTTTTGGGGCTGGTGGAAAGTGTCAGCATGTTAATAGAAATGGATTGGGTATTTTTGGTTAATGTTTTGCTTTGTTAGTACCTTATAATTAATGGACCCTATAAAAAATCACTAAACAACTGTTTCGTGGTCAATAAGTCAAAGTTTGACCGGTCAAAGCCAAAATGACATGTGTTATGTGACTTATAAAATTGTGACATGTGGCACATGACTCATTCAAATCAGACGGTTCCAAAGGAGGAACGTGGCAACATTAGAAGGGGACTTCCAATTAAATCAAGTTAATGACAAAAAAATGACAAATTGCCCGTTAATTGGCTCCAATTTAAATCAAGCATTAAATTAGATCAATTAATTTAAATTATTTGACTCTAATTTAAATTAAGCTAATCAAATTAAGCTGATTGGTGAGTGATTAAAATCGGACATTCAATTAGAACAATCAAATCAAACTGATTGGTAAATTCCCAAATGATGGGAATTAAATACCCAATCAAGCCAATTAATTTCAAATTGGCATCAATTCAGTTAAAATTCTCTCTAATCAAGACCCTAATTTCGGGAATTAGGGATTTGAAATCAGGAGCCTAGAAGTGCTTATAAATACTTGGCTCCAATTGAGAAGGGGGATCTCTTGGCCAAAGCAAGCTCTCAAAAGACAAAGAAATTCTCTACACACTTCACCAAATTCGTGAGAAAGTCAAAAAGCTCCACTCAAGTGCCGACCTTCTCGCCATTCCATTCTTGTTCAAGATCAAGTAATCATCACCCTTGAATCAAGACCTAACTTCGGAGATTGAATCAGAGGAATCTCTTCTTATAGAGAACAAAAAACAGAGATTGTAACCCTAAATAATTAATACAATACATTTATTTTGTACACGTGTTATTGTTTATTTACTTTTGCAGGAATCGTGATTACAAATTTGGCACGCCCAGTGGGACCTCTATGCCTCTCATCTCTTTCTCCTACATCCAAGCTCTTCAAACCGATCCAAGAAATGGCATCCAAGAAGACCCAGGTTGCACTGGTGAGTAAGAACAAGAAAGTTGCTACCGTTTCCTCGGCCAGTAGCGACTCTACTGGCTGCGTCACTCGGAACAGGTTGAGGGCCCAGATGTCAACCCAAACACCAACCCATCATCACCTTGGCCTCGCTGGGTGCAAAAGGCCATGTTTCTAGAAGCAAGAAGAGGTACTTTTCAGGTTCAAAAGAGTCAAGGGGCCCATCGCCATCACTTGTCTCGGACGCTGATTCAAGCACTGGGTCCTATCCGGGATCCCCGATAGAAGGCCAAAAGAAAGAAATCCCAAAAATGCACTCTGAAGAACTTTCATATTCCTCTTATACTATGGCTATGCAGGTACTAACGATGAAAACTATGACGCTGGAAAAATAATTGGGTCAGATGACCCAAGCCATAGCCAAGTTAACAAAGACCGTCGAGGACAAGGACATACAGATTGCCTCGCTCATGAGCAAGCTAGAATTCAAAAATGAGGAGGAGTTGAGTCGACAAAGGAAACAAAAAGAGTCAATCGAGGAGTTTAGATTTGAGCAGCATCCAGAGTCCCCTTCTAGGTCGAAGCGAAAGTTCGAAGGTGAATTAGACTCAGTCGGTTCGTTATCTGTCCAACAACTTCAGGATATGATTGCAAACACTATCAGAGCCCAATATGGCGGCCCTTCTCGGGATACACTTATGTATTCCAAACCCTATTCCAAGAGGATAGACAGTTTAAGGATGCCGACAGGGTATCAACCACCCAAGTTTTAACAATTTGACGGAAAGGGCAACCCTAAGCAACATGTTGCTCAATTTGTCGAAACTTGCAATAATGCTGGGATCGAGGGTGACCACCTGGTGAAGCAGTTTGTCCGTTCCCTCAAAGGGAATGCATTTGACTGATACATTGACTTGGAGTCTGAATCCATCGAGAGTTGGGAGCAAATAGAGCGTGAGTTCTTGAATTGCTTTTACAGGACGCGGCGTACAGTAAGCATGATGAAGCTTACTAACACGAAGCAATGGAAGGATGAGTCGGCTATTGACTACATCAATCGTTGGCGTTCATTGAGCCTTGACTGCAAGGATAGAATTTCTAAAGTATCGGCAGTGGAAATGTGCATACAAGGTATGCATTGGAATTTGTTATACATTTTGCAGGGTATCAAGCCTAGGACGTTTGAGGAGCTGGCAACTCGAGCTCATGATATAGAGCTAAGCATAGCCAGTCATGGTGGCAAGAAAGATCTTGTGAGAGACTACCGGAAAGAGAAAATGTTTAATCATAAAGCAGATAAAGATAAACCCGTGAAAAAGCCCACCAAGGAGGCGATGACAATCAACACAACTCCTATCAAAATCTCAACAAATGTTAAAAGGAAGAAGGTGAAGAGAGTAGGGCCAACTCAAGACCAGGAGAGGCACAAATGCACTCTAAAAGAATTGGAGGATAAAAAGTATCCATTTCCAAATTCAGATGTTACTGGCATGTTGGAGGATTTACTTGAAAAAAAAGTAATTGAATTACCTGAATGCAAGCGGCCTGAAGAAATGAATCGGGTTAATGACCCCAAGTACTGTAAGTATCATCGCATAGTTAGTCATCCAGTGGAGAAGTGCTTCGTGCTAAAAGAGTTAATTTTGAATCTTGCGAAGCAAGGACGAATTCAGTTAGACATAGATGATGTGGTTGAATCTAATAATACAACAGTAGTGTTTGGAACATTCGATCCTATACCATTACCTACTTCATCATCAAAGTCATCGATGCGATCATTAAGGGTAAGTCCCAAGAATACACAAGTTGGGATTGAAAAGACATCCAGTAAGACAAGTTCCCAGTGTAATGTTAACACTCAGGGTGATATGCCTGCTAAAGAAGATGAGGGGTGGATTTTAGTCACACGAAGGAGGCCAAGTAAGAAGCATGTGCTAGATCCACAAGTTGCACAACCAAGCAGTGAGCAACGGAAAATAGGCACTTATCGACGCTCAAGAAGCACTGGTGGGAGAAAGTCGATAAAGAAAACAAACACTGGACAAATTTATAGGCCTTTGAAGCAGAAACCACTCGCCCCTATCATGCTTCAAGAATATTTCCCTAAAGGTTTCTTGGGAAGATACATCAATAGAGTCAGTTTACATGACAACTTGTTATGAGATTGGTGAGGGGAAGTCCTTACATGAGGAAAGGGATATTAATGATGTCAACCAAACTACAGAAGAGCAAGAAATGTTAGCACAGATGGATGGCCTGCCACAAGGCCTCGATGTTCAAGAAATACTACGACTTTCAGAGGAGGTAAGAGGCGCATTGATTCAAGTGTTGACCAACCTGAGCCATTATTTCTCTGAACTCAAAGGCGTAGGAAAACTTGAGCTTGGGTCATCTGAATGCGCCACGTGTTGTGCAGCTATCACCTTTACAGATGAAGACCTTTAGTTGGGGTCCAAACCGCATAATCGTCCCCTCTTGGTGTCTGGATATATACGAGAATAGAAAGTTAGGCAAATGCTTATCGATGGAGGTTCTGTTGTGAATATTGTGCCCAAGTCAACAATGAAACAGCTGAGAATCTCAACCGAGGAACTGTTTCAAAGTCGCCTCATGATTCAAGGCTTTAATCAAGGAGGACAAAAAGCCATCGGCATGGTGAGGTTAGAACTTGTAATTGGAGAGCTAAAGTCAAGTGCTCTCTTCCATGTGATTGATGCAAGGACTTCATATAACCTACTTTTGGGGCGACCTTGGGTCCATGAAAACGGGATTGTACCTTCGACTCTCCATCAATGTTTCAAGTTCTACAGGGACACGGTAAAAAAAGTGGTAGGCGATACAAAGTCTTTCACTGAAACTAAGTCACATTTTGCCGATGCAAAATTTTATATGGATAGCAATGTGATGGATGAGGTCATCCCAATAGAAATCTCTTCCACTGGAAAGGAAAAGCCACAGAAAGATAAGAAATCGATGGCCAGATTGACAAAGGAAGAAAACAAAGGTGTCCCATCCAAGGGAGGTGAATCATCTTCACAAGGATCTAGTATTTCTTCAAACCCAATTCTCCGATACATTCCAAAGTCTCGACGAAAGGAGGGACAATCTCCATTCATAGAGGAGTGTAAGAAGGAACAACTACTAAAGCTAGATGAGATAAACCTCAAGATCTTAAAGGAAACATCAACAGTGCTTCTTCCTATGTTGGGTGGCCCAATCGCTCCAAAGATGCCACTAAAAGGATTCATCAAACCATTTACACACTTGACGGAGCATAGAACCCTTCCAAGTAAAAGAACTGAAGGCTTCGATCCTAATGCCTATAAGTTATTGTCTAAGGCTGGATATGACTTTACATCACCATTTACACTAGGGGAGCTTAGTCCAGATGTTACAGGTGAAGAAATGCATGGACTTAATGAAACCCAAAAGAAGCTAAGGAAGCAAGGATACGCAGTTGACCCTTTTACAGCAAAAAGACCAATCAAAATTTCTGCCAGAGAAAAAGAAAAAAAAGCAAATGTACAGCATATTAGCGTTGAGGTTATGGAAGAGGAAGAAAAACCACAACCTACTCCTCGTGTTCCAGCACTTGATCGGGTTAATAGAACCCCTCGAGTCTCGGTGTTTGACCACATTGATGGTGGAAAGTCAAAGGCCTCGGCGTTTGATCGTATTGACATGTCAACCTCACAAACTCGGGAATCAAATTATAGTGATACAGCAATTCCTTTTGCATTTGTGTTTCATAGGCTAGCCTGGGCTAATCAACCAAAAGAGACCCCAACCTTAGCTATGCGAAATTGGGTTCTCAAGAGAGTCAAAGTTTCGAATAACTTGTTAAGAAGGAAAAATCATCAGGGAACGAAAAGAAAAATGCAAGATGAACCAAATGAAGACGGAAAGCTTCGAAGCCTTATTCCTTCGCGCATGCGACAACACTTAACACTCGATGTAACTTCAAATGGTCATCTTAAAGTAAGACAACGCACATTCATATTTACGGGGCAGTCTAAAGGGCGATGTGATTCGGACAATGAAGAGGAAGATGTAGTTGAAGCTGCTTTCCATATCACAATTGAAGAGATAGATGAAAAAGAATCCTTTGAAAATGAGATTGATGAAGCTCCACCAGAACTTGAAGACGGGGGCAAGCCACTGTAGATGAGTTGAAAGAACTTAATTTGGGTACTAGTGAAGAGCCAAAACCAATATTTGTTAGCACCCTTTTGAGTAGTACTGTGTTGGTAATTTTTAACAACAATATTAAAACCTTGCAAGTGCACAAATCAAATGATAGTATAGTAAGCAAGCAAGGGTCATTCCCACAGAGATTGTAATCTAAAGAAATGTTTATCAATGTCACACAAAGAAAACTAGAACACAATTAAACACGAAAACAAAATAAAGATTGAAATCACATGGACTTCCACACACACGCCAACACCAAAGAGGTTTTGATTTGATTTTGTAAATAAAACAAAACAAAACAAAACAGAATTTAAATTAGAGTTTAAGAGAAATTGGTTTAAAATCAATCAAGAACAATAGCTAGGACTCACTATCCACCTCCAAACAATCAATCAATCCATAAACAACAATAGATAATCAATTTCTAGCAAGCATATGATGACAACACTCACAACAAGATCATGGCATTTGACTCAAGTTGTATGATTCTCTCTAAGTGTATGTAAGGTGTATGGCATTTACATCAATACGTGTATTCTTAATTGAAATCCAGTATGGCATTTACTCAAATTAACAATCAAGAATCCATTAAGATCAAAGAGAATATGAGTGTCACAAAAAACCCTAAAACATGGCATTTGTTATTAGGAATTCAAGAATCGATTTCTCATAACTAGTTCTTAATCCAATTATTCGTTGCAAACAAGAACACATTCAATATGGCAATTGACCTATGTTCTACAACAATTTAATTCCGATACATGCTTCAAAGTTAGCTACTCAAAGAAACAAAATATCAGAATTCACATAATATAGAGAAACCAAAATCATCACGCTTGTAGAAACTGAAAAATCCATTCAAACTTGTTTATAGAATTGGAATCATGTTTAGGGCTTCAAGATTAAGCCCTAACTAACAAGAAATTAGTTACTCATGTTCTTGGATGAACTCGAAAATAAATACATAAGAACTGACAATTAAAAGAAGAAGAAAGGAAAAGAAAGAACTCGCTGGCAGCTTTCTCCTCTTGCGCGGTTGATCTCCTTAGGACTTGAATCCTTTGTATGGAGCCTTGACTGGCCTTTTATATGACTTACATCAAAGTCCTAAACCCTAAAATTGACTGAAAAGTCGTCCAAGAAGTTAGGGGTCGGCAATGGGCCGGGCCGGGCTGGCCCAGCCCTAATCTTTCGGGCTCGGGCCTGGCTCGGGCTTGAATTACAAGAGCCCAACAGGACTTTCGGGCCGGGCCGGGCTGGGCTTGGGCCTGAATACACAAATCCGAAGCCCACCCATCGGGCTTGAGACTTACGGGCTTTAGAGCCGGGCCGGACTAGGCCCGAACGGGCAGCCCAAATTAGGCTTTTTTGGCTTCTCAAATTGCTTAATTTATTGCCTAATTTATGTCAATTATAACTATAAAACTTAGCAGATGACTAATTCATTGGTTTTAACTTGCCAAAATTTTGAAATGTCAGCTCCCAAAGTCACAATTTAACAAGTTAACAACATATAATTTAATTATAAATAGAGGGGGAAATGCATCACTATAGAAGGTGTACATCCCAACTAGGTTGGCACCTACACAACCTATCATTTGCATTTCACATGTACATCCCAACTAGGTTGGCACATACACAACCCTCAAAACTGAAATTGTATTGATTTAATTATACTAAAAGTAACAATATGCAGTTATGAGTTATGGTGCTTAACTCCTTATGGAGTTTACAAATTACAAACCAATGTTTTGTTACCAAAACTGAAAAAATAAAATCAGGTGGCTGATTCAGCAGGGGAAAGGGTCTCTTCTTCAACAAATTCAGGTCTTGATAGCTTGATATTCATTAGATCCTCTGCCCAATCCTCCTCTTGAGCAGCCTCTTGCATTCTTGCCTCAGCTAAGCGCCAATCTTTGACGCAGATTAGAGCTTCTATAGTGTTCGGACTCAAGCTAGCCCTCTTCTCCGATACCACTCTACCACCTGCACTAAAAGCAGCTTCGGATGCAACAGTTGAAGCTGGAACAGTTAGCAAATCACGAGCCATGATGGAAAGCACAGGATATTGTGTATCATGTGATTTCCACCATCCCAAAACAGAAAATGCAGTTTCATCAACATCATCTAAAACTGGTGCATCAAGATAGTATTACAAATCAGAAGTAGAACAAATAGAGGATTGCACCTTTGCCATTTTCAAGGCTCTCATAGCACTGTTTTGAAAGTTAGGAATAGAAATTGGGGAAGCACTAGTACTACCAGAAACAATACTTTGAGGATTAGTTGTGGTTTCAGTAGAGTTTCGTGATGATGCAGCAGGCACATTAGACTTGTAATGGTCATACAATTTAAACAAAGAAGACTTAATTTCATCTACCTTTACCTTTATGTCATCTTCCTCACAACCAATAACATTTAACCACTCACTAATTGCCCAAATTTTGAACCTAGGATCCATAACAGTAGCAAAACAAAACAATTTAGGAAAAGTTGCCCAATATTTATCAAATTTACTTTTCATGGCAACCATAGCAGTTTCAAATGCATCAATATGAGAATATGATTGAAATGCACAATGAATATCAATCAAACAAGTCAGCACACGACTAGAAGTAGGATAATACACACCACATAATATTTTTGTTGAAGAATCAAAAGTCTTTAAAAAACCACAAACAAACTGAGCAACAAGCCAATCATGTTCAAATGGAATCGGTAAAGTAGAACTTCTAGTTGATTGATTTATTGTCTGAACATATCTATGCAAGGCAGCTTTATATTGAATGGCTACTTCTAACAATGCATATGTGGAATTCCACCTATGAGGAACATCATTGTCTATGTTTCTCTTATCCAAACGAACATCAACACAACATTTTTTCCAAATTTCATGTCTCTTATTTGAAGAATTCAAACTACGCACAATTGCAACAATTTTATCAATAGAAGGACCTAAAATAGCCAAACCATCTTGCACAATCAGGTTCATAACATGAGCACAACAACGCACATGAAACATTTGTCTAGGCACATCATCAATCATAAGATATAAAGGCAGCAAATCAGCAACAACATAATTATTTGAAGCATTATCTAGTGTAATTGAAAAAATTTTATTGTGGATACGCCAAGAGTTGAGTTCCTCATGTATATGAGTTGCAAGTGACTGTCCACTGTGTGGATACTCAATCATTTTAAAACAAATAATCCTTTTATTTAAATTCCAGTCAGCATCAATGAAGTGAGCAGTTAATGACATAAAACCAATTTTTTGTCTAGAAGACCAAACATCAGAAGTCAAACAAATTCTGCCTTCATATTTTTCAAAATAAGACAGCAATTGAGATTTTCCTTCAACAAACAGTTTCATAACATCCCTTTTACAAGTTGTGGCAGAAATTCCTTTATATTGTGGAGTAAAGCCTCTTTGAATCATTCCTTTAAAATCATGTTTTTCCACGAAAGTAAAAGGTAATTCTGCCCTAACTATAAAATCAACAACTTCTTTTCGAGCATTTTCCTCTTTATAAACAAAATTTGACAAATTACCAGCAGCATTTGATTGTAAAAGCATTTGATTACCAATATTAACATTTTGGCTTTCAAGATGTTTCTTATAATGACGAGCTAAATGAGTAGTACCATTTGAAGAACTGCCATCTAATTTTTTTCCACATATTGCACATTTTGCTTTTGTAACAGATTTACCATTTTCAATTTCAACAACTTTTTCAAACCAGTTCCACACTTCACTTCTACTGGATTTAGGAATAGAATTAGATTGGGGTGTGGATGGGGGGGAACCAATGGATTCATGGATTCCAATTACACTAGACTCTGGGTGAGTAGACATCCTAAAAAAACTACCAACAAATAACCAGCAAATAACACTACCAGCAAAAAAATACCAGCAAATAACACTACCAGAAATTCAGCAAACAACACTACCAGAAATTCAGCAAATAACACGACCAGAAATTCAGCAAATTACACTACCAGCATTTGCCATTTGCCACTCACACAGCAATAGCACCAGCACCAACACAAGAGGCCAACTCCTACACAGGACAGCTTCACCACAAGCTATTAATCTTCACCACAGCTACACACACAACAGAAAAAAACACAATTAGTGAAACATAACAGTGATGAATTTTTTGCATATGGTTTGGCGATTTTAAAAGGAAAAAACAGAACTGGTTTTTTTTTTTTTTTTTTATTAACTGAAATCACAAACGGAAAATGACTTACACAGTTACACGCAAAGGGAGGCAAACTGGCAGGGAGCTTGCGGCGGAGTCGCTGGTGCGAAGGTGGCGTTGCGGTGGTGCTCGGACTGTCTGAGCGATAGTGCTATCAACTATCCGATCGCAGTTCAGATCTCGATCTGATCATTAATTGATCGGATCGAAGTTTGGTGGGTTGGGCTTGCTTTCTGGAGAGAGGCTGGGTTGCTGGGTAGCCTGGGTTCGATCGGAGTTGGGGGTGGCGAGATGGTGAATCGGTGATGATGGTGATGATGGAGAGAGGCTGAGACTGAGTCACTGAGAGTCTGAGAGAGTGAGAGGGATTGAGATTTGAGAGGGATGGAGGCGGCGAATGCGATGGGGTTACTGGGTTAGGGTTAGAGATGGTGAATCGGGGATGATGGTGATGATGAAGGGGGTCTGAGAGTCAGTCACTGAGAGTTTGAGAGAGTGAGCCCTAGGAGAGGCCGAGAGGGTCTGAGAGTCACTGAGAGTCTGATGTTGAAGGAGGCAGCGAATGCGATGGGGTTAGGGTTAGAGATGGTGAATCGGTGATGATGGTGATGATGGAGAGGGTCTGAGAGTCACTGAGAGTCTGAGAGAGTAAGCCCTAGGAGAGGCCGAGAGGGTCTGAGAGTCACGAGGCGGCGAATGCGATGGGGTTAGGGTTAGAGATGGTGAATCGGTGATGATGGTGATGATGGAGAGGGTCTGAGAGTCTGAGAGAGTGAGCCCTAGGAGAGGCCGAGAGGGTTTGAGAGTCACTGAGAAGTCTGAGAGTCTGATGTTGACGGAGGCGGCGAATGCGATGGGTTAGAGACTTAGGGTTACAGTGAAAGTGTGAGACAGTGAGTAAGCTAAGTTTATATACTTATCTTTAGGGTTTAATATTTTATTAGTTTAGGGTATTTTGGGGTTTGGGCTTAGGGGTTTGGATGGGGTTTGGTCCGTTTGGATGGGGTTTGGATGGGGTTTGGATTTTTTAATTTTATTACATGTGTAATATATGCTTTATTATATATTTTATTACATATGTTTTATAAACAAATGATGCAATTGTGTTTTTAACGATCTGAACCGTTCAAATTTTAATTTCTCACTCAATAATTCATGCAAAAAATTAGCTCGATCGGAGATGTAGAAATGACGTAACGGTGGTCGAATTAATGAATGATCGTTGTTTTTCTAATGATAATCGAATGGGTAGATGAATTCCGATTTTGCTAATTTTTTTGTAAGGATGATCTTTGACTATGAATATAGAAAATAAACGGTTCAGATTGTTAAAATCACGTTGTGGTCTTCACAATTATGAAAACAATAAGGTTTCAACGAGAAAGTTATTAGAATTATGATCTTCAACTCTTCAAGTGTATTTATATGTAGAAGCTCATATATCGATCGTGTTTTCAACGATCCGAACCGTTCAAGTTTTAGTTCCCCACTCAAAGAGAATCCTTGCAAAAAATTAGCTCAATCAGAGATGTAAAAATGACGTAATGATGGTCGAATTAATTAATGATCATGGTTTTTTTAATGATAATCGAACGAGTAAATGAATTCTGATTTGACCGATTTTTTGTAAGGATGATATTTGACTATCAACATATAAAATGAACGGTTCAAATTGTTAAATTAATGAACAATCATGGTTTAATAACTTCAATTATAGTTGTATTATAAAAATTGTATATGCACATATACATTTATGTTTTATTATAGTTGTAAATTTGTAATGTTGTATATAATTTTAAAAGTTTATTATTTATGGTATTACATAGTATAGTTTACACTATTACTATTTACTAACATTATAGAATTATATAATAACTTAATAAACATATTAATAATTTATTAGAATAAACAAACGAAAAACCTATTAAATATGTTATGATTCACCAATTAGACAAATAAACTAGTTAGCTCAGTTGGTTGAGAGTTGAAATTTGTTCTATGAGGTCTTAAGTTCGATTCAGAACATAGCCAAAATCCTATATTTTTTTTTTATTGAAGATATTAAACGGGCTTTGGGCTTCGGGCCGGGCTTTGGGCGGGCTTTGGGCTTCGGGGCGGGCTTTGAGTGGGCCGGGCTTTGGGCGGGCCGTGGGCTTCAAGGGGATAGCCCAAGCCCAACCCCAACCCAAAAAATTTTCGGGCCGGGCAAATGTCGGGCCAAATCGGGCTTCGGGCCCAATGGGCTGGGCGGGCTTCGGCTGGGCTTCGGGCCTTGGGCTATTTGGTGAGCCCTACAAGAAGTCTTGGTAAACAAGGAATCCAAATAGGAAAGTAAAGATCACAATTCCTAACTCCATAGGGAAATACAGCTCAGCCCAATTGTCACACGATTTGGGGATCTTCGGCCTTCTAGAAAAATCAGTAAAAATATATTTTAGAAAGATAAATGTCTTATCTTTCCAACCATATATAGCACATAACTTGAAAAATTCAGGAAGGCTTCTGTTTCTTCATATTCACGTAACATGTACGAAACTGTCATGTCTGCACGTGGGCTAACTTTACTTGTAATACTGTACCAATTGGCTCGGTAAAAAATTCTAGAAAAATCACAGATTGAACTTCAAGGTGTTAGCTTTCATCTCCAATTGGTCTTGCGCTAAAATTACTCTGAAAAGTTGATTTTCCCTTAAATACCTTCTAAGAGCGCAGAAAAGCTGAAAATCAGAAAAGTGAAGTAATAAGCCCTTTTTAAATCTAATTCTTCTACAAAACTTAAGTAAAAAGAGTACATAAATGAGTATATTTATGGACTCATCATACTGAAGAGAAAAAATATCATGAATTGCTCCTTGAATACAAAGATGTTTTTGCTTGGAATTACAAAGAAATGCCAGGCCTTGACCCAAAAGTGGCGGTTCACCGTCTTGCAGTTCGGCCCAGAACGCATCCAATCAAACAGACTCAACGTCGTTTTCACATGGAACTTCTCACTCAAATTGAGGCGAAAATCGATAAATTGAAAGCAGCTGACTTCATAAGGGAGGTCCAATATCCAAAGTGGATTGCAAATATCGTCCCGGTTAAGAAAAAGAATGGACAAATTCGTGTTTGTGTGGACTTCCGGGATTTAAATGATGCTTGTTCGAAAGATGATTTTCCTTTGCCAATAATTGAGCTTATGATGGATACAACTATGGGACATGAAGCTTTGTTCTTCATGGATGGGTTCGTTGGGGTACAATCAGATAAGAATGGCCCTAGAACATGAAGAACTCACAGCATTCCATACTCCGAAAGGTATTTATTGCTACAAGGTGATGCCATTTGGACTCAAGAATGTCGGTGCCACCTATTAGCAGGCCATGCAGAAGATCTTTGACGACATGCTTCATAAAAATGTTGAATGTTATATGGATGACTTTGTGGTCAAAACCAAAAGAAAGGAAGATCACTTGCAGGACCTGCGCATGGTGTTTAACAGGTTGCAAAAATATCAGCCCAAGATGAATTCTTTAAAATGTGCATTCGGTGTTACATCCGGAAAATTCCTTAGGTTCATTGTTAAACATCGTGGTATTGAGGTGGACCAGTCAAAAATCAGCCATCCAGGATATGCCTATACCAAAAAACTTGCATGAACTGAAAAGTTTGCAGGGCCGACTTGCTTTCATTAGGCGGTTTATCTCAAATTTGGCAGGACGTTGCCAGCCATTCAATCGACTCATGAAGAAGGACGTCTCGTTCGTGTGGGACGAAGCTTGTCAAAATGCCTTTGAGAGTATAAAGAGGTACTTATCAAGCCCACCTGTTTTGGGTGTACCTGTGCCAAGAAAGCCGCTCATATTGTATATTGCCACACAAGAAAGGTCGATAGGAGCACTTCTGGCTCAGGAAAATGAGTTGGGTAAAGAGGGAGCACTTTACTATTTAAGCCAAACGCTCACTGGCCCCGAGTTAAACTACACTCCGATAGAGAAGACGTGTCTCACACTCGTGTTTGCAATTCAAAAGCTCAAACACTACATACAGGCATATATTGTGCACTTAGTTGCACGAGCTGATCCAGTTAGATACGTTATATCAAAACCAGTTTTAAAGGGACGCTTGGCGAAATGGGCCTTACTCCTTAACCAATATGAGATCATCTACATTCTAGCGAAAGCTATTAAGGATCAGGTCTTAGCAGATTTCTTAGCAAATCATCCAATTCCAGCGGATTGGGAGATCTCCGACGATCTACCCGATGAAAAAGTTTTCTATGTAGACATCCCACAAGCTTGTATGATGTTCTTCGATGGATTCGCTCAGGCAGATGGGGTTGGGGCATGAGTCATCTTTGTGTCGCCACAGAGACAGATATTGCCATATTCATTTTGCCTCAATGAGCGCTACTCCAACAATGTTGCTGAATACCAGGCTTTGGTGATTGGCCTACAAATGACAGTCGAGATGAAAATCCCAAGTCTGGAAGTATATGGGGATTCCATGTTAGTGATCAATCAGCTTTTAACTCACTATGAGGTTAATAAAAATCACCTGATTCCATA
Source organism: Dryas octopetala (assembly GCF_963921425.1). Classification (NCBI taxonomy): domain Eukaryota; kingdom Viridiplantae; phylum Streptophyta; class Magnoliopsida; order Rosales; family Rosaceae; genus Dryas; species Dryas octopetala. The sequence continues at coordinate 21,306,122 of NC_141368.1, read as the reverse complement.
CTTCCAATTAGCTACAAGATTGCTTCAAGAATTCGATGAAGTTGCTTTGGTACATGTGCCGAGAAAATAAAATCAAATGGTGGATGCCTTGACTAATCTAGCTGCAACCTTAGCATTATCTAAAGATGAAATTATAAATCTTCTCCTCTGCCAACGATGGGTCATGCCATCAGAGCTGAGAACGCAGCCAGAGGAAATTAATGTTGTCTCAGTTTTCCCAATTGACACAGAGGATTGGCGGCAATCTTTGATTGACTACTCAGAGCATGAGAGGCTCCCTGAAGATCAAAAACATAGATCGGAGATAAGGCGTCGGGCACCACGCTTCATATATTACAAGGAAACCCTATATTGACGTTCTTTTGAGGGAGTTTTCCTTAGGTGCTTAGGAGAAGAAGAGGCAATTCAAGCAATAGAAGAAGCTCATTCGGGAGTTTGTAGCACTCATCAGTCAGGTCCCAAACTTCATTTTCAGATAAAAAGGATGGGATACTACTGGCCAACTATGGTTAAGGATTGTATCGATTACGTCAAGAGATGTCAGGCTTATCAATTCCACACCAACTTCATACATCAACCTCTTCAGCCATTACACCCTACAGTTGCTTCCTGACCTTTCGATGCATGGGGACTGGACGTAGTGGGCTCAATAAACCTTAAGTCTTCAAGCGGCCATTCATACATTTTGGCGGCGACAGACTATTTCTCAAAATGGGCAGAAGTTATACTGTGCAAAGAGGTGAAAGGAGAGACCATGGTAAGCTTCATTAAGGAGAACATTATATACCGATATGGTGTACCCCGTTACATCATCACAGACAATGAGAAGTCTTTTTCCAATCGTTTGATGAACAAGTTTTGTGAGAAATTCGGTTTCAAGTAATACAATTCTTCCATGTATAATCCCTCGGCCAATGGATTGGCAGAAGCATTTAACAAGACCCTTTGCAACCTGTTGAAAAAAGTCATTGGCAGGTCAAAAAGGGATTGGCATGAGAAAATAAGCGAGGCACTCTGGGCATATCGAACAACATACCGAACACCTACTCAAACAACGCCTTACTCCCTTGTGTATAGTGTGGAGGTCGTTCTACCTTTAGACCGTCAGATTCCTTCTTGGAGAATCGGTATACAGGAAGGACTAATAAGTGAGGAGAATGTCAAGTTACGTCTCCAAGAGTTGGAGGCTTTAGATGAAAAGCAACCTGATGCCCAACAACGCCTAGAATGTTATCAAGCTCGACTTTCAAAGGCCTTTAACAAAAAAGTTCGACCCCGATCCTTCCAAGTGGGTGACTTAGTGCTTGCTGTACGTACGTAGACCCATTGTCATGACACATAAAACAGGGAGTAAATTCATGGCAAAATGGGATGGACCGTATGTAGTGCGTGAAGTATACACAAACGGAGCCTACAAGATCGTGGCCAATGATGGATTAAGAGTGGGTCCTATCAACGGTAAATTCTTAAAGCGCTACTACGCCTAAAGTATCAGCCTTGCTCTTGGCTCGCATAAGCTTAAACTGTGTACGGCTATTAAAAAAAAAAAAAAACTTTTGAACTACGTTATGATTTGATCCCTTTTCGTTAAAGGGTACGTAGGCAACTTGGAACACTAATCCCAAGTTCAGTCACAACAAAAAAAAAAAAAACCAATTTTCTTGTCAATAAAAATTCCAAGTACTTTAAAAAAAAAAATGCTTTATTTTATTGATAAAGTTCAGCTGATAAGTGCCGATTTTATTACAAGGCATGAAAAAAAGAAAAGCTAATACATCAGTATAAGTTAAACTTTGTAAAGTTTTTGCGTTGGTACTCGAGAAGATTTTTCAACGTGACATCTTGAGTAAGGCAATTAGGCCTGATGATTGTCCTTATATTCTATTGTTCTACTGTATTTTGGCAAAAAAGGAATGAAGTAATATTTTCTTTCTAATTTAGTTAGCACGTATTTGCCCTAGAGTCTATCATTTAGTATCAGAGCCCCAAGACGGGACCTCGCAAAGCAGGCCACCATCTCAGAAGCTTACTCCCTTGGAGTTCGATCTCCAGTTTTTCCGTGACTAAACAAAGTCGGAGTTGCAGGAGCTCCGTGAGCTTATTTCGTCGACCACCTGTGAATTTCACTGTGATTTTCTGGAAGAGATCTGGCAGCTTGTGTGGGCTCCAAAACGGTCGTGCCGCCGCCCGATGATCTTCCTCTCACTGGCCCAGTCTTTGGAGCCCTCTCCCTCTCTGCCGCATTGCCTCCTGTCGCACACTCTACCACTACCGCCCCTTCTTCTTCTCATCCCTCAACCCATCACTCTCCACCTCCCACCCTCACACCATGACCCATACTCTGCCCCTTGCTTCCACTGCTCACTACCTCCCACCCCATCATGTCCCATACCCTCCTCCACCTCTTCCCACTTATGTTGTTCATGACCCATACCACCCACCCCCTCCACCACCTCATTATTACCCCTGCAATCACTACCAGCCTACCATATATGCGCCACCTTCGCATCGACAATGAGAAATTTTGCGGATTTCACAAAAGAATTCACTGTTGAGTGTGACGCGTCGGGTATAGGTATTGGGGGTGGTCTTATCACAAGGAGGCCATTGTCACCAAATCGCTTACCTAAGTAAGCCATTGTCTAATCGTCATCAGGCCCTTTTTCGGTTTATGATCGCAAGATGCTCGCTGTTGTGTTTGCTGTCCAAAATTGGTGGCCCTATTTTCTTGGACATCACTTTACAATTTCTGACTAAACACCGCACAATTCAACACTTTTTGGAAAAAAAACTTACCACTCTTGATCAACAGAATTGGCTGCTCAAGCTCTTAGGCGCGCTACAACTACACAGTTCGATATCGCCCCAACCTTCTTAATCGCGCACCTGATGCTCTCTCTCGCCGACTGGAGTTATTGGCTCTTATGGGTCTTTCTCAACCCATTTTTTATTGTATTCCTCAAATTCATGAAGATTGTCTTACAAACCCTGAAGTTTCTGCTTGGTTCCATGGCTTAGAATCTTAAATGCTTACTAAACCTGGGTTCTCTATCCAAAATAGTCTGTTGCGTTATAAAGGTCGTATCTTTGTTCCTCTCAATTCTAATTGGCACACCACCTTGCTTCATGAATTTCACTCGGCTCCTGAAGGTGGTCACTCAAGTTTTCTAAGGACATACAAACGGCTCTCTCGCTCGTAGTTTTTTATGGCTTGGTATGAAAAAAGATGTCAAACAGTATGTCATAGAGGGTGATATATGTCAACGACAAAAATATACATATGAAGCTATCCAACCTCCTGGCCTTCTCCAGCCGCTTGCTATTTCCACTGATGCTTGGCTTGATATCTCCCTTGACTTCATTGATGGTCTTCCAAAGTCAGCTGGCAAAACCACCATCTTGGTATTCGTCGACCGCTTGATAAAATAATGTCACTTTATTCCGGTAGCTCATCGTTATACAGCCAAATCTATTGCTGAAATTTTCATTTAAAAGTCTTTTCTCAGCAGTTTTTTGACTCATTTCTTTCGTTTGCAAGGGACGGGCAAACTGAGGTCTTAAACAGAACACTTGAGCAGGTTTTTACGTTGCTTTGTTGGGGATCAGCCCTCTTCTTGGACTACTTGGTTGCCATGTGCAGAATGGTGGGCGAACACATCCTTCCATTTTGCCATTCAAATGTCTCTCTTCCAAGCACTTTATGGCTTTCCACCACCATCCATTCAAGCTTACCTCCATGGGTCTTTTAATGCTCATGAGGTCGACACTATGCTATGCGACCGGGACAAATTATTGGCCTTACTAAAGTCTAACTTATAGGAGGCAGAACACCGAATGTGCCATGATGCCAATAAGCATAGGTTAAAATGTTCCTTTGAGGTGGGTGTCTGGCATTTCCTCAAACTTCAACTGTATCGCCAACTTTCTGTTCAACACCGTCATAGTCACATACTGGCGCCCAGATTCTATGGCCTTTTCCAAATTTTGGACAAAATTGGTCATGTGGCTTATAAGCTGCAACTTCCTCCTGGTTCTACGATCCACTCGGTCTTCCACGTTTCTCTTCTCAAAGCCAAAGTTGGTTTGCACATTACCCCTTCTCCCACGCTGCCACGTCCCATCTCTGATACTTGAGTCTTTCGCTGGTTGCCTGCTAAAATACTCGATCACGCCCTTGTCAAACGCAACAACTTGCCCATTACTCACCTTCTAATCCAATGGGAAGGCCTACCTCTTGAAGATGCTTCCTGGGAAAACGCGGATGACATTCGTAATCGTTTTCCTTCTTTTCTGGCATAAGGACATTCCTTTTTGGGACGGGCGGGAGTTGTTGAGACTGATTGTGTTAGGTTGCATAGTTGTTAGGAGGAGGGAGGGAGTGTAACACCCCAGATTTTTGCAATCCTATCGTGTTTTGATACGTGTTTTCAAATTCCTTTTGTACTTAGAAACTTAAGATTTCTTAAAGGGAATGAGGATTCCTTTGTCTTGTGAGTAACTAACTTGTGCCAATAGAGGTTTAGAGTTGAGCTCTAGTACCCTTGAGTGTGATTTTGGTGATTATCAAGTTGTAATTAATTTTTGAGATGTAAATTCAATGGTGTTGGATTTTGCGTAATTTTTCTGGAGATCAATTTATTGTTTTGAGGTTACAGGAAATTAGGATTAATCACTACGAGTCCGTAGGATTTTTCGGGGAATTATTTGTAGTCTCGAGTTATTTTTGGTGATTTAACGAAGTTTGAAAAATAGGAAAACAAAAAAATGGAATTAATTGCTGACTGGGCAGACAACGTGACATGTGGCGTAACGCCATTGGTCCAGCGCGTCTGACGAGACGCTAATGCGACGTCAACTGGCAGCAGGGGGCGAGTTCACGAGGAGCTTGGTGCACGCATCTCATCGGATCTTTCTCTCTGATCTAATCTGAGCCGTCCGAGCTCATTAAAGGGGAAGAGATCTGGGTCATTGATTGGGCTTAAAGAGCTAGTCACTGTAGCACCGGGTTAACTGACCCGCGTGTTTGCTTCCTGGTCGACTCGCGGGCAGGCTGAGTGTAAACGGGTTTTTGTTGGGTTTTTTCCAACCCAGTTCAGATTTTAGCCATCTTTTGAGCATTTCTAGTACAATTTGTCTCACATTATAGATTTACAACTTCTTCCAACCCTCTAGTGCCTATAAATAGAGACTCTTGTCCCTCATTTTCATTTGCACCACCAAGTGAAGTTAGAGTTACTCACTCCTAGATTATTTGGGAGTCTGTCTAAGAAGAGACATACAAATAGGGAATAAATTTCCCATATTTTAAAGTTTTTGGAGTGCAATGAGGAGTCCCTAAGAGTGGAGTCTAGATTTGGATGTCTACAACCGGGTAAGTATTTTATTATTTATGCTTTATTTATTTATTTTTAGGCTTTAATTTTAGGATGCATGCTTAGATTAATTAAGTATGATTTATTTATTAATTAAGCATGTCTAGCCTTATTTTTTTAGACTTATTTGTTTATTTAAAAGTAATTAGTATGCTAGGACTAGCAAGTTTCAATTGTAAAAATTAAATTAGATTAATCTAATTTAATTTGAGGATTTGCTTTGAGCTAAAGCAACTAGTCAATTGGTTTGACTTCAAGATAAAATTTGAAACTTGTGAATCCTTAAGTAAACTCTAAAGAGAAGAGTTTAGTCCACTTAGGACTAGAAACGAGCGACGTATGACTAAAGGAAAGGTCATATCGTCTTCCCTTATTGTTAATCGTCCCTAACTTAGAATTTGTTTTCTTTTGTCGATTTTTTTTCTATCGGATTACCCAGTTATCCAGTTGCCGAGTTGTTAGGAGGTTAAAGATGTCGTATTTGTCTAGCTACATGGATTTGCCAAGATAGAACCGTACGCGGACGTGGAAGGCTTGTTGTGAGGCCCCGAAAGTTTTTGGTGTTTGATTTTCAAAGGTTTGGAAATCAAAGGTTGGTTGTGAACCAATAGGAAGTTTGTATTCATTTTTACGAGTACGTAGTTATTTTTTGGGTATTTTTCTGAGTCTTGGAGTATTTTTGGTTAATTTTTGAAGTTAAATGAATTTCAACCGTTGATCTATTTTGATCAAATGGTCAGGATGGTGACATGTGGCAGCAGCTGGTGTCAAGGGAGGAAGCCACGCGAAGGCAGGAGAACTCGGTGGAACTTTGTGGAAAGCACCACCGAGGGCTCGATGAAGCCACCGAGCGATCGGCAGTCCGGCGAGGGCTCGGCATGGTTGCTATATATAGCTGCCCAGTTTTCTCTCTTCTGTTTCATTTTTCTCTTCCGCAGCTCTCTCTTTCTCTCAGTTTTCTCTGTTCTCTCTCTTAAATAGAGTTTTTCTTTGGTTTCCTTTCGCTCGCGGAGGTGGTGAGGTGGTGAAGTACACGTGGTGTTTTAGAATGCACATAATCTAGGTGGGTGAACAAAGTATTTATTTTGTGGGTGGACTTTGTGTATTTATTTTGTGGGTGAACTTTATATTTGTTTTGTGGGTAAACAGTGTATTTATTTTGTGGGTGGACTTTGTGTATTTATTTTGTGGGTGGACTTATTTATTATTTGTTATTTTGGAGTTTAACTGTGTTTTTCCAGTTATCTGCTTGTGTGTTAGAATTTGGTTTAATTCTAGGATTGAAATCTTATTGGTGATTTGATGATGATTTTAAGCTTGTTGGCTTAATAGGATGCTTTTGAGCATGAGAACCTAACAGGATTGTGCTAGCTAGATTATTTTTAGTATATGTTTTGAGATACGAAGTATTGATCGAGGTTAATAGTTGTGGATTAGGCTATTGATTAGCCAGATGTGATCTATTGGGCTGAGTTGCCTAGCTTTGATTTGAAGATATCTTGGGATGACCATGTTAACCGGATTTGAGAAAATGTACCGGTTGGTCAAAATATTGTGGTTTGACACGACCTGAGAGTAACAAGCTAGTGAATTGGGTAGGTTGAGATACCAGTTTGATTGTACGATGTGGCAGGTAGCTCAGACATTACTGTGGGCCATTGTACGTGGTTGTTGCCAGATAGTACAAATGTGCATGAGTATGTATAGCAAATAGCCAGGTTTACAATCAAAGATGGTCACTCTCTTTACCAGTTCATTTTTACGTTGGATTGGTCGTGAGATTGTTGATGTTGGTTATTAGCCAAAGTGGATCGGCTATTGTGTTGATTTGGTGATTAGTGCTTTGTTAAGCACATGAACGCTTTAGTAAGCGTGATTGTTGGAGATGTTTGTTTTCAGCTTAGTTTTTACCTAGATGAGTTGGTGGTAAGTTTTGGTACCACGTTTGGTACAGATACACTTGGAGATGTGTGTTTGTGAGTGACTTGTAGTCACTATCTGTTTGTGGTTAGGTGTGAGTTGCTTCACCCATACGAGCTTGCCAAAGCTTACCGGGTTTGTTCTTTAACCCGGTGCGCCATTCAACGGTGCAGCGGTTGGTTTTGTAGGTTAAGTAAGACTGAGGAAGCAGCGTGGAGGAGATGTAGCAATTAGTAATTCAGAAGTGGTTTGTATTTACTTCAGCTCATTAATATTCGAAATAGTTGTACAAGATTACTATTTATTTATGTAATCTTGGGGGTTGGTTTTTAATCAAAGTATTTGATTTATTTATTCCGCTGTGTAATTTGCATTCTGATCCAACCCTGTAATTTGTTTTTAAACTCAGCCTTACATTGATTGTTCGGTTCTAGATGCGAGTTGCCGAGCTTGGTAATTCCATCTAGAGCTGAATGGTCAGTGCGGCGCTATAACGCACCTGAATCTTCCAGCCTAGGGGTTCGAGGTGTCACACTTGTGGAAAAGAATACTTGAAAAGCGGATTCCAAGTAGGGGGATTTATCCTACATTCCTAACTATGAACTTTGTGTGTGTATGTGTAGTTTTTAAACTGTTATAACATGCTATTATGATTATTGCATGTGATTGGTTTGAGAGTTTGGGTAGCATAGTATGTGACCTTGGGTTCAAATCCTTAAACCTTCTAGAAGAATTGATCTTTATATTATAGCGAGTTTAGCCAGGCTAACACGTGGCTACGTGTGTTTGTGCGAAACGGGGACCCATGATTGATCAGGTGGCAGTGATACGGTTTCTTAATTGCAAGTTCCTATTTCTGTTTACCAGAGCGTTCTCGCTATGGATGCTATTTTCTTTGATTATAGCTGGTTATAGTCGTACCTTATGTGTACTGACCATTTGAGTTATTGTTATTGATTGGTTTTTATGCATGTTTACCATATACTGCTGTAGCTGAGGTGTTAAATCGATTTTGTGGAAATGTTTTGGGATTTTGGAAATCAATCTTTCACAGGAAAATGTTTTTAAAGGTTTTCAAACCTAGCAGGGTCCCCTGAGGGAAGCTATGATCGTATGAGATGCTTACCCCATACTTTCTTTGTTTTGTTTGTTCCTTCTCTATTGCTTATGCAAATTTGCCTTTTGGAGGAAATCTTGACTGAAGGGGTGCGCAGTTTGAATTCTCTTGTCAGGTGTCTCAAGGTGTCTGTTATCATGTTTTTTGTTATTGTAGCGGTTCTTGTTTTCCCATAGGTGTTTTGCATTGGGAATCCTTTTGGAACAATGATATTTGATTTACTCATTTTGTAACTTTTGTGGGTTTTACTTATACTTTGGTGATTCCCTTTATGGGGTGTTGATTTATCTATTCTACCCTAACGGGTTGGTTAATCTTTATTTTGATCTTATTTCCTTAAAGATCATGTTGTGTAATGAGTATTCTGATCCAACCCTATCCATTTAAATACAAAAGGCTCAACCTTCCCTGAGCGTCTTGGGGGATTAACGCTGGTGGTTTGACATTGATCTCTCGAGGTACTCAGGGAAGGTGCCTCTGTTGCATACTCGAGATTCGGGGTGTGACAGAGAGGGTATGCTCCTCCCTTTTTTTTTCTATTTTAAAATTTCTCTTTCTTCTTTTAGTTTTATTTTTTTTTATTTTTATAACTAATTTAATAATGAGAAATGTCAATTTTGTCCTTAAAAATTGATCACGTGTCATACATGTAATCAATTTTTGACAGAAAATGTAACGGATTTGACAGAATAGCCTCATTTGACGCTTAAGTGAAGTAGTAGTCCTAACGGATACATTTTTTAAGTCGGAGTCCTGATTTGGTTTCGACACTTAAGTTGAAGTCTTTTTGCTCAAATTTTTCTCAATAGTAAGTTAGTAACAAGGACATATATAGAAAGCAAGGGGAAAACAAAAATTTTAAGAAATTATATATAAGAGGATGCATATTTATATTTCCATTTTAATTAACAAATATATCTTTGTCTACTGGCATAACTAGATGGCACATGAAATATGAAGAGCAAACCTTCCTAAGAAGCATATCATGGGGCCACCTTGTAAAATCTTGGTTGTCCACATTCCTTAACAGTGTGTTTGGATAGAGAAATTTAACTCGATATTTCATTAAAAGTCAGAATTTGAGAAATGAAAATCTCCAATTCCCTTGTTTGGTCTCATTAACACGGAAATCTTAGAATTTTACGCTCGAAAAATTATGGAATTTGAGAGTCATAAATTCTGACTTTAAATTCCATATAAATAGGTGTTATTTTCAAATTCCATGACATTTGAGTTAAGAAAAAAGACCCACATGGCGACCACAACCACCATCCAGACTTGAATCCTTTGCCAGTTTTCTTCCTACTAGACTATACCTGACTTTTGATCTCAGCCCTCTAATAATCATTTGTGACTTAGATCTTGCCACATCTACAAACTTTTTTTCCCACAAATAATATTAAGAGATTAAAAGGTTAGAAAAACAAAAAATCATAAAGCCCACTGCCCACCCATCTCCACCCACGCCACCTCCTCCCCTTTCTTTTTCTCTCTTATTTCTCTCTCTAAACTCTCTCTCACTCCCTCCAGCGGCAGCCGTTGCAGCTTGCCATTTTTTTTTCTTTTTTTTTGTAACAGTTACGATTGTGATTGGAATATGTTGGGCTAATCTTTGTTTGGTCTGCCATTTGGGATCCCCATCAATTTGATCCTAACCTGATTTCCAAGTTTATTCTAAGAAGATGCAATTAATGGAGATGCTTTTTTTGTCTTTGGTTGCTGGGCTCTTGGAATTGGAGAAAAAAAATCAATCTTGTGAAGAAATTTTAATATGTAGAGAAGAGATGAGGAGTATATAGAGAGAAGAGAAAAGAGAATGGAAGAGAGAGACGAGTGTGGTTGGAGACTCAGAGAGAGGGGAAGGTGGTGGCGTGGGTGGGTAGTCGGTGGGGCTAGATTAATTAAAATTTGTAATTCATGTCATTTACAAAATTATATATATATATATATATCCAAACAATAGAAAATGTAATTTATATAAATTTAAATAACGGAGTTTAAAATTCCATCATTTATGAATTTCTGTGAAAATTAAAATTACTTTATCCAAATAAACTGTAAATTCAAGAATTAATCCTTCTCTCTCTGGTTACCTGGCATACAAAAACCAAAACTGAACGAGATATTGCCTTCATGAATTTTAAGTTTAGCTTTTGCTACAATGCCTTTGTCTCACACAGAGAATCTCAAACACATGCATACGACTTGTTGGGTGTTCATGAATCAGATTGTTGAATTGGGAGGAATCATTAGAACAAAGCAAATTACATCAAAGACATTATTGCACATATGCACTATTCAAATATTTAGGATCTTAAATCTAATCAATTAATTACTTCAACCACATAAAATCTTACACACATTGATCAAAGTGAAATACAAAATTGGTGAAAATTACATAGTTCAACAAAGTGTAACTCTATAAAATAAAATGTTACTCAATGAGAGTTACAGTTTTAGTTAAATTAATTTTTGAATTCTTTTCAGAGCTGGATCGGGTTTATAGTGTAGTCTTTAAGATTTAGAGCTAAAACCCTAAAACCTTAAAAATGAAGTCCTAAAATCTTTGGCATGAAAAATCATATCATTGAGGCACAATTGAGTCACCCTAGCACTCCCCATAATTAATATCTAATGCTCTAAATCTTAAACAATACTCTTTCTTAAAAAAAATAAGGGAGACTTAGACTCCAGTCCATTTTTCTTTTTTGACGGCTTTATGTTAGGTTTTAATTCCAAGATTTTGGGCTCCGCCCAAAATCTCGGAGTTAAAACCTAACATGCAGCTTTTACAAAGTCCACTCTATACCGTAGAAGGGGAAATACCCTTCAAATCGGGGAAGGACTTTATTATGAATTAAAACACCTCCGGTCTCCATCTAAAAACTATTTTGCTAAATGACCTAAGCCTAATTATCTCAAAAAATAATAATAATAATCATCCTAAACTATACCCTTAATAATTGTACACGTATTATAATTAATTTGAGTAAAAAACTTTTGGTAACCGAGAGTATCTTGGGCCAGCTTTCGCCCACCAGACTAATCCCTTGGGCTAGTCAAAGGCAGACAATTCACGCCGAGCCTAAAGGATTCACAAGAGATTTTACCTCCTTTGCTGCTTGGCTCCAAGGATAATTTGAGTAAATAAATAACACTATATTAATATACCATATGGTGTTACTATCACACACAATAATTTTTCTAATATGTCTCTATTGATGACCCACTGCATTCGGATAGGAGAATTCCTATAAAGAAACATACTTAACTTTTTTTTTCAAAAAGGACAAATTAATTGTTTGTTGTGTTTGCTGACTTTTTCACCACAGTACAGCAGCTGCCGAAATATTAATTAATTACTAAAATTAGTTATTTCTGCTAATAGTAACCTCTGGTCCTAAAAAACAAAAACACTGCGTGCAATACTAATAATTAATCATTTAAACAAATACTAATTATTAATTAACTATTAGTTGATATATAACACTGGTGAAAAGCATCAATGATCCCCATTCTTGCATGATGGCAGACGGCATTCTTGTGGAGGAGGTGAAGCAGTTGCTGGCCTCTTTCGTGGAAGGATGCTGTATCCCATGTTGGAGTTTCCTTTTGGACTGATGTTGACTGAATAGCTGAATGAAGCTGTGTACTTTGATCTCAGTTGAATAAAATCACAGTTTCTTTCAAAAAATATATAATTATCAAATTGCTCAACCAAAGGCATGCATTATGGATAAATTCAACACTTGATCCTAGCCAAAACAAATTCAAGTGTAGACTTTTGTATATAATAATATATAGCATGCACGTCATTACATGAAGGCTGGATCAGCACCTTTTTTTCTTTTTGGCCATTAGATGAGAGCTTACCTTTAAATTGGTAAATTGAAGGCATTTTACATGCAGTATAATCAAATAAATTATATTAAAAAGGTGTGCATAGCAAGCAAGTGAAGAGTAATATTTCCAAGTGATACCCACCCTGGTTAACATATATACATTCTTTACTTGTTTTGTTTAGTGTAATTGTTAGACTTTTAATCTAAAACGTATGTTATCAATCTAAACAAATGAGCACTTTAAAGCTAATTACTAATAAGTTAATACAAAACTAACTACTTTATTGGGTCTATCGCATATCTAACCTTATAATTTGAACCGTTTATTTTTAGGTAACTCTAAATATAATCATTGTAAAAAATCAACAAAATTATAAATCATTTAATTATCTAACTATGATCAAATATATAAAAGACACTGTTTTCGATAAAACCATATAAATAGTTTTTATTATAATCAAATGACTAAATGACTTCCGATTTTGGAGTTTTTTTTTTTTTTTTTTAACAAAAATGATCTTTGAAGTGGAGCCTAAAAATGAATAGTTTGGATTATGATATTACATCATGTGGTGGGCCAAAAGGATGGTTAACTTTGTATTAACTTACTAATTATACCTTTAGAGCATTTTTTCAAATATAAAAATATGACTTTATGGTTCAAGGTTTAATAATATATGAAATTTAAAGATGTAAATTAAGTGTAAAAATATTCTAAAGCTAACTAGTTAGTTAAATAATACAATACTAACCACCCTTTTGGACCTACTACACAACGTGATCTCATAATCCGAATTGTTAATTTTTTAGTTCCTTATTCATAGATCAACCTTGTGAAAAATCAACCAAATCGAAAATTATTTAGTCAGTTGATTATCATTACAATTATTTCAATTTTTTATCAAAAAATTATGTTCGTCCATTTATTTGAGCAAAATGAGCTTATTAATAGTTGATTAAACGGTTTTTGATTTAATTGATTTTTTTGCATAGATGATCTTTGAATAAGAACCTAAAAATAAATGGTTCGATCGGATTATTATATCAATTTGTGTAGTGGATCCAAAAGGTTAGTTAGCGCCGTATAATTACTAAGCATTTAACTCTAGAGTGCTATTGTATAAAGTGATGAGTTAATAAGTATTATAAGTATGATCAAAGTGTTCTAGAGCTAATAGTTAATTAGTAAGATAATATAACACTAACCACTTTTTTGGGCCTACTACGTACACAGCATGATTTTATAATCCGAACTGTTCATTTCTAAGGTATTTACTCAAGGCTTATTACTACTTTTGCCCCCTGACATTGCAACGAAATCTCGATTAACCCTCTATCATTTTAATTGTCTCAATTGACCACCTAATATTACAATCCGTGTTTCAATTGACCCCTTAGGCTCATTTCCGTTATGACTGCTGTTAGGAATGCTTACGTGGCGCCTATGTGACAGGGCACTTTGGTTATTTCGACCAACCAGGACCACTCAACACCTCACTTTTGCCACATAGATGCAAAAGTGGGACCCACCCTTGCCACGTAGACATAAAAATAATAAAAAAGAATAAAATATTTAAAAATTGTATAAAATATAAAAAGAATAATTGAATTAAAAAAAAAAACATAAAATAAAAAAAAGCCAGCTGCCTTCCTTCCCCCTTCTCCCCTGCCCCCAAACCCTCCTCCTTCCCCCTCCCCTGCATCCACCACCCACCCACTCACCTCCCTCGTAATCTCTGGCCATCGGGTACCTCATCCTCCGGGTTAGCAACCCCCTAACCAGCCTCTCAGCTGCATCTCTCTCTCTCTCTCTCTCTCTCTCTCTCTCTCTCTCTCTCTCTCTCTCTCTCTACTGGGAGTGATACCGGCATCGAGCTCGTCCTCGAGGTGGGGGGGAGGGGGTTGGTCGAGGGGGAGGGAGGTGGGTTGGGGTTGGGGCTGAGGGGAGGGGTGGTTGCGGGAAAGAGGGGCTGGGTGGGGGGAGGGAGATGGTTGGTCGGGGGTAAGGTTGAGGGAGGGGTGGCTATGGGAGGGAAGAGCTAGGTGGGGATGGGTGGTTGTGGCTAGATCTGGGTGGGGAGGGAGGGAGGGTTTTTTTTTTTTTAATTTTATTTTATTTTGGTTTTTTAAAATATTAGATTTTTTTTATTAATTTTTTTTTGTACACGTGACAACTCATATATAGTTTAAGTGGCGAAATGACCAATATGCCTTGCCAAGTCATCAAAATTGATGGAGTTATGACGGAATTGAGCCGAAGGGGCACAATATTGGAATACAATGTATATTATTAGGTGACAAATTGATACAATTGAAACGAGAGGAGGATTGAGATTTCGTTACAATGTTAGAGGACAAAAGTGGTATATAGCCTTTATTCAAAGATCACACAAGTTCAAACTACGATTATCTTAATTTTTAATTAAATCAATTATTTGAATTGTTTAACGTCTTAACAATAATATGCATATATGAGTTCAAACCAAGGTATTAAATTTCGTTTTTTTAGGGTTCCGAAATCGAAACACATATTTAATAATTTTTTGTGAAGATTTCGCCGAAATTTTTGAAATTTCGAAAAAATTTACAGAAATTTACCGAAATTTATTGAAATTATCGAAATTTTTCTATTTTCTCCAATTTCATAAATTCACCAAAAATAGCTCGAGACTCCAAATAATTCACCGAAAAATTCTACAGACTCGTATTGATGAGTACTAATTTCTTACGACCTCAAAATAGTCAAATTACTTTAAAAAAAATTATGAAAAATTCTACTCTCTTAATTTAATTCTGAAAAACAAAATAATCGCCAAATTCTTGAATTTTCATTTTCTAAAATTCATTTCTACACAACTAAGCTTTAGAACCAAAACCAAAGGTCTAAGTTAGTTAAAATAAACTTAAAGAAATTTCTAATTCCTTTAAACAAACCTAGCTTAAAACAAGTTTGAAAAATTTAAATAACAAAATTACCACAAGCCAAAATTTGGGTTATTACGCTCAGTGAAGACAAAGCTTGGCTAGGTGAGAGGCACGGGAAAAAAGGAAGGAAAGATAAAAAAAAAAAAAAAAAAAAAAAAAAAAAAGAGAAAAAAGGAGGGGGGTTTGGAGCCTTTGGCCAATTGGAAAGAAAAAAAAAAGGTTTGGGATTTCGTTTAGTTATTTTAAACCTTAAACTCTAATAGATTTCTATATAAAAAAAATAATTAAAAATATTCTAAAGGGCCTAAAACCTAATATCCTAAAGAATATAGAATATATAGGGTTTAATGTATAGATTATAGAGTATAAAGAGTATTAGGGTATATAGAGTATATAGAGTATTAGGATTTAGATTTTAGTGTATAATTAAATTATACATAAAGAATATACTAATTTTATTTAACAGTATTTGCTTCAGCGCGTATTATATTCACCTTATATCACATGAAACCTACTATATAATTTGGTTTATTTAATGTTTGTTATCAATTTAGTAGATAATATATTAAATAAACAATGGTAAAGTTTCATTAAAAATTTTCGTATTTTGATAGCAATTTCTGTCGTTTCCATCTAATTTTTGTCGAAATTTAAAAATCTTCAAAATTTCCTCGAAATCCGAAATTTAATTCTTTGGTTCAAACTATTGGTCGGATCACAAGTTTGAATTGCATCGAATAAAAAAAAAATAGCATAAATGAGAATGGTTGATATATACCTGACAAAATAGTATTTGACCTATATTAACACTACACGAACACCCATTAAAAAACTCAATGTTAAAGTGAAACTTTATAGGGTCGTGTTGATGACGGGTGGATATATAAAAGGCTTATTCGCGCCAATGCCCCCTGAAAGTAACTTCGATTTTCAATTTGTCCTCTAAAACTTCATTCCTCCCACTTGCCCCCCGAACTTTACAATTTCAATATTCCGTCAACTTCGTCTATGGATCCGTCAAAAAAGCCTACATGACGCTTACGAGGAAGGGGAAATTAGGTCTTTTACATTAAAAAGAAAAAATAAATACTTTCTAAAAAAAAGGAAAATAAAAAAATAGAAAAACCCCACCCCACCCATTCAGCCGCCGGTGGTGGGCCAGCGGCTCCTCTTTCCGGCGCAGCACCCTACCCCACCTCACTCAGCCACCGACCAGCTTCCCCTCCCTCTCTCTGTCTCTGTATTTCTCTCTCCTTCTCCTTTCCCTTTCCTTCCCTCTCTCTCTCTCTCTATCTCTCGCTCTTTTCTCATCTCTCCTTCTCTTTCTCTCTTTTCCCCTCTCTTTCTCTGTCGTCTTTGCCCAGATCCAGACCAAGTCGAAACCCAAAGTCGCTGACCTTCGGGTAAGTCGCTGATTATGGAAGTCGTTGGTAGGGTCTGGCGGCTCGGTTTGCCTCAAAACCCAGATCTGAGAGAAAAAGGGAAGGGGGAGAGAGAGAGAGAGAGAGAGAGAGAGAGAGAGAGAGAGAGAGAGAGAGAATGAGAGGAAGATAGAGATAAGGAGAGGGGAAAATAGATAAGTCATTGGTTGCCGGTGGAAGGGGCTGCCGGCGGTGAGGAAAGGTGGGGAGGGTGGTAGGGTAGGTTGGGTAGGGGTTCAGGTAGGGGAGGGAATGGTGGGGTGGGGTGGGTTGGGTCGGGGTTCAGGTGGGGGAGGGAATGGTGGGGTTAATTTTTTTTTTTCTTGTTTTCTTTTCTTAATTCAAATATGAATTTATTTAATTTTTTTGATATATTATAGTTTTATAATAATTTTTTTGTCCACATGGCGGGTTGTCAGTCCCAGATATTAGACACGCAGGTGTTATATCAGCATTTCTAACGGTTGGACTAACGAAGTTGACGAAATATGATATTTTGTAAAGTTCGGAGGGCAAAGTGGGAGGAATGAAGTTTCAGGGGGCAAATTAAAAATCAAAGTTACTTTCAGGGGGCATTGGCGCGAATAAGCTTATATAAAATTGGAAGGCAGAGGTGATCATTCATGCGTTTAGCACAATCCCAATGCAGAAGCAAGATGTTGTGATGGTGAAGGCAATAATGAAATTTTTGACTTAGATACAGGAGGGAGTATGTACCACTGCCACCTGCAGGTACTTGGAAAGTTGGAACACTACAAGAAAAACCTTAATAGACATCACTACATAGATATCAGTTTTAACGTAATCGATATTGTAAAAATTTTTAATATCAGTTAGATTTTTAGTTTTTTAAAATTGATATTTAAACACATTTATATATCGTCATATTCCAAATCTGATATCTAAAATTTTGGGTATAAGTTACTATTACGTAAAAAACTGATATCTAATTGTCATATCTGATATCTAAACCCTAAACTAATATAAAGAAAAAAGCGCTCGTTACTGTTCACTCACTTAAGTTTATTTTTTTCCCACGTACCTTCTAACTTCATACCCCATTTATCCCTTAACACTCTCACTCAACCACAAACCCTCGCTGAATCCCCAGACCAGAATCCATGAGGTCTCTACCTCATCGATCCTGCTTCTCAAAAATTCCCAAAGGCTTGACAACTCTTCACTCGCAGGCACATTCTCTCAGACTCCATCAGACCAAACTCAGCTCCTTCCCTCTCACCCTCGCTCATTGAGACCAAACTCAGATCGACCAAACTCTCCTTCGATCTCTCTATCTCTCTTTTCTCTTCCTCCTAAACACGATTCACTCATCCAAAATTGCAAAACCCCCAAATTCTAGGGTTTCACTTTCTCTCACTGATGGAAGGCAACGACGAGACCTCAGGACCAATGATACGAGATCTATCACCCATCATTGAGACCAAACTCAGATCAACCAAACTCTCCTTCGATCTCTCTGTCTCTCTTTTCTCTTCCTCCTAAACACGATTCACTCATCCAAAATTGCAAAACCCCCAAATTCACTCATCCACTCGCTCAGCTCCCTCTCTATCGTCCCTACCTCTCGATTTCCTCTCCCAAAGAATCGAAGATGCCCTGGAAGCCTTAATGCCCAAACGCAGGAAAAGGTAACTTTTGTTCTTTGCAGTTTTTTTTTTTCGCTTAATGCCTGGATGTTAGATTTATGATGGGATGTTTTGTTTTCTGAAAAAGGGTATATGTTCATGTTACAAGTTAATTTCTTCTTTGCAAATCTCTAATCTTTTTTATTATTATTTTTGTATCAGTATTTGATTTACAAGTGATGTGTAGTGACACCTGTTGTAGATTCTGATGGTGCTATGTTAGCTGCTAATTTTCCCACTCTTCCCCAGATTGGCCCATGTTTTATGGGTGGATACATTCTTGATTGAGAGACATTATCTTAGTTTTTTCCTTTTCCTTTCTAACCCATAACCACTTCAGAATCTTATAGTTTTTATACTGACTTAAATGTTTGATGAAAGTTTTAAGATATGGGGTAGCTCGCTAAGAAATCTGTGGTACATTTTCTATAATACCTTTATCACTGACATTTTTTTTTCCTGAAATCAATGTTAGCAGGACATTGTTAACTATATCTGTGATGATGATGATGATGATGATAAAAAAGCTGTATAGCTTGTTGGCTCAAATACAGTAAGTTAATTTTCAGTTCAATGCTTCATGATTCTTGATATATCTATGCAATGCCTGAAGATATGATTTTAAGTTCAGATGCACTCAACACTTTATTATACTCGCATATAACCTTTTTGGGCTTTGCTACATCTTCACATGGTGAAGGACTCATAGTCATTATACAATTAAATGTGTTTATGTGATTTTCCTTGTGAGGTGAATACTTTCATTAGTCTGCCCACTGATTTTATTCCTTGCGCAATCTTAGTATCTCTGATTAGTTTTCTACGTTGAAATCTTACATGTTCCTGCAATTCAGACATTTAGTAGGTCCGCTTGATTTCAGTTTTTCCACTCATAGGTTTTCATGTGTTTAGCTTTGAACCTTCAATATTATGATAAAGTACGCCATTGGTCTGCACTAATGTGATTAATTTCCTTTTTCTAACTACTCTTTCTTGTTCACATAGGCTGGAATGCACATGTATGCAAGGGCAGTTGCTAGGGGAAATCATAACAAGAGTTGTGTGATATGCATATATACCATCATTATTTATGATCTGTATGTATACTGTTAGGAAAAAACCATTATATTCTGCGTGCAAATTAGAAGAATAATAAAATTATTTTACCCAACAACATGTTAATAAGGATAAATGTTGGGACTTTATCTTGTGGGGTATGCTTTTTCAAGTTTTCAACTGTATTTCTCACTTGTTCTGGTTGACTTTTGTAGGTATTCTGTCAGGCTGATGCTTCTTGTTCTTTGATTATAAATTGATTATTTGGTTATTTCTGTTTTTGATCTGGAGGTGCTGCTTTGCCCAATTTATTTAACGATTCAGTACTTGGTTTGAGATTCTAATCGATCAAACTAATAAAAATTCAATGCAGGAGAATCTTCCTCCAGAATTCAAATTTCATCCTACATATGAAGAAAGTGTTATCTATGTTGAAGGGTTTCTGGTTAGTTTCATGTCAAAAGTTGTAGCAGTTGTTTATCTCAGAAAGTGTGAGGCTTGGGACCTCCCAGGTAGTTTAATTTTCTGTTTACATGCTTCATGCTTTTGCATTTTGTATGTTTGTCTTCTTCCTCTATTATCTTATCAATTTTCATCTAATGTGTCCAATTAGTTGGAATGTTGACGTAGTTAACTAGTCCTTTATAATTAATTCTAGGTGTCCAATGATTTTCTTTATTATTGTGTAAGTAATTTGAGAATTTAGGTGTTATAATTGATTCTATATATGTTTTAATGTACTTACAAGGTCTACTTTGCATGTTAACCCTGTTATGCTTTATTACTTTTCTGTTTTTAGATTGAATGTTTTCCTTATTCATATAGATTGAATCAAAACTATGAAATAAGGTTGAAGATCTAGGACTAGCATGAGAGGCTGTTGATGATTTTCCATCCATTTTTTATGGTAATGATCAAAAGGTATGTTTTCACTTCTATTAATTCTAACTTTAATAATGGCATGTTTCTAACTCTGAAATATGATTTTTTGGTTCTCTTGCAGATTTCTGTATTTGTTATATGCTAATTATCACAGCAGCTTGTATACAGTTAATTTACATTTGAAATGAGGACCACTTCTGACAATGGAGAAGAGATGTCAGCTAATCCATGAGCAGGGTGATATGATCATAGTAAGAAAGCTATTTCTAGTATTTTGATTGGTATTTTAGTTCAGTGAACATAGTCCCCTTGAGGTGAAATTGAGTGAACTTGCTGCTTTATACTTAGGTGAAGGTGATGGTCTTGGTATATATATAACAGCAAGTTTGGTTAAAGATGATGTGTTCAATGTTTTGATCTGTCTACTTGGTTCCGTTTGGACCTTTTGTTTAGGGGAATGATTTTTAATATGTGATGTAATGGAGATGGCAGGCTGATAGGTCTAGTATGTTTTGGTCAACAAGTTTGGAACACTTAAAGTATTTTATGGTATGTGATGGTTGACTTACAATATATAAATATGCAGTTGGCTTCAATTTGGTTATCTGGTACAATTGGTTCCATTTTAATTTCCAATTTTGTTTGTAAACTTGCTTGTGTGTCAAGTGTTCTTAGTATATATGCATCCAATCCTTTGGAAATGCACATGATACAGGTTGAAAATCATGCAGTAAATACTGTATTTTCCAAGAATAGCATAAAAGAAATGCTCTACATCATGTACTGCAGAACGTGCTTAATTTACAAATTCATAAATTTCAAATTAATTTCTATTCCAATATATGTTTTCATGCAACTATAAAATGAAAGTAAGGCTCTTATATATTAGTGGTTGAATCCATTGCAAAAGGCAGCTTTTATGCAACTATAAAATGAGGGTGAGGCTTGCAAATATTAGTAGCTAGATCCATTGCAAAATGCAGTTCCTAAGCCACATTAGTAATGAATTGTGCAACTACTTCAGAAACCATTCTCTAAGGTGACTCGATTCAGCCACTAACGCTTCCACAAAACAGTAATGGTTTGATTCACTTAGCATTGGACTGCCACATTAGTTGGCTTGCTAGCTGTCTACATCAATGTCAGGTTTGATGAAGTTAGCCAACCATACTATTTTTTGGGGTGCTGAAGACCAATAGCCACCCCATTCTGTACAACCATCAACATTTTAGTGACTGTATAGTGGCAATTGGTCTAGCCAACTCTATTTAGTTGCTAATGGAGCAATAGATGTAGGAAAAAAATGGTGAGTGTTGCCCAGATTTGTTGTAGTGATTATTTGTCTGCAAACTTAAATTTTTCAAATTTTGTGTCTGATAGGTATGAGTTTTCTTGCACTATATCAGAATGCTTTTGGAATTTCATATTTTGTCTCTATAAGGTGATTTATTTCATCCTATGAGCTACTTTTGATGCATTAGGATTTGTAAGATTGATTACAACAAAGTTCTAGGTAGCTTTTAATCTTGTTCTCTTATTTGTTGATGTATTTTGGAGCAGGAAGAGGCGAAGTTGAAACAAAAACGTGTGAAGAAAGTTAGGGAGCTGCTTCAGCTGGTATACCATTAACTCCTAACATCATTGCTTGCATAATTCACTTTCTTTTGAACTATATGTGATGGATTGCTATTACATTCAATATTCTGCAGTTTGAGTTAAGAGTGATGGGTGTACTGTTTAAACTTTTATCTATTTCTTAATCTCTTGCACCTCTCTCTCTCCCCTCTTTCTTTTAAGTGGCAATCTGGTAAAACTACAGAGGCCAAAAATGTAGTGTAACTGAAACAAGAAAATAAAAGATACATTTCTGGGCCACTTAATCATTGACATCTTCTTGGAGGCACTTCTGTAATTCCATGCACAGGTCTTTCTGGGATTGATTCTTCAGTTTGCCTTCAAATTTGTGTGTCTGTCTGTGGGATGGAGAGATGAATTTGGGTAAGAAGTAAGTGGTTATCTTGTAGTCTGAAACCAAGTATCCATCATAGGTGAGGAGGGGATAAGCAACCAGAAATGAAGAATATATAGGTGGTTGTACGTAAGGGTTAGGAGGGTAGTGAGGCTCTATGTTTTTTGAATCATATATATGTGCAGCCATTTGAAAGCCCTTGCTGAATGCACGAAATGTAGGCCATCTGAAAGCCATCTGAATCATATATATATGTGCAGCCATCTAAATTCAATACTTGATGCAATCTTATTAATGCTTTTGGCCTATATTTTCTTAATGCCCTTTGGGATCCTTGCTGAATACACTTTTTAATACTTTGGGATCCTTGCTGCAATCTTATTAATTAATGCACTTTTCTTTTTTGTTTTCAGTGGAGTCACCTGAAGAACAAGAGAAGCAGTTACACACAGGAACAAATAGATGAAGTCCGGGTTGAATGAGGAGATTATGTTTCCATGAATTTTATTTAGACTAACATGCATGTTTTTGGTACCTTTTTGAGCATTTTGTTTTAGATATGAAGATATATACTAGTTAGTTCACATTTAAATCTTTTGTATAGGCAGAATTTAGGCCTAGCTGAATTGCACTGTCATGCCTTCATTATTTTTGTACATGTTGGCATGTGTTTAATTAGGATTTAGCCAGATAGAGATGGATTTTGTGAAGGTTATGGAGATAGGATAGTGATTTTGGGGTATACATGATGAGGGCTATCTATATTTTTATATGGATTTGTAATCTTATTTTGTTAACTTCATTACTGAGTTTGGATGTTTGATTCATTTATATGAATGGAAGAATTTAAGTTGGATTACTTTAGAAGCTTAGTAATTGTTGTGTGGATACATATTTACCAATTAATTTTTATCAATATAAGAAGCTATTGCATATCAGATTATGTAAAAATGCAACGATAATGAATGAAGTTTCAACATCATTTAAAAAACAAAAAACCGATATCTAAAGCATACTTTTATATCAGATTTTAAGTACCAAACCGATATGTTATACACCTTTTATATCCAATTTTAAGTACAGATCGATATGTTATACACTTTTTATATCAGATTTAAAGTATCAAACTGATATGTGATACACCATTTATATCCAATGTTAATTACAAAACCGATATGTTATACTCATTTTATATCTGATTTTAAGTACCAAGACGATATTAAATACATTTTTTATATCGGTTTCAAAATTATTAATGATATCATAAGTATCTTACATATCGGAATGCAGTTTTTAAGATATCAGAAATGATTAATATCTGATAACGATAGTGGTATATCATTTCAGATTATCAAACAAATACGATATCTAATATAGTATAGACATCAGTGCATAACCGATATGTAATATGAGAGAATAGATATCAGCACTCAATATATCGGTTGGAAACCTAAATAGATATCGGTTAATCACTGATATATATTAAGGTTTTTCTTGTAGTGGAAGTTTAATGTTAATTTTTAAGGATTAAGATTCATTTGCCTGGCCATAAAAAAAAAAGAGTACTACTATTCCCACCCCTCATCTCTATTTTCTCACCCACCTTATTTTTTCACCCTCACTAAATCTTAAAGAAATATGAGTATATGACTTCTACTCTTCCCACTCATCTCATAAACTCAATATGCCTAAAATACCCTTAATCCCTAAAGTCCGTGATATTTTTGTTTGAACTACAATCACCATTTTGAAAGTTGCATATCTCTACAACTCCTAGGTTCTATTTGTATCCTAAACATTCAATGAACCATCACCATCTTCATATCTCTTCAACAACAAAACATTTTGTCCGATCAAAGAATGTACCACACTCCACAACCTTCATATCTCACAGATTAATTATACCATCAAATTATGTTGATTACATTTGGGTATTGTGTCTTTCTTTCTTTTCATTTTTTATTTTTTTTATCAAAGGCAAATACCATGGCAGTTGCCATGGAAAATGATCCACCATGCTTGAAGATTGCCATGGCGCGCAGCCACCATGGTTGGAACCGCATCAAGGCAAAAATTATACCATCAAATTATGTAATCACCATCTTCATATCTCACAGATTAATTATACCATCAAATTATGTTCATTACATATGGGTCTTGTGTCTTTCTTTCTTTTATTTTTTATTTTTTTATCAAAGGCAAACACTATGGCAGTTGCCATGCATGGACAATGATAATCACCATGCTTGAAGATTGCCATGGCAGCCACCATGGTTGGAACCACATCAAGGCAACATTTTTTTTTACCTGCAAATCATTGTCCTTTTAGGTAATTTTACAAACAATAAATTTATTATTTAAAATTTTATTAATTGGTGGTTGGGGAAATAGGAAAGGGAGGTGGGATTAACACTACTCATAAAATATTCATTATTCAGCAGTGACTTAGTATGAGTACTATGCCCACTCTCTTCTCTGCAATCATATATCTTATCTCCCTCCCTCACCTCTATATAATCATCCTAGCTCCATTCTCCACTGCAAATCCCAAAAGGTCAGTTCTCTCTCTCTCTCTCTCTCTAAGGATAGTTAATTTTGTATTAACTTACTAACTATACCTTTAGAGCATTTTGCAAATCTAGCTAAAAATACGATTTTATGGTTCAAGGTTTAATAATGAAATTTAAAGATGTAAATTAAGTGTAAAAATGTGATAAAGCTAACTAGTTAGTAAAATAATACAATACTAACCACCCTTTTAGGCCTACGACACAACGTGATCTTATAATTCGAACCGTTTAGTTTTTAGTTCCTTATTCAAAGATTAAAAAAATCAACCAAATCGAAAATCATTTAGTCATTTGATTATGATCACAATTATTTCAATTGTTTATCAAAAAATTGTGTTCGTCTATCTATTTGAGCAAAATGAGCTTATTAATAGTTGATTAAACGATTTTTATTTAATTTATTTTTTGCAAAGATGATCTTTGAATAAAAACCTAAAAATGAATGGTTCGGATTATTAAATCACTTTGTGTAGTAAACCCAAAAGATTAGTTAGTGTCGCATAATTACTAACTACTTAACTCTAGAGCGCTATTGTATAAAGTAAGTAAGTATAAATTAAGTGATGAGGTAATAAGTATTATAATTAGGGAAAAATTTACAAAGATGACACAAACTTTGATGGTTGTTTCATTTCAGGCAATTAATTTTGCTTTGTGCTAATAAAGGACACATACTTTCATTTTGTGTCAATTAAGGACTATGTTTTTTTTTTTTTTTTTTTTTTTCAGTTTTTATCTCAACTTTGACCCGATGTTAGACCTATCAAAACTCCACCAAATTCAGAAAAATTATACTGGGTTTAAAGATATGCATCTCCTCTTTACAACCATATAAAGATCACTCAAATTGGACATCTACAACTCCAGATAATTGGCCCAAAAGTAGGGCACCCGAAACTGTCCAATCGGATCTCTAGAAAAAAATTTGGAAAATCAGGCAGTTTCGGGTACCCTACTTTGAGGCTGATTATTTGGAGTTGTACATGTCTGATTTGAGTGATCTTTATATGGTTGTAAAGAGGAGATGCATATCTTTAAACCCAGTATAATTTTTTTGAATTTGGTAGAGTTTTGATAGGTCTAACGTCAGGCCAAAGTTGAGATAAAAACTAAAAAAAACATGGTTCTTAATTGATACAAAATGAAAGTATGTATCCTTCAATAACACAAAGCAAAATTAATGTCCTGAAATGAAACAACCATCAAAGTATGTGTCTTATTTATAAATTTTTCTCTTATAATTATGATCAAAAGTGATCTAGAGCTAATCAATTCATTAGTAAGATAATATGACACTAACTACTCTTTTGGGCCTACTACACAACATGATTTTATAATTCGAACTGTTCATTTCTAAGGTATTTATTCAAAGATCACACAAGTTCAAACTACGATTATCTTGATTTTTAATTAAATCAATTATTTGAATTGTTTAGAGATAGTAGAATATTAGCCCTTTAAACTAATTTTGTATAGAGTCTAACACTATTAGTTTTTTTTTTTTTTAATAGCTAAAGCCCATATTCAAAAGTCTACGCCACATAAGATAACAGTAATCCATGAGTTTCTTATTATTAATTTACAAGTTTTGTCATTATGTAATTAATGTTGATTTCAGATTTCTCTCTCCCATAAATCACTAAACTATAGAGAATCATTAAATTACTAGAATTATGATTATTCATATTTAAATATAGAAAGTAATAGATATGTGAGTTTTTTTTTACTTTTTATTAGAGATATATGCGTTTTTTTATTGGAGATATTTGAGTTTTTATGTTATAGGTGTTTTTTTTTTTGTCTGTTGGAGGTGTATTAGCTAATGTACGTAGGTTCCTTATTGAATATGATAACGTAAGTTCTTATTAAATAATTCATGCAGGTTCCTTAGTTTTTTTCTTTTTTTATACAAATGTTTGTTCCTTTGTTGTTGTAGGTTATTTACTTGTTTCTAGTGTAGGTTCATTATATATATTCCTTGAAATTTTATGGTGTAAGTGTGTTGAAGTATATTCCGTAGATTTCTATTTATTGCATAATATATTCTAATTTTATTAGTGTAGGTTATTTAATTAGAAGTTTATGAAAATTCATATTTGAAATTAAAAAAAAAAGTCCAAACAATGAATTATGAGCATTAAAAACACCAAAGATTTAGAAAGTAATAACAATAATTACCAAAATAAAGAGTGAATAATAATCTGACATAAGGTTGATGGCATAAAAGAGATTTGCAATATTTGAATTTTAAAAAACCTTGCATTAGGAAATATATATATATATATATGGAAAATAGGTGAGTTGACAACTAGTCAAGGGGTTAAAATATGGAAAAAAAAAAAAAATGTAAGTTTTAATGGAAGAAATATAAATTTGTAGGGAATGACTTAGATACAGGAGGGAGCTAGTATGTACTACTGCCACCTGCAGGTACTTGGAAGTTTAATATTAATTTCTAAGGATTAAGATCGATTCATTAGCCTGGCCGGCCATAAAAAAAAATATTAATTATTCAGCACTGACTTATTATATATGAGTACCACTCTCTTCTCTGCAATCATATATCTTATCTCCCTCCCTCACCTCTATATAATCATCCTAGCTCCATCCTCCAAGTCCACTGCAAATCCAAAAAGGTCAGCTAGCTCTCTCTCTCTCTCTCTCTCTCTCTCTCTCTCTCTGTGTGCAAATTTAGCTTTGATATATAATATTATTCAAAATTTTATGCATGCATGAAAAATCAATGATCACATGCATGCAGTGATTTTTATTAGGTCTGATCATATAGAAGTTTTTTTTTTTTTCTCTTAAAAACAAGGTGATCCCTTGCTAATCACCATGCATGTAATCAAGTCGCCCTTTCTCCACAGAAGTGATGAAGAAGCATCAACAAGAAAACTGACCATATATGTACTTGCATGCTTGTGAAATACATGCAGGCAGTACATGTGTGATTAATTAATACACATGTATTTAAATTTAAATCTATCTATTATAGTGACTGTTATTAGATCGATGTACAAACACTATCATTAATTCCAAACTTTTTAAATAATTTCGTTAGGTTATATTGTATTTGCTTACATATATCTAAACTCATTAATTATGAAGCTCATTTATTCATAATAAGTAGCTACAAAACTTTCATATCATTTATTACATATATAAGTTCATAACAAAAAACTTCTACAAACCAATAGTACGTACGTAACAAGGCTATTGAGGTATTTTTGTTCACAATATTGAAAATATCCCAAATTCGAATCCATTTCCCCACATCAGAAATAAAATACCAATCAATCAATCATTCATCATATCAGTAATATCATCTTATCATCAATATATAATATATATTATGACTGTGATTGCCTATATATTATTTCTTTTTTAATTTTGAATTGCTAACAAACATACAAATGTTTTGCAGTTAATTAGCAATATTAATAAGATTGAACGTACGTACCATGCCTAGAGATCAAGAAGGAGTGGCAGTGCTGAATGCACTTGATGTTGCCAAGACCCAGTGGTACCACTTCACAGCGATCGTGATCGCTGGAATGGGATTTTTCACAGACGCCTATGATCTCTTCTCCATCTCCTTCGTCACCAAACTCCTGGGCCGCATATACTACACAGATATTGGCAAACCAAAGCCCGGAGAACTACCTCCCAATGTGTCCTCAGCCGTTACCAGCGTTGCCTTGTGCGGAACTTTATTGGGCCAGCTCTGCTTCGGCTGGCTCGGCGACAAGTTGGGCCGGAAGAAAGTTTACGGAATTACCCTCATGCTGATGGTCTTCAGCTCTATTGCCTCGGGCCTCTCTTTTGGGTCCTCCTCAAAAGGAGTGATGGCCACGCTTTGTTTTTTTCGGTTCTGGCTTGGTTTCGGCGTTGGTGGTGACTATCCCCTTTCAGCTACCATCATGTCCGAATACGCCAACAAAAAGACACGTGGCGCTTTCGTAGCCGCTGTGTTTGCCATGCAAGGGTTTGGAATTCTGATGGCTGGGATTGTTTCTTTAATTGTTTCGAGTGCGTTTGACCATGCGTTTAAGGCTCCTAGTTACTCAGATAACCCCAAAGCCTCTCTTGTTCCGGAAGCTGATTATGTTTGGCGCATCATTTTGATGTTCGGAGCCGTCCCTGCTGCTCTTACTTACTACTGGCGTATGAAAATGCCCGAGACAGCTCGATACACTGCACTCGTTGCCAAGAATTCGAAACAGGCAGCAAGAGACATGTCTAAGGTGTTGCAAGTAAATCTTGAATATGAAAATGATGATCGTAAGACCGAAAAGGGGGCAACGCAGTACTCTGCAGACAATGCGTCGTTTGGCTTGTTCACCAAGAAATTTGCTCGTCGCCATGGGCTTCATTTGCTTGGTACCACCACTACTTGGTTCTTATTTGATATTGCCTTCTACAGCCAAAATCTCTTCCAAAAGGATATATTCAGCGCAATTGGGTGGATTCCACCACCAGAAACCATGAACGCCATTAGAGAGCTTTACATTATTGCAAGGGCGCAAACGCTTATCGCGTTGTGTAGTCTTGTTCCCGGGTACTGGTTCACGGTGGCATTCATTGATCGAATTGGAAGGTTTCCGATCCAAATAATGGGTTTCTTTTTCATGACAACGTTCATGTTTGCACTTGCAATTCCTTACCAGTATTGGAATTTGAGACCTAATAGAATTGGGTTTGTAATATTGTACTCGCTTACGTTTTTCTTTTCCAATTTTGGACCCAATGCCACTACCTTTGTTGTGCCGGCGGAAATCTTCCCAGCAAGGTTAAGGTCTACGTGTCATGGGATATCAGCTGCAGCAGGAAAGGCCGGAGCTATAGTAGGCGGTTTTGGGTTCTTGTATGCTTCAAAAAGTCAGCATCCAAAAAAGGGAGACCTGTACCCGCCTGGTATTGGTATGAGGAACACTCTCTTTGTGCTTGGTGCCATCAACTTCTTTGGCATGATGTTTACTCTCTTAGTGCCTGAAACGAAGGGAAAATCATTGGAGGAGTTGAGTGGTGAAAATGAGGAGTAAGATGGTGATATATATGCTAGTGCAGCAAACCAATTCGATGTGGAGTACTGCAACACCCCCTAAAGAGCAACTTTGCGATAATAATGTCATGTCTCACATGTTTAATTAAGCTGTGTTTATTCTGTCATGTTGGTTGTACAACATTGATTTATGAAGTAATATTATTTGTGTTAGTGCACAAAATGATCATTTTGAAAGATAAAGGACTCATACTATAATGTGTGTCAAGTTGAGTCATCCATGAATGAAGTGGTTGAAGATTGTTGTTGAGTTTAATTTTAGCATTTATTATCTCTAAAATCTCACATTTTAGTTCTTGCCTTTTAGCACTTTTAGTAACTTATTACATATTTTAAATGGGCAATGCTAGAGTGCCTTAATGACATCGAATTTTCATGTCAACTAAATTATTTAATACATTTAATAATATATGCCAAATAAACTTTTAAAAATACGAATATAACCTTGTCTAAAATTCTATAAAAAATTAATTAAATTACAAAAGGAAAAAGGATTTAAAAAAGGTTTCATAATAAAATTAAAAAACCTCTAAATATACGTTCATCTCTTTAAGAAAATTTTCCCAAATTTTAGAACCTTAAAAAGCTCCCCTCACTATTTTGATCTTGTCATATGTGGATGGTATTTTTTTTTCTCTCAGATAATTAGTCATGCATAGAGGTTTGAAAACAAAGCAATTCTTTTTTTTTTTTTTTTGGTAGGATAACGTCAATTCCTCTTGGATCACATGGTCAAAGGGTTTCACCATCACACCAGCCCAACGTCATTTCCATTACCATCTACCCCAACTTCAGACTACTATTGTTTCAGTAGCTTTTGCCAAATTTGATTTGGCCCATTAAAGCCAAATCAATGCCAAATGCAGATACCACCCCCTAGACCCATGACTGTTTTATATATAGTTGTAATTTTGTCTTACAGTGCTGCTTCACAGCCAGCATATACCACCCCCAGACCCTCTTAACCC
The DNA here is from genome assembly GCF_963921425.1 of Dryas octopetala. Taxonomy (NCBI): domain Eukaryota; kingdom Viridiplantae; phylum Streptophyta; class Magnoliopsida; order Rosales; family Rosaceae; genus Dryas; species Dryas octopetala. The sequence goes on along the minus strand of NC_141368.1, from coordinate 21,275,369 downwards.
AACAGAGATCAACAAAGTAAGGCTCACAATTCTTAAGACCTTGCAACTCTTAATAACCTGATCACCTTTCACTTTGTTGACACTGAAGAGCCAGAGAAAGAAGATGTCCTCAAGTGGCAATCTTCGAGTAATCGATACCCACCTTTCTTTCCTCTCTTCCTATTCCCTCACCCCACCAATTCTTCCTTCCCGTCCCAGCCCTTCTTTCCCCTCTTCTCCCCCAATTATGGTTGGACTTGTTTTTTTTTGGCCAGGCAATTGTGGTTGGACTTAGATTAAAAAAATTACTAGATTTGTGTGAAAGATAAAATAAACAATATATAAAGCTAAAGAAATTGAAAGATGAATCATGAAATTGAGATTGGAAAGGTTGGGGAGAAGAAATTGAAAGAGAAATTAATGGAAAAAATGAATCAAGATTGGATTATTGGAAGGATTGGGGAGGAGAAATTATAAGAGAAATTAATAGGAAAAATGAATCAAGGTCATTGGATTTCGGAGGGGTGATATTGTATTTTACCAAAAATGATGTGGCAACTAAATAAGTTGATGTTGCAAATAATTAATGAGGTGTATAAAATAAATTTGCCACATCATATTAGGGCACATAGATCTTATGCCCTATTAGGGCACGTAATCTTTTCCCATTTTAAATAGGGAAGCGATATTGGCATTCCACTTTTCTACATTTGCACTCCTCTTATTTACTTTAATATTTTTATTTCTTTTTATTAATTGAAATTCCAAAACTACCCTTAATATTGATTCTTTAATTAGCTTCATCTTCTATGTTTTTTTATGTTCGCAATCTCCATAGTCCTCATTTGTCTGCACCTCATGGATTAATTAATAGTTCTCTTTATTAGTGATTAACCATGAATGATGATGGAAAAGATGAAACAAATCTCAAGGTTAGGGAGAGCTTCATTCTCACATAGAACCCATATTTTTAAGGCCCACAATATCATTTAAAATCCAGCAAAAAAAAATCTTTTATTTGAAGTTTTAAACGAATTGATGAAATGGATCTAGTAGTTTTGAGAGACCCTTTGTTTTTGCACCAAAAGAATTAAGAACAAAGAGTCCTTCATGTTCTTATTAGAAATACAACATCGATCTTTGGCACATGGTTTTATGATCATGGGACCGGAAGAGAAAGGTTTCTTCTAAAATTCGTTATTATTGCAATTTTAATCTCAATAGATGAGCACAAAGATGAAAGGGTTGTAAGTTACTTCATACATTATTTAACATACACATCTCATATGTACCAATCAAAACATATATATATATATTGTATCCAGTAAATATTCATACATATTGGTAGCAGTATACTTACCTGATGAACTCATGACAATTGCAGGGGATTGACTGTGAATCGAGATGCGCGCACACCAGCTGCTTGATATAAGGTCTCAACGCACCAGCCTTCTGGTCTGCACACTATGCTTAAGAACTTCACTCAAGATGGGGAAGTGGATGAAAAGCTCGGGGGTACGTTATGGTGCAGCCAGGGACCAATGCTATATATAGGGTGATGAGATTATGAGTGTCCTCCCACTAAGGTACCTCATACTCAATCCTAATTTGACTCCTATACAAAGACTTGCTGCAGTCATGCTTGGTTTACTGCATATAGCAGCTGTATCTAAGTTATCCTAGTTCATATAGGATTAGGATTCCATCTTTATATGAACTAATCATGTAGTAGCATTTAGTGAGTACTCCTATTACTTGCTCCTTAAGAATAATCAGTTAGTTGAATCCGAATAGAACAAGGCTTGCAGTCCATTAGAATCTTACATTCTCCCACTTGGACTAGCATTGTTCTTTAATCAATGACTTCACTGATAATTCATCAAGTAATCTGTAATTGCGCTAGAGATATCAGCTAAAACTTAACTTAGATCAACTTAGTCAAGACACAGTTGTAGACATTAGACTATGAGACGTTTTTAGACTATCATTTGTCCAAACAACTCATAATCATTAATGTTCAAACTGCATCTTACCTTAGTCATTTTCCAAGCATGAAATACTAAAAAAAAATATGGGCTTACAAATATCTGTTGCATATTCTCAGTACTTAACCATTTGTAAACTTGGTCCTACTGTATGAATTGCTAATCTTTAAGCAATTCCTCTTATCTTATTAGTAAGATTACTGTATGTATATATATAAAATTACGGTATGCATGCATATACCAGAAAATATATATATATATCTACATATGTACATTAGTCTTAATGAACTGAATAAGTGAATAAACTTTAAATGTTTAAGTTGAACTATTAAGCTGTAATCATGATAAGTATAGTTCAATCTTCAACATAACTGAAACTAAGGAATAATTTATAAAATTTAACTGTATGGCACTGATCTACTTAAACTTCAACTAAAAAAAAAAAAACAGAAATTGCAATAACAAAAAACCAAAAATACTAGCAGAAAAGATAGACAGTTCCCTCTATGCTTAAACCTCCCACTCAATTGCAGCATCCATACTTTCAACAACTCCCATGTTCTTCACATGTTGTTTGAAGATTCTAACTGGTAAAGCTTTTGTAAAGGGGTCTGCCAATTGGTCTTGAGTGCTAACATACTCGATTTGCAATTCACCTTCTTTGACACTTTCTCTAACCATCAAATATTTGGTTCCAATATGTTTAGATTTAGAAGTTCTCTTGCTGTTCTTAGAGAAACTCACAGCCCCACTATTGTCACAATAGATCTTTATAGGACTGAATACAGACTTTATCATCTTTGTTTCTTGCATAAAATTCTTCAACCAAATGGCATGTACAGAAGCTTCATACACTGCCACATATTCAGCCTGCATTGTAGAGGTTGTTGTTAATGTTTGCTTAACACTTTTCCACGAAACAGCAGCCCCTCCAAACATAAAAATATAACCACTTGTAGACTTTAAACTATCCATACAACCAGCAAAGTCAAAATCAGAATATCCAATTAATTCCAGGTCTTTTACTCTTCTAAAAACTAGCAAATAATCCTTTGTCTTTTGCAAATATCTGAGCACTTTCTTACCTGCAATCCAGTGAGCTTGCCCTGGATTTATTTGATATCTACCTAACATCCCCACATCAAAAGCAAGGTCAGGTCTAGTACACATTTGAGCATACATCACAGACCCTACTAAAGATGCATAAGGCTTGTCTTTCATGAATGCCTCTTCTTGTTTAGTTGTGGGACATTGTTCTTTACTGAACTTGTCACCTTTTGACATAGGTGATTCTCCAGCCTTGCAATTAAGCATGTCAAATCGTTTTAGAATCCTTAGGATGTAAGCTTGCTGTGACAATCCTAATAGGAAGTTCTTTCTATCTCTCTTTATTTCAATTCCTAGCACATAGGATGCCTCTCCAAGGTCTTTCATTGCAAACTTGTCTGAAAGAAAGTCTTTAATCTCAATGAGTTACTCCTTGTTGCTGCTAGCCAAAAGAATATCATCCACATAAAGAACTAGAAAGATAAAATTACTCCCACTGGTTTTTAGATAAATGCACTCATCTGATGGATTCTCCAAAAAACCATTTGAGGTGATCACTGAATCAAACTTGACATGCCACTGTCTTGATGCCTGTTTCAGTCCATAGATGGACTTTCTTAATTTGCAAGCTAGATGTTCATCTCCCTTCTTTACGAAACCTTCAGGTTGAGTCATGTAGATTTCCTCTTCCAATTCCCCATTTAGGAAAGCAGTCTTGACATCCATTTGATGTAGTTCCATGTCGAAATGCGCAACAAGAGCCATAATTGTCCTAAAAGCATCTTTACTTGAGACTGGTGAGAACGTTTCATTGTAATCAATTCCTTCCTTTTGAGTAAAACCCTTTGCAACTAATCTGGCCTTATATCTTTCTATGCTTCCATCTGGGTTTTTCTTGGTCTTATAGATCCATTTACAACCTATCATTTTGAAACCTTTAGGCACTTCAGTTAATTCCCACACTCCATTATCATACATAGACTCTATCTCTGCATTCATTGCTATCTGCCATTTTTCAGAATTTTTATTGTTCATGGCTTGTGAAAAGTTTCTTGGATCGGTGTCTGCTCCTATGTCAAACTCAACCTCCTGCAAATAGAGCACATAATCATCACTTGATATTGCTGGTCTTCTTTGTCTTGTGGATTGTCTTCTAGGCACTTCCTCATTTTGTGTCTCAGCTTGATTGTCATTTTGTTGTATGTCAATATGGTTATGAACTTCATTGTGAATTTCCTCAACTATAGGTTCTGCTGGCAAGTTGTCATTTATTTGATTTTCTGGTGCTGTAAGCACTTGATCCGAAAATGAATAAATCAAGTCTGCATGATTTTTCTCTAAGTTGCTGTCACCAGAAAATTCATCCATATCAAACTCTTCTATTGCAGCAACATTAGATGGGGCATTTTCATCTATGAATTTGGCAATGCTAGTTTCAACAATTCTGGTACTTTTGGATGGGCAGTAAAATCTATACCCCTTTGACTTCTCTAGATAACCTATAAAGTAGCAACTTGTAGTTTTAGGGTCTAGTTTGTTTTCATTTGGATTATACAACTTTGCCTCTGCCTTGCTGCCCCAAACTCGAAAGTGTAGGATCCCTGGTTTTCTCCCTGTCCATAACTCAAAGGAAGTCTTGTCCAAAGCTTTGCTCGGTGTCCTATTAGTTATGTAATTAGCAGTTTTCAGAGCTTCTCCCCGTAAGAATTTCGGCAGTCCAGTATTACACATTATTGATCTAACCATCTCCAAAAGTGTCCTATTTCTCCTTTCAGCAACCCCATTTTCCTGTGGAGTCCTAGGAGTTGTGTATTGAGCCTTTATGCCATTTTGCTGCAGGTACAAAGCAAATGGCCCCATATGTTGTCCAGTCTCAGTGTATTTCCCATAAAATTCTCCTCCTCTGTCAGATCTTACAACCTTTATCTGCTTTCCAAGTTGTTTCTCAACCTCAGTTCTAAAAATTTTGAAAGTGTCAAGTGATTGAGATTTTTCAGAGATGAGATACACAGTACAGAACCTGGAAAAATCATCTATAAAGAGAATAAAATAAGAGTTCTTGCAGATAGTTTTAACTGAAAAGGGTCCACATATATCAGTGTGGATAATTTCTAACAATTCACTGCTTCTATTTGCTCCTTTCTTTCTGGAACTTGTGGTTTTCCCTTTGATACATTCTATACACTCTCCAAAATCCGAAAAATCAAGGTTAGGAATAAAGTGATCTTTGATCATTATTTGCATTCTCTCTTTTGCAATATGCCCAAGTCTCTTATGCCATAATACTGACGAATTCTCATTTACCCTTGGCCTTTTGTTTGCTGATAGCATGTTAACTTCAGTCACTGTATTAGATTCAGAACATATCAATTTCCAATGGTCATTTATGAGGGCAGCATATCCAATCAAAGAAGAATTAAGAAGCAAATTCAAACCACTTTTATTGATATTAAAATCAAAATTTTTTCTAACAAGTTGAACAACTGAAACCAAATTCCTACTTAATGATGGGATTACAAAAACTTCATCTAACTCTAAAACAAAGCCTGTTCCTAATCTGATGCTGATAGCTCCTATGGCCTTGACTGCAACTTGCATCCCATTTCCTACTCGAATGTTAACTTCATCCCTCCTTGGTGTCCTCCTTCTTGTGATACCCTGCAAAGAATTTGCAATATGAATGGGTGAGCCTGTATCAATCCACCAAGAATTAAGGGAAGAATCAACTAAGTTAACTTCGAGATAAAAGCAATGGAAATTACCTTTCTTTATCATCCATGCTTTCCACTTCATGCAATCTTTCTTAAAATGGCCAGGTTTGTGGCAATGAAAACACTTGAACTTAGTGGTTTTCACTGTCTTTAGGTTATCTGAAATTGGTTTGGAGCTGCCAGCACCTTCAGTTGTTCCTCTTGGTTTCGAAAATTGTTTCTTGTTCTTAAAACCCTTCTTCCCATTATTTCCCTTATGCACAAAGTTCACTTCAGCTACTGCCTTACCCTTCTTGTATTTTTCCTCAGCCTTGACACACATACCAATAAGCTCATTGAGTGTCCATTTTTCCTGTAGAGCACTGTAGATGTCACTGAGGTATTCATACTGCTGTGGCAGTGACATCAAAACCTGATGGACCAGAAACTCATCAGCTATTGGTATCTTTAATGCCTTCAGTTTGGCTGCAATGTCAATTAAGGACATGATGTACTCTCTTACACTGCTTCTACCATCATAAGTCGTATTTGTCAATGCAGCCATTAGGTTGCTAGTTTCAGCCTTCTCTGATTCTTTGTATTTTTCACTGATGGACTCGAGATAAACCTTAGCATTCTCATTGTCTTCAATACCACCCTTGACTATGTCTGCCATGTTCCTTTTCATGATTAGAAGTGTCATCCTGTTAGCTTTTTCCCATTTTTCAAACTTAGCCTTTTCTTCCCTAGTACTTGAAGCTGTCAGTGCACTTGGCTTTTCTTCTCTTAATGCCAAATCCAAGTCATTCAAGCCTAACACAATTTCAATGTCTTGCTTCCATTTCTTGAAATTGTGTCCATTCAGAGGCTCAATGCTTGCGAAACTCATGGATGCTAATGAATAAAAATCTAAAATTAAACAAGAATAATATTGAAACTTAATAGATATATTAGTAATATACCCAAAACCTCCAGATATTTTTCACTGCATAAAAACAAATTTGTGTTGTTTTACGCAATGAAAAATAATATGATGTTGCATTCCCTCATAATGTTTTCTTGTTTCAAAACTCTTTCTGCAGTTTGTTTAGCAGAATTGGCAATTACAAGAATGACTGATTTTATAAGTGGACTTGCAACCTGTAGATAAATTCTATATCTTAAGTATTCAGAGGGCTTGATCTCTGTAAAGAGAGCCAACAAACACCTAAAATATTAGACTTCATTCTTTATGATATCAAAATCTGTCTATTTTGGTTTCAGTGATTATTATGCAGAAGGATTTGTTATTTCTGCATAATAAAAACTGAGCTTAATACCAAACATATTAATGAAGTTTCAACTTCAATCATGCAGCGGATTAAAAACATATTGAATACCTTACCCTAGTCATATACTGGATTACAAGTTGATGCATAAACTGATTTTAGTAAACATGCAAGTTACCAACAAGTAATAAAAGAAACAATGATAGAATAGGGTAAAGAACTCGAATTGTAAATCAGGTGTAGAATTCATATGCTTTCCCAGGATCAAAACAATAGACAAATATTCTCTATGAATTAGGTAGTAGGCAGATGAAAATTAGAAAATAACTTCAGATAAAATTACAACTTGATTTTCTTAAACTGGAACAATAATTAAAGTGATTTGTATCTGTGTACAATAAGCTCTGATACCACATGTAAGTTACTTCATACATTATTTAACATACACATCTCATATGTACCAATCAAAACATATATATATATTGTATCCAGTAAATATTCATACATATTGGCAGCAGTATACTTACCTGATGAACTCATGACAATTGCAGGGGATTGACTGTGAATCGAGATGCACACCAGCTGCTTGATATAAGGTCTCAACGCACCAGCCTTCTGGTCTGCACACTATGCTTAAGAACTTCACTCAAGATGGGGAAGTGGATGAAAAGCTCGGGGGTTATGGTGCAGCCAGGGACCAATGCTATATATAGGGTCATGAGATTATGAGTGTCCTCCCACTAAGGTACCTCATACTCAATCCTAATTTGACTCCTATACAAAGACTTGCTGCAGTCATGCTTGGTTTACTGCATATAGCAGCTGTATCTAAGTTATCCTAGTTCATATAGGATTAGGATTCCATCTTTATATGAACTAATCATGCAGTAGCATTTAGTGAGTACTCCTATTACTTGCTCCTTAAGAATAATCAGTTAGTTGAATCCGAATAGAACAAGGCTTGCAGTCCATTAGAATCTTACAAGGGTTTCTTCTTCGTCTTCTTCATCATCAATAAAGGGTTTTGCTTTAATTGATTCAAAGGCCAAACAACAAAGCAAGAAAAATATTCTTCCGAACTAAAAGGGAGGGAGGGAGGGAGGGAGGGAGGGAGAGAGAGAGAGAGAGAGAGAGAGAGAGAGAGGAGGTCGCCGTCGGAAAGGGGGTCGCTACCGGTGCCGGCAGTGAGGTAGGGTGGGGGGTGGAGGGTCTGCTCCTCCCCCTTTCTTTTTTTTCTTCTTTTAGTTTTTAAATTTTTTTTCCTTTTAGTTCGTTTTTAATTTTTTTTCTTCTATTAATTTGTTGTTTTTCTTCTTTTTTTTTTCTTTTTTTTTTTCTTTTTCTTCTTTTAGTTTTATTTTTTTATTTTTTATAACTAATTTAATAATGAGAAATGTCAATTTCGTCCTTAAAAATTGATCACGTGTCATGCACGTAATCACTTTTTAACGAAAAATGTAACGAATTTGACGGAATAGCCTCATTTGATGTTTAAGTGAAGTAGTAGTCATAACAGATACACTTTTGAAGTCGGAGTCCTGATTTAGTTCCGACACTTAAGTTGGAGTCTTTTTGCTCAAATTTTCCCTAATAATAACAAAGGAAACCAAAGTGAAAAAAAAAAATTTAAGAAATTATATATAAGAGGATGCATATTAATTTATATTTCCATTTTAATTAACAGATCTTTGTCTACTAGCATAACTAGATGGCACATGAAATATGAAGAGCAAACCTTCCTAAGAAGCATATCTAATGGGGCCACCTTGTAAAATCTTGGTTGTCCACGTTCCTTAAATTCAAGAATGAATCCTTCTCTTTGTGGCTGCCTGGCATACAAAAACCAAAACTGAACAAGATATTGCCTTCATGAATTTTAAGTCTAGCTTTTGCTGCAATGCCTCAGTCTCACACAGAGAATCTCAAACACATGAATATATATGACTTGTTGGTATTCATGAATTAGATTCTTGAATTGGGAGGGATCGATCATTAGAACAAAGCAAATTACATCAAAGACATTATTGCACATCTACACTATTCAAATTTTTAGGATCTTAAATCTAATCCATTAATTACTTCAACCATGCACATAAAATCTTACACACATGATTGAAGTGAAATACAAAATTGGTGAAAATTACATAATTCAACAAAGTGTAACTCTATAAAATAAAATGTTACTCAGTGAGAGTCACATTTTTAGTTAAATTAATTTTTGAATTCTTTTGAGAGCTGGATCGGTTTTATAGTGTAGTCTTTAAGATTTAGGACTAAAGCCCTAAAACCCTAAATATGAAGTCATAAAACCTTTGGCATGGAAAATCCATGTCATTGTGGCACAATTGAGTCACCCTAGCACTCCCCATATAATAATTAATAGGGTGAGTTACACTTTGCACCCCTTAAGCATAGGTCATTTTTCACTTTGGTACTCGATGTTCAAAACGTTTTAATGTAAAACCTAAAGTTTATGAAAATTGCAATGTGTCCCTTCCGTTAATTTTTTTGTTAATTTTGATTGCATATAGCATATGTGAGATTTATTTACACTGATGTAGACAGTAAATTTACGCTACGTGGACAAATAAAATAAACCAAATAAACAAAAAAGAAATTAGAAAAAGGCAGTTAAATTATTATATATTAAAAAAATTAAAAGATAACATTAAAACTAAATATAAAAAATTATCTCGTTCATCCCTACCTCTCCCTCCTTCCTCATCTCTTTCGTTCCCAGTTTTTTGTTTTTTCAATTTTTAAATTTTTAGTTTTTTAACCTATAAAATGTTAGCTGGCTTTTTTAATTTTTTTTTTTCACATAGCGTAAATTTATTGTTCTTATTAGTGTAAAGAATCTCACACATGTTATATGCAGTCAAAATTAACATAAAAGTTAATTGAAGGGGCACATAATTGCAATTTTTATAAACTTTAAGTTTCACATTGAACGTTTTAAATATCGAGTACCAAAGTGAAAATGACCTATACTTGAAGGGTGTAAAGTATAAATGACCCTAATTAATATATATCTAATGCTCTAAATCTTAAACAATACTCTTTCTTAAAAAAAAAATTATAATCATCCTAAACTATACCCTTAATAATTGTACATGTATTATAATTAATTTGAGTAAATTTTTTTTTGGTAATCGAGGGTGTCCTGGGTGGCTGGGCCAGCTTTCGCGTATCAGACTAATCCTTTGAGTCTGTCAAAGATAGGCAATCCAAGCGAGGCTTAGGAGATTTACAAGGGAATACCATCATTGCTGTCTGGCTCCAAGGATAATTTGAGTAAATTAATAACATTACATTATTATGTCATATGGTGTTACGATCACGAACAATAATTTTTCTAATATGTCTCGATTGATCAATCACCCACTGCAATCGGATAAGAGAATTCCTATAAAGAAACATACGTGACTTTTTTTTTTTAAAAAAAGGACAAATTAATTGTTTCTTGTGTTTACTGACTTTTTCACTACAGTACTGCAGCTGTCGAAATATTAATTAATTACTAAAATTAGTTATTACTGCTAATATTAAGTTATTAACCTCTGGTCCTCAAAATAAAAACACTACGTGCAATACTAATAATTAATCTTTTAAACAAATACTAATTATTAATTAACTATGAGTTGATATATAACACTGGTGAAAAACATCAATGATCCCCAATATTCTTGCATGATGGCAGACGGCATTCTTGTGGAGGAGGTGAAGCAGTTGCTGGCCTCTTTTGTGGAAGGATGCTAAATGGCTAAATGTATTGCCTGAATGGCTAAATGAAGCTGTGTACTTTGATCTTAGTTGAATAAAATCATAGTTTCTTTCAATATATATATATATATAATTATCAAATTGGTCAACCATAGATATTATGCAAAAATTCAACACATACTTGATCCTAGCCAAAAGAAATTCAAGTGTAGACTTTTGTATAAAATTATATATAGCACGTCATTACATGAAGGCTGTACCAGCACCATTTTCTCTTTTTGGCCATTAGATAAGAGCTTACCTTAAAATTGGTAAATTGAAGGCATTTTACATGCAGTACGTATAATCAAATAAATTATATTAAAAAGGTAGACTAATGTGGCTTAGTACGTACGTGCATAGCAAGCAAGTGAAGAATAATATTTCCAACTGATACCCACCCTGGTTAACATACATTCTTTACTTGTTTTGTTTAGTGTTGTTAGACTTTTAATTTAAAACGTATGTACGTTATCAATATAAACAAATGAGAGCTTTAAAGCTAAATTGTTAATAAATTAATACAAAGCTTAGGCCCACCACATATCTAACCTTATAATTCGAACAGTTCATTCTATGTAATTCTAAAGATAATCATTGCAAAAAATCAACCAAATCATTAATCATAAATTAGTTAATTATCTAACTATAATTAAATAAAAAATAAAACATTGTTTTCGATAAAATCATATAAATAGTTGTTATTATAATCAAATGACTAAATGATTTCCGATTTGGGATTTTTTTTTTTTTAACAAAGATATCTTTGAAGTGAGGCTTAAAAATGAGTGGTCGGATTATGAGATTACATCATATGTGGGCCTAAAAGGGTACGTGGTTAGCTTTGTATTAGCTTACTAACTAGTTACCTTTACAACATTTTTGCAAATCTAAAAATACAACTTTATTGTTCAAGGTTTAATAATGAAATTTAAAGATATAAAGTGTAAAAATGCTCTAAACCTAATTAGTTAGTAAAATAATACAATACTAACCACCTTTTTGGGCCTACTACATAACGTGATCTCATAATCTGAACCGTTCATTTTTTAGTTCCTTATTCAAAGATCAACCTTGCGAAAAACCAACCAAATAAAAAATCATTTAGTCATTTGATTATCATCACAATATATTATTTCAATTTTTAATTAAAAAATTGTGTTCGTCTATTTATTTGAACAAAATGAGCTTATTAGTTGATTTTTTGCAAAAATGATCTTTGAATAAGAACCAAAAAATGAATAGTTCGAATTATTAAATTACTTTGTATAGTGGGGCCAAAAGGTTGGTTAACGCCGTATTACTAACCAATTAGCTCTATAACGTTATTGTATAAAGTAAGTAGCTATAAAGAGATGAGGTAATAAGTATTAGGTTCAAGTACATTTACATCCACCAATTATAGGGTCCATTTTAAGTTGGTCCATGAACTATAAAACATTTCAAATTTTTCCATTAACTATAGGATTCATTTCAAGTTGGTCCACGAACTATAAAATATTTCAAATTTCTCCATTAACTATAGGGTTCATTTCAAGTTGGTCTACGAACTAAAAAAAACATACAGAATGGTAGACAAAATTGGGTTGACAAAAAAACCAAACCGAACTGGATTATTTATATATATTTATATATTTTATTAATATATTTTATACAAGCTATATATTTTGAATAAAAAAAAAGTAAGTTGTTTTTTGCACATGTTGGGGTTTGAACCTATGACTTTATGAAGAGAGTCAAAGTATGAATTCTCACTACACTACTTAACCACTTATGAAATTCAAGTACATGCAATATATTTATAGGCATACTGATACTTGAAATATAATAATTTATAAAATTAAATATAGTTTATATATCATTCCTTTTTTTAAGATATTATTTTAGGTCTCTATTTAAATATTATTATTGCAAAAAGTCTAAAAATTTTACTAGTTTATATTTTATATAATTTATAGTTTCTATATTGTAAACATATTACTAAAAGTCCAAAACTATAATTTATAATTTATAAACTAAAATTATTAGAGTATAGGGTTAATTTTTAAGGTATAATGTTTCAGACTTTATGGTTTAGTGTATAAGATTATGGTATAGAATACCAATTATAATTTTATAAATTATTATATTTCAAGTATCAGTATGCCTATAAATATATTGCATATACTTAAATATTATAAGTGACTAAATGGTGTAGTGGGAATTCACTCTTTCACTCTCCTCAAGTGGTCATAGGTTCGAACCCAGCATGTTTTAAAAACACCTTATACCTTTTTTATTCAAAATATATAACTTTTATTTAATAAATAAAAATATATATAAATAATCTGGTTTGGTTCGGTTTTGTCTACTATTTTGTATGTTTTTTGTTAGTTCGTGGGCCAACTTGAAATGAACCCTATAATTAATGAGGAAATTTGAAATGTTTTTATAATTCGTGGACCAACTTGAAATGAACCCTATAATTAATGGGGAAATTTGAAATATTTTATAGTTCGTGGACCAACTTGAAATGCACCCTATAGTTGGTGGATATAAATGTACCCTATAGTTGGTGGATATAAATGTACTTGCGCCTAAGTATTATTATGATCAAAAGTGTTCTAGAGATCAGTTCATTAGTAAGATAATATGACACTAACCATCATTTTGGGCCTATTACACAACATAATTTTATAATCCGAATTGTTCATTTCTAAGGTATATATTTATCTAAAGATTACGTACACAAGTTCAAACTACAACTATCTTGATTTTTAAATCAATTATTTGAATTGTTTAATGTCTTAACAATAATATACATGAGTTCAAACTACTCTCGGAAGAGATCACTAAGTTTGAATTTCGTCAAATAAAAAAAAATAGCATAAATGAGAATAGTTGATATATACCTGACAAATTAAATAGTATTTGACTTATTAACACCCATTAAAAAATTCAATGTTCAATGTCAAACTTAATTTATAGGGTCGTGTTGATCGATGACGGGTGGATATATAAAATTAGAAGGCGGAGGTCATCATTCATGGGTTTAGATACAGGGGGGGAGTCAGTTCCAATGAAGAAGCAAGACGTTGTGATGGTGAAGGCAATGAAATTTTTGACTTAGATACAGGGCCGGGGGAGTATGTACCACTGCCACCTGCAGGTACTTGGAAGTTTAATATTAATTTCTAAGGATTAATTAGCCTGGCCATAATTTAAAAGAAATATTCATTCAGTATTCAGCAGTGACCACTCTCTCCTCTGCAATCATATATCTTATCTCCCTCCCTCTCCTCTATATAATCATCCTAGCTCCATCCTCCACTGCAAATCCAGAAAGGTCAGTTCTCTCTCTCTCTCTCTCTCTCTCTCTCTCTCTCTCTCTCTCTCTCTCTCTCTCTCTCTCTCTCTCTCTCTCTCTCTCTCTCTCTCTGTGCAAATTTAGCTATGATAATATATTCATTCAAAATTTTATGCATGCATGAAAAATCTATGATCACATGCATGCAGTGATTTTTATTAGGTCTGATCATATAGAAGTTTTTTTTTTTTTTTTTCTTAAAAACAAGGTGATCCCTAGCTAATCACCATGCATGTAATCAAGTCACCCTTTCTCCACAGAAGTGATGAAGAAGCATCAACAAGAAAACTGACCATATATGTACTTGCATTCTTGTGAAATACATGCAGGCAGTACTAGCTAGTGTGATCAATACACATGTGTATTTAAATTTAAATCTATCTATTATAGTGATTGTTATTACTTATTAGATATATGTACAAACACTATCATTAATTCCAAACTTTGTAAATAATTTCGTGGGGTAATATTTTATTTTCTTACATATATAAACGTACTCATTATATATGAAGCTCATTTATTCATAATACATATCATTTATTACATAAGTTCATAACCAAAAATTTCTACAGACCAATATATAGTACGTACCGTACGTAAAAAAGCTATTGAGGTATTTTTATTCACAATATTAAAACTATCCCAAATTCGAATCCATTTCCCCACATCAGAAATAAAATAACAATCATTCATCATATCAATAATATCATCTTATCATCAATATATAATATATATTATGATGACTGTACGTTATTGTCTATTTATTATTTCTTTTTAGTTTCCTTGCTAACAAACATACAAATTAATGTTTTGCAGTTAATTACCAATATTAATAAGATTGAACGTACCATGCCTAGAGATCAAGAAGGGGTGGCAGTGCTGAATGCACTTGATGTTGCCAAGACCCAGTGGTACCACTTCACAGCGATCTTGATCGCTGGAATGGGATTTTTCACAGACGCCTACGATCTCTTCTCCATCTCCTACATCACAAAAATCTTGGGCCGCATATACTACACAGAGCATGGCGCATCAAAGCCCGGAACACTACCTCCCAATGTGTCCTCCGCCGTTTCCAGCGTTGCCCTATGCGGAACTTTGGTGGGCCAGCTCTGCTTCGGCTGGCTCGGCGACAAGTTGGGCCGGAAGAAAGTTTACGGAATTACCCTCATGCTCATGGTCTTCAGCTCCATTGCCTCGGGCCTCTCTTTTGGGTCCTCCCCAAATGGAGTCATGACCACGCTTTGTTTTTTTCGGTTCTGGCTTGGTTTCGGCATTGGTGGTGACTATCCCCTTTCGGCTACCATCATGTCCGAGTACGCCAACAAAAAGACACGTGGCGCTTTCATAGCCGCTGTGTTTGCCATGCAAGGGTTTGGACTTCTGACGGCTGGGATTTTTTCTTTAATTGTTTCGAGTGCGTTTGACCATGCGTTTAAGGCTCCTAGTTACTCAGTTGACCCCGCAGCCTCTCTTGTTCCGGAAGCTGATTATGTTTGGCGCATCATTTTGATGTTCGGGGCCGTCCCTGCTGCTCTTACTTACTACTGGCGTATGAAAATGCCCGAGACAGCTCGATACACTGCACTCGTTGCCAAGAATTCGAAACAGGCAGCAGCAGACATGGCTAAGGTGTTGCAAGTTAATCTTGAATATGAAGAAGACGAGGTCAAGAAAGATGAGGATGGTAAGACCGAAAAGGAGGCAACGCAGGACCCAGACAATGCGTCGTTTGGCTTGTTCACCAAGGAATTTGCTCGTCGCCATGGGCTTCATTTGCTTGGTACCACCACTACTTGGTTCTTATTTGATATTGCCTTCTACAGCCAAAATCTCTTCCAAAAGGATATATTCAGCGCAATTGGGTGGATTCCACCACCAGAAACCATGAACGCCATTGGAGAGCTTTACATTATTGCAAGGGCGCAAACGCTTATCGCGTTGTGTAGTCTTGTTCCCGGGTACTGGTTCACGGTGGCATTCATTGATCGAATCGGAAGGTTTCCGATCCAAATAATGGGGTTCTTTTTCATGACAACGTTCATGATTGCGCTTGCAATTCCTTACCATCATTGGACTTTGAGACCTAATAGAATTGGGTTCGTGATATTGTACTCGCTTACATTTTTCTTTTCCAATTTTGGACCCAATTCCACTACCTTTGTTGTGCCAGCAGAAATCTTCCCAGCAAGGCTAAGGTCTACGTGTCATGGGATATCAGCTGCAGCAGGAAAGGCCGGAGCTATAGTAGGCGGTTTCGGGTTCTTGTATGCTGCACAAAGTAAGAATCCAATGGAGACAGACCGGGGGTACCCGCCTGGTATTGGTATGAAGAACTCTCTGATTATGCTTGGTGCCATCAACTTCTTTGGCATGGTGTTTACTCTCTTAGTGCCTGAACCGAAGGGAAAATCATTGGAGGAGTTGAGTGGTGAAAATGAGGAGTAAAATGGTGATATATATGCTAGTGCGCGCAGCAAACCAATTCAATGTGGAGTACTAGCTAGCTAGCTGCATGCACCCGGCCCCTAAAGAGCAACTTTGCGATAATAATGACATGTCTCACATGTTTAAGCTGTGTTTCTTCTATCATGTTGGTTGTACAACATTGATTTATGAAGTAATATTATTTGTGTTAGTGCATATATATATATATATATATATATATATAAGTTTGTTTCACAAAATGATCATTTTGAAAGATAAAGGACTCATACTATAATGTGTGTCAAGTTGACTCATCCACTCATCCATGAATGAAGTGGTTGAAGATTGTTGTTGGGTTTAATTTTAGCATTTATTATCTCTAAAATATCACATTTTAGTCCTTGCCTTTTAGCACTTTTAGTAACTTATTACATATTTTAAATATTTAGTTAAAGTTTTGTGTAATTTTAGTTTTCTCTTTATTTCTTAAAATTTAGTTGTTTTTATTTTATTATAGATTTTTAAAATTTTGTAAGTTCTTAATATCATTAGAAATAGATCCAATTTTGGAAAGTCAGTCAGACTAAAACCGGCCATATAGGAATTTAGATTTGTACTAAATCCAATTTTTATATTTTTAATTAAAACATTCAAGATTATCTAGTTTTTATGTTTTATAATTTAAAATAATAAAAGATAATATTCGTTTAAATTATACAAATATAAAAAAAATGCATTAATCAACAAAATGGAAATAATCAAACAAGTAAAAAAATAAAGTATATATAGGGACATTTCAATTGTACCAATACTTGGGTTGATATATATATATATATATATATATTCAATCAGGTGCGCACCAACGAACATGCGCACCTATCCGAATGCTCGGTTCCCGCCGCTGATCGCTCAGCCATGCTACTTATTCCTTTCCCCAAGTTTTAAGGGTAAATTCTCATCTTTTCACTTTCATCCCCTCATAGGATATATAATGGGCTTGGTGGAGGTATTATGTTAGGGTTTACAAAATTTCAGAGCTAAACCATAACATATATAAACGCTGACAAACCATCGATCGATTGGTATAATTGAAATGTACCCATAAAATTTTTTTCCTTGTTTGATTATTTTTTATTTTATGGGCCGGCTGATGCATTTTTATTAGATTTATATAATTTAAATCCCACAATTAATTTTAGGATAATATGATAATATTAAGATAATATAAAACTAGGATAATATTAAGATTTAAATATTCTTAATTTTAGGATAATATTAGACATTTTTTAAATTAAAAACATTTGGAAAATAGTTTTGGACCATAGTCAAAAAATAAAAAAGCATTAAGATATTAGTCTAAGATAGGAGAGAAAATTGGACCAGCCTGTGAAACACCCTCTATTTTATTCTTGTAGGCCTAATGGAGAAAAGAAGAAAAAAAGATCGCAAGTAATTAGAAAGGAACCCAACCCAAAAGGAAGAGGAGAAAGAAGAAAGAAACATCTCTACACTTTATGCATGGTTTATTAATTTCCATAGCAAATACCTTTGATTAATTCCTTGTAGTTCCTTAATTAGGTTTGGTTCACTTGGAATGCTTAGAATTTGTTCATCTTTAAGCAAGACAAGAATTTTACCATTAAAATTATATCTTGTAGTGCTTCAAAGAGAAATATTCTTAGTGAGAGTATCAAATTGATTTTTAGTACTCTCCATTTTGAGAAATCGTTAGATATATAATATAATAGTTATAGGGTAATCAAAGTGGTAGTGTGGAATATGTTGGGCTCAATTTATATATATTTTATAGGGAAACTTAGAGTCTAATCCATTTTATGAGTCTTTCTTAGACTAAGACCGGTAGTGATTTAGAGTTTTTAATTAAGTTCTTTTATTTTTCTTCTTTGACGGCTTTATATTAGGTTTTAACTCCAAAATTTTGGGCGTAATATGCAGTCTCTACAAAGCTCACTCTATACCCTAGAAGGGGAAATACCCTTCAAATTAATAGGGGAAATACCCTTCAAATTGGGGAATGACTTTATTATGAATTAAAAAGATTTTCTTATAAATTAAAAGGACTTTATTATGAATTAAAATGATTTTCTTATAAATTTTAAAACACCCTCGGTCTCCATCTAAAAAATATTTTTTAAAATGACCTAAGTCTAATTATCTCTATTTTATATCCTTAAAATCATACATTCTAGTCCTTGTCTTTTAGCATTTTTAGTATTTTATTTCTCATTTTAATTAACTAGTCAATTATTTGGTTTTATTGGTTTTTATTTTATTTTCTAGATTTTATTAGGTTTTATTTATCTTTCTAGATTAGATTTTATTTTATTTGTTTTTACTATTAATTAGTTTATTTTAATTTTAATTGTTTAGGTTTTAAAGGCCCAAAAACAAAACAAAACAAGAAAAGAAGAGAAGAAAATGGCCCAAAATGACGAGAGAAGCTTGTGATACCCCGTATTTTTCAAAGATTTATTTTAAATATTTTGAGAATTTATTTTAAGGATTTTGGAAATTTATTTGGAAATTAAAAAGGTCTTAATTTAATTTTTTAATTTTTCGTTTTAAATTGGGCTTGACCCAAACTTGACTTTTAAAATTAGTGGGCTTTCATCTTTGACTTTGGGTACGTTGGATAGGGCTTGAGTCCACAAGTTCGTAGACACGAATCAGAGTTGTGGTTTGAATTTTACGGACGTTCAATGTGAGGGGCAATTTTGCAAAATTTCAAGAATGGGTTTTAAATACCCAAAAGTCAGTTTTTATATCATTTCTCTCTCTCTCTCTCTCTCTCTCTCTCTCTCTCTCTCTCTCTCTCTCTCTCTCTCTCTCTCTCTCTCTCTCTGTGTCTCTCTTTCTTGCCCTTCACTCTCGCCGCCCCTGCCACCGGCGCATGGCGGCGCGTCCGCCAGTGGCTGGGCTGGGCATTTGGCCCACGATGCTCGCCTCCCTCCCCTCTCTCTCCCAGTGGTCTCTGTTTTTTCGGCCAATCACCCACGACGAAGAAACGATGCAGAACAGCCGAGCCTCTCCTCGCCGGCGATCTCGATTTTCCAGCGACGTCGTGACCTCTCTCCACCTGGGTTGTCTTCCTCTCGTCACAGCGAGTCCACCCTTGGCCTTCCCTGGCTCCGACGACCTCCCACGACAGAAAATCGAAGCTCCAAGGTTGGCGGCTTTTCCGGTGATTTTCGGGCTTTTCCGATGAAAATTGGTCGTCGACCCAGGTATAAAAGTTGATCCTCTCGACGTCTTCTTTGTACCTGTGTAAATCACTTAGGTTGATTTTGAGTTTAGAAATCGTGCAGGTTGACCGCCACAGACCACCACGGGTCCCGCTGCGATTAGCAGTGCCGATGACTTGAATTGTTGGTTTTTGGCCTCTGGCCAGTCACCCGAAGCCCGTGGGTGAGTTTCTGTGTGTTTTGTGTACTGTTCTAAGTTGGGCAGCCACCATGTGTAGTGGCGGCCGCGGCCGCCCGTTAATTTGGGTCGTGCAGCAGCCATTTGTGTTTCTGTTTGGTATTTAAGTTGGTTGCATGGTCTTAACAGGTACACGAGCTCGGGAAATTTCATTCTCGATGCTGTTATGCTGCCGAATTTGATATCTGAGCAATGACGCTGTGAAGGACATTTTCGATCATTTCACGTACGTGTTTGCACTGTGAGTGAAACTTATCTGGTTATATTGTTGAGTACCGTGGATGAATTGTCTGTTTTGTGTGATTTTTGCTTTATGTTAGAGGAGGCTAAGTATAGGATTTGAATCATGAAAATGTAATGACGAGGATTTGAGACTCAGGGATTAATTGGGAATTATAGAGATGCTATGACGATAATTGCTGAATTAAAGAGATGCTATGACGATAATTGCTGAATTAGAGAATAAATGTGTATTGTCGAGGTAAATGAATGAGGATTAGGCAATTATTATACAGTAGACTGTGAGTAGGAATGACAAACAAATGAGGGGTCGTGAGTAGGAATCAATTTCGAAAAGGATTCGATATAGCTCGGGGTAGACTGTGAGTGGATCTTTGGTTTTCGAAAATGTTTTGCACATTTTATAATTCAAATCTTTTCTTGATTTAATTGAGTATGGATAGTTTCTAGAAATGGTTTTGGTATTATTTTGGTGAAGTTTTATTATTGAACTTTTATCCTTTGGAAATGATTTGGATCTAGCAGCTTTCATGATTTGAGAATAATTTTATTTTAACGGATATATAGAAAGAATTATATTTTCAGTTTTTATCTGGATGAGTACTCCTGAGATGTGGTTTATTGAGATATCCAAAAGCAGTTTTAAACCGCCATATTAGTACCCCCATCAGCAGATATAAAATTTGCTCTGCACTTGCCTAGTTGGCAGTGTATGACCAGCATTTGCTCTGCACTTGCCTAGTTGGCGGTGTATGACCAGCATGACATATTGCTCTGCACTTGCCTAGTCGGCGGTGTATAACCAGCATGACATATTGCTCTGCACTTGCCTAGTCGGCGATGTATGACCAGCATCACATATTGCTCTGCACTTGCCTAGAGATGACTCGGCAGTGTATTACTAGCAGTTACCCGGGTACTAGTGTGGCGTGAAGTTTCAGTTGCAGAGTATTTTAAGAAATGATTTTTCATCAGTAAACATTTTAAATGACAGTTTCAGTAAGACATTGCGTTTTATTTCAGACATATTAATAGTTTTACAACTTGAGAGTATTAATTGTTCTTTAGAGGTCGATTTACAGTTTTTATCTGGATGAGTACTCCTGAGATGTGGTTTATTGAGATATCCAAAAGCAGTTTTAAACTGCCATATTAGTACCTCTATCAGCAGATATAAAATTTTCTCTGCACTTGCCTAGTTGGCAGTGTATGACTAGCATGACATATTGCTCTGCACTTGCCTAGTCAGCGGTGTATGACCAGCATCACATATTGCCTAGTCCGCGGTGTATGACCAGCATCACATATTGCTTTGCACTTGCCTAGAGATGACTCGGCAATGTATTACCAGCAGTTACCCGGGTACTAGTGTAGTGTGAGGTTTCAGTTGTGGAGTATTTTAAGAAATTATTTTTCATTAGTAAACATTTTAAATGACAGTTTCAGTAAGACATTGCGTTTTATTTCAGACATATTAATAGTTTTACAGCTTGAGAGTATTAATTGTTCTTCAGAGGTCGATTTACAGTTTTTAGATGATTTAAAAAATGGATTTGAGAAATAGTTTTAAAATTGGGGAATTTCAATGAGCGATGTAAGTGAAATTAGATAGTTTGATTTGTTATTTTGCTTGCGTGTAGCCTTTTGTTTGCTAGGACTTGATTTGGCTAGGACTTAGTAAAGTTTAGGTTTGAATCTTTGAGAATAGAAATGAGGATGATTATGCATTGAGATATTAGGTTAGGATGTGAATGGTTGATGTTGATGTTAATAATTGACGTTTAGGGATTTGAATTGCTGAATTGATTTATTATTTTTGGAGATTGGAATATCATGTGATTGAGGAATTATGGACTTATGAGGATTAATTATTTATGCCTTGGAATTATTATGAATATTTTTTGGATTGTATTTTGTGATAATTGAGGAAAAGTATTTTGAGGCCATGTGTTTCATTATTGAGGATTTTTATTAAGTCATTTCATTCATATGAGCTCTGGTGAGCTTACCGAGTTGTTTGTTTGAATGATCCGGTGTACCATGGATATGGTACAGTGTGATTATTTGTGTTTCTAGGTTAAGCAGGCTGAGGAGGCAGTGAGGAGAAGACAAGGTAGTGGGACCCATTTTAATTTGATTTAAACCGATTTTAGAAAGTGATTTTACATAAATGTTTTTGGGCTCGCACTCTGTTTTATTATATGCATTTATTCATTATGTTAAATGCATAACTTATTCTTTGAAAATGGATTTAAATGACAATGTTTCAGTTTGTTTATTGGACCCGAAATTCGGGGCGTTACAAAGCCCATCTGGACCAGTCCAGAACACAGCAAGCCCAAGCCCACCTCGCTAAGAGCTGAACGGTCACAAGGGGAAAAGCTTCTGGGAAGCTTCCTCCTTTCCTTCTCTCTCCTCAGTCCCGCCTCTCTCTTTTGCGTGTCACCTCCCACCCCCTGAGCCGAGCTACATTCCACCAAGCCGATCCGCCACCTTAGCTCTCTCTCTTTCTTCCGCTCAGCTGCAAGCCAAGCCACCAGCCACTTGTTTGATTAATCATTTCATTAGCCAATGCACACATGACATGTGGCCTTGCACAGCTGCCTCCAGCTTTTTCCAGCTTCCCTCTGTGCACCACACTCTCTCTCCTCCCAGCCTTTTGTGTTGCGACAAAGTGTCCTTACAAGCCCTAATTCTTGCTACTGTTTCCCTATTTAAGGAAGGCTCAGCCTTCATTTCCGGCTCTCGTCTCTTCACGCCACGTTTGAGGCAGTAGCTTTGGTTCTTTATTTTTTCTTTTCTTTATGCTTTGTTTCTTTTATTTTTATTTTATGTAGCACATTTTTATTTTATGTAGCACATGTATTTAGTTATGTTTATTATCCTCTTATCTTTTCTATTTAGTCTATTCTTATTTCCTTTTAATTTTTTAATATTAAGAACATAGTTTATTTATTTTCTTGCATTTCTAGTTTTAGTATTTCTTTCCTTATTTTTATTTTCACCATGGTTGGTCACTAGACCTCCTTACCTTGGTAAGGGGGAAACACCATCATGATATATCATCAAGTTGAAGTTTTTAGTTAATTTTCCTGTGTCTACATCTTTCAAGTCTTATGTCTTGTTTAAAAAGTAAGAAAAGAACAATTTTTCACCCATGATATCATGTATCATGGGTAGTTAGAGACTCTTTTCACATCTTGCTTGGTGTTAATCTTTCAAAATACAATCTTTTTGAATTCTAGTTGTTACCTAACCTTGGTTTCACTTGGGTTGCTTAAAGCTTGTACCTTTAATGTAAGACCCCGTATTTTTCAAAGATTTATTTTAAATATTTTGATAATTTATTTTAAGGATTTTGAAAATTTATTTGGAATTTAAAAGGTTTTAATTTAATTTAAATTTTTTTGTTTTAAATTGGGCTTCACCCAAAAGTTGACTTTTAAAATTAGTAGGCCTTCGATTTTGACTTTGGGCACGTTGGATAGGTCTCGAGTCCACGAGTTCGTAGACACGAAGCACGCATAAATCGGAGTTATGGTTTGAAAGTTACGAGCATTTGAAATAAAGGGCAATTTTGTAATTTGTACAAAAGGGTGTTTTAAAACCTAAAATCAGATTTTTATCAACTTATTCTCTCTCTCTCTCTCTCTCTCTCTCTTCCTGCGCCTATCTTTTTCTCTCGCGTCTCTCACCTTCGCCGATCTGCCACCAGCGCGTGGCGGCGCGTCTGGCGGCGGATAGGCTAGGTTTCTGGCCCACCAGCCTCACCGTCCCTCCCTCTTGCCCCGCTTGGTCTCCGTTCAACCTAGAAAAGCCCCGAAACCCGAGACCCAGTTCAAGGCTGATTTGGAGCTCTGGCGTTGACCCGACTTTTCCGGCGGATTCGAGGCCGACGACCACCCTCATCTTCTTCTTCTCGTTGAGCCGAGCACGGTGGTGTGCTCCGATCGTCCACCCGACACTCCTCGACGGCGGATCGAGGCTGAGAAGGCCGGCGACTTCTCCGGCCTGTTTTGAGCTTTTTCAGCGATAATTGGCCATCGACCTAGGTTGACCACCACAGACCACCGCGAGTCCCGCTGCGTTTGGCCGTGCCAATGGCTGGAATTGTTGGTTTTTGGCCTCTAGCAAATCACCCGAAACCCATGGGTGAGTTTCTGTGTGTTTTGTGTACTGTTCTAAGTCGGGCAGCCACCATGTGTGGTGGCGGTCACCCATTTCGGTCGTTTAGTGGCCGTTTGTGTTTCTAGTTTGTTTTTGATTGGTTGTCTGGTCTTAACAGGTACACGGGCACGAAAAATCTTATCCATGATGCCATTATGCTGTTGGATTTGATATCCGAGCAATGGCGCTATGAACGGCACTTCGGTCATTTCACGTGGTTGCATTGTGAGTGATCTTATCGGAGTTTAACGTAGAGTACTGTTATTGAATTGTCTGTTTTGTGTGTTTGTTGTTATTTGTTAGGAAGACTAAGTGTAGGATTTGGATCTGAGAATGAATTGACGAAGATTTGAGGCTAAAGAATTAATTGAGAATTATAGAGTTTCTGTGGGATTAATTACTGATTAGATGAGAAATGTCTATTTTCGAGGATCAATGAATGATGATTAGACAATTATTTTACAGAATAATCAAGTTACTTATTGAAGAAGTATTGGTATGATTTGAGTGGCAAACAAGTGAGTGGTCGTGAGTAGGAACGAATTTCGGAAAGGATTCGGCATAGTTTAGAGTAGACAGCGAGTGGACTTTTGGTTTTCGAAATGTTTTGCACGTTTTATAATTGAACTCTTTTCTTGATTTAATTGAATATGGATAATTTCTGGAAATGGTTTTTGGCACTATTTTGGGGAAAATTTATTAATTAATTTTTGTATTTTAGAAAATGATTTTGATCAAGCAGCTTTCATAATTTGAGAATGATTTATTTAAACAGATTTATTAGAAGAATTAAATTTCAGTTTATATCTGAAGGAGTATTTTTGAGATGTGGTTGTTTGAGATATCCAAAAACAGTTTCAAACCGTCATATTAGTACCCCCCTCAGCAGGTATAGAATTGCTCTGCACTTGCCTAGAGATGACTCAGCGGTGTATGACCAACATTTGCTCTGCACTTGCCCAGTCGGCGGTGTATGACCAGCATTATATATTGCTCTGCACTCGCCTCGAGATAACTCGGCGGTGTATGACCAGCATTATATATTGCTCTGCACTTGCCTAGTTGGCGGTGTATGACCAGCATGATATATTGCTCTGTACTTGCCTAGTCGGCGGTGTATGACCAACATCACATATTGCTCTGCACTTGCCTAGAGATGACTCGGCAGTGTATGACTAGCAGTTCCCCGGTTACTAGTGTGGCGTGAGTTTTCAGTTGTGGAGTATTTTGAGAAATGATACTACATCAATAAATATTTTAAATGACAGTTTCAGTAAGGCATTGCATTTTATTTCAGACATTTTAATAGTTTTACAGCTTAAGAGTATTATTTGTTTCTTAGAGTTTGATTTACGGTTAAAGGAGATTTAAAAATGGATTTGAAAGAAGAGATTTTGAAAATAGTTTTAAAGCTGGAGGATTTCAAAGAGCGACGTGAGTGAAATTAGATAGATGATTATTTGTATTGTGTGCTTGTATTGCATTGTTTGTTAGAATTTGGTAAAGTCTAGGCTTGAATCTTGAGGATGAAAATGATGATGATTATGCATTGAGGTTATTAATTAGGATGTGAATGATTGAAGTTGAGGTTAATAGTTGACGATTAGGCAATTGATTTGCTAAATTGATTTATTATTATTGGTGGACGGACTTATGATGATTAAAAGTTATGCCTTGGATTTATTGCGAATATTTTGTGGATTGTAAATTGTGATAATTGATGAAAAGTATTTTGAGGCCATGTGATTTCTTATTGAGGATAAGTATTTACGTTATTTCACTCATACGAGCTCTAACAGCTTATCGGGTTGTTTGTTTAAACGACCCGGTGTACCACGGATATGGTGCAGTGTAGTTGATGTTTTGCAGGTTAAGCAGACTGAGGAGGTAGTGAGGAGAAGACAAGGCAATGAGACCCATTTTGTTTTGTTTAAATTTGTACAGAGGTTTTATATGAAAGAAATTTATTTATTTATATTTATGTGCATGACTCAAAGAAAAGAGAAAACAGATTTAAAAGGTTTGATATTTCAATGTTTTTATGGGCCCAAGGTTCGGGGCGTTACATTTAAGCAAAACCAATGTCTACCATATAAATAATCAAATTTGGTACTTAAATCATAAATATCTTAAGAAGAAGGCATCAAGTTGACTCTTGGATGCCTTCCCTCTATGGGAAATTACTTAAAAAGAATTCACTTGGTGTGTACATAGTGGTGTGGAACTCTAACTTTGGTTTTCATACCATCTAGATTTAATATTTGAGTTTCTTACCCTTTTATTTACTTTATTTTCCAAGGAAATTACAGATTTGGTCAACTTATTTTATACCTAGTTTACTTTTGATCCACGATATTTTTTAAGTTATGTTTTAGTTCACTAATTGTTTCATTTGTTCAATAAAAGTCCAGATTTGTTTTCTAAAATTTGTCCCGCCTTTTACCTTATCAAATTTCAGTCAAATTCAACAAACATATACTTCTTTTAAAGCTATGCATCTCCTCTTTACAACCATATAAAGATCATTTAAATTGGAGTTCTAAAACTCAAGATAATTGGCTCCAAAGTAGGGTACCCGAAACTACCAATTTTTCCTATAAAATTTTCACATTTCTCAAACTTCAATTCTCTTTGATTCTAATACTCCAAATTGGTTCCTATGACTAAAAATGATGAAATATAACTTACACTTCAATTAAAATTGAAGAAAACACAACAAAAATGATTTAAAATCATAACTTAAAAAAGATCGTTGACCAAAATTGAACTAGGTATAAAATAAGTGGACCAAAATTGAACTTAAAAAAGATCGTGGACCAAAATTGAACTATGCATAAAATAAGTGGACCAAATTTGTAATTTTCTCTTATTTTCCTTACATTTATTTTCTTACATTATATTTTAGTTGCATTTTGTTTTAGTTATCTCAAAAATCAACCATCAACTTTAAGATAGGTTAGAGATAAATTAACTAAAATTCTAAATTAGTGTGTCTTTTTGCAACACTCCTAGGGGTTCGACCTCTTAATTAATTCTTAATTATATGACCTGTAAGACCCCGTATTTTTCAAAGATTTATTTTAAAGATCTTAAGAATATATTTGGAATTTAAAAAGGTTTTGGTTTGATTTTTAAATTTTGTGTTAAATTTGGCGTGACAAAAAGTTGACTTTTAAAATTAGTGGGTTTTGGATTTGACTTAGGGCCCGTTACAAAGGTCTCGAGTTCATGAGTTCGTAGACACGAAGCACGCGTAAATCGAAGTTACGGTTTGAAAGATATGGACATGTAAAGTGAGTGGCAAACTTGTAATTTTTACAAAAGGGGTTTTAAAACCCAAAACTCAGTTTTCTGCCTCTCTCTCTCTCTCTCTCTCTCTCTCTCTCTCGCCCTTCACCCTCGCTGCCCCTGTCACGGGCGCGTGGCGGCTCGTCCGGCTGATCACCCACGATGAAGAAATGACGCAAAACAGCCGAACCACTCCTCACCGGCGATCTCGTTTTCCCGGCGACGTCGCGACCTCTCTCCACCTGGGTTGTCTTCCTCTCGTCACGGCGAGTCCACCCTTGGCCTTCCCTAGCTCCGGCGACCTCCCACGGCAGCGAATCGAAGTTCCAAGGCCGACGGCTTCTCCGGCGATTTTCAACCATTTCCGGCGAAATTTGGCCGTCGACCCAGGTATCGTTTGGCTCCTCTCGACGCCTCCTTCGTGTCTGTGTACTTAGTTTGAGCCATTTGTGATTCGATTCTGATTCTCCTATTTTGCAGCCACGGCCACTGTAGCTCCGCCTCGTGTGGCGGCGATTTTGGTGGTTTTTTCTTGATTGTTGTGCCTCTTCGGAAACTCCAGGAGTCTTTTCAAAGGTCTGTCGTTGTTTTTGGTGTGTTTTGTGTGCTGTTCTAGGTTGGGCAGCCACCGTGTGTGGTGGCGGCTGCCCGTTTCAGTCGTTTAACGGCCCATTTGTATTTATGGTTTGTGAAATTGTTGGTTGTCTGGTCTTAACAGGTGTACGGGCTCGGGAAATCTTATCCCCAATGCCGTTATGCTGTCGGATTTGATATCTGAGCATAGGCGCCGTAAAGGGCATTTCGGTCTATTCATGCGGTTAAACTGTGAGTGAAACCTATCTAGTTATATTGTTGAGTACTGTAGATGAATTGTCTGTTTTGCGTGATTTGTGTTTTATGTTAGAAGAGGCTAAGTGTAGGATTCGAATCATGAGAATGTAGTGACAAGGATTTGAAACTAAGAGATTAATTGAGAATCATAGAGATGAGGTGACGATCATTGATGAATTAGAGAAGAAATACTTATTGTCGAGGTAAATGAGTGAGGATTAGGAGATTATTATGCAGATGATCAAATTATTTATTGAGGAAGTATTGGTATGATTTGAGTGGAAAACAAGTGAGGGGTCGTGAGTAGGAATCAATTTCGGAAAGGTTTCGGTATAGTTCGGAATAGACAGTGAGTGGACTTTTGTTTTTAAAAGCATTTTTAAACTTTATGAATTTATTTATTTGATTATCTTGAATTTTAATTGAGAAATAGTAAATTCGAGTAGACTTTTAGTTTCCTAAAGAATCTATGAAAATTCCATTAATTCTATCATGTTTAATATCTTAAATTGATTTTGGATTTAATATATAGCGATGAATTTCAGTTTTCAAATGTTTTCATAAATAAGTTTAAAACATGGATTTACAGGTAGATTTTTCTGAGTTGTTGGATCTTGGAAAGGAAATCTAGTTCCTTATTTTATACATATGATTTATTTAATATTTTGGGTATTATTGAAAAGTTTGGATATATTTGGTTTATGTAGTTTAAATTTAATTTGAATAATACATTGTGAGCTTATGGATTTAAATTTGTAAAATGATTTCAATGATATTTATTCTTGGTGGAAAAATGATATATTTGGATTATGGAAAAAATGGTTTTCAAACCACCTTTGCAGTACCTTCCAGGTTATTAGATTGAATAAGTCTTTGGGACCCATTGCGGCACACACATAGGCTTGGGCCGTGTGTCGTGATGCTTGACCCTTTGGGGGTGGCTTTGTGTGCACGTAAGACAGAAATTTATGGCTCTACGTGCACGTAAGACAAAAATTTATGGCTCTGCATGCGTATGACAGATTCTCGACTCTGCGCATGTATGACAGATGCTTCACGTAAGACAGAAATTCATGGTTCTGCATGCGTATGACAGATTCTCGGCTCTGCGCATGTATGACAGATGCTCCACATAAGACAGAATTTGTGGCTCTGCGTGTGTATGACAGATTTTATGGGTAACTAATTGGTATGTATTTTCAGTTTGTTAAATATTTTAAGTGATGAGTTTATTGCAGCGAAGGTTTTTTTAAGTATGACGGTTTCAGTTGAGCAGTTTTATTGATTTTCAGTATATTGAGAATGGTTTGAGAAGAAAGTTTTTAGCTTAAATTATTTATTTATAAATTGACAGTATCGATTTCAGTTTGAGAACTTGTTATTTTCAAAGATTGATTTTCAACTTCAGATTTTATTATTCTACGAGTTTTCTTATGCATTGAGCATTCTGAGGATTTGAAATAGTTTTATGTTCATATGTTTTTCTCATACTCTAAGCATGATTGTGGTTTACAAGGAGATTTTGAAATAGACTTGTGAAAATAGTTTTAAAGCTGAGGGATTTTAAAGAGCGACGTGAGTGAAATTAGATAGATATTTGTTTGTACTGTGTGTTGTATTGCTTTTGTTGCTAGGACTTTGGCTGGTTAGGACTTGGTTGTATTAGAACTTGGTAAAGTTTAGGCTTGAATCTTGAGAAGGGAAGTGATGGTCATTATGCCTTGAGGTTATTAAACAATTTAAACTAAGACGAGAATGATTTGAGGTTGAGGTAAATAGTTGACGATTAGGCAATTGATTTGCAGAAAAATGATGATTATTATTTATTGATAGGATTCGAATTGAATACAAGCTCTAGTGAGCTTACCGGGTTGTTTGTTTGAATGACCCGGTGCACCATGGACATGGTGCAGTGTGGTTGTGGTTGTTTTGCAGGTTAATCAGGCTGAAGAGGCAGTGAGGAGAAGTCGAGGCAGTGGGACTCAGCGAGATTTATTTAAATATTTTTACACAATGTTTCCGTTTAAATTTTTTTTGGTAAAATTGTTTTTAGTTATATTTATGTGCATGGCTCAAAAGAAAGAGAAAACAGATTTAAAATGTTGATGTTTCAGTATTTTATGGGCCCGAGATTTGGGGCGTTACATGACCCTTACTACAAGGGATCGTATACTTGGGAGTAAAAAAACTAAACAAATAAATTTTACAACATAATCCAAAGCCTTGGTATTAGTTTTATACCATTGTTTTAATTCCAAAACCTCTAAAGTGTTAAATTTCGAGTTTTTCATTTCTATTTATTTATTTTCCTATGTCCCTTGCATTTTATTTTATCTTATTTTATATTCTTGCAATTTTATTTCATTTTACTTTTAAATCATCAAACTTTCTAAACTAGGTTAGCTTTAAATTGATTGAAGTTTAAACTTAGTATAATCATTTTTTAAAAACAATCCTTGAGGTTCGACCTCGTTTAGTGCCATCTATACTATAGATTTGTTCACTTGCAAGCATAAATTATTAAACACAACAATTGTCTACGATTGCTCATGGTGAAGTGAGCCCCAACAATTTGATCATTACTTTATGAAAAGGACATCTTCATTATAAAAAGACCCCACATCAATAAAACTTCTAAAATATTATTCTCGGGCTCAGATGTTGTGAGACTGAAATTTTTTCAAATTTATTTTGAGAATTTTCCAAATGTTTAATAATATTCTGAATTTTTCTAAATTTATTTTTGTTTTTCCTCTTTGAACTTTATTTTTTGGACCAACCCCGAGAGGTCTTTTCACCTAAGATAGGTCATGAGAAGGTAGTACTCGTCCCTACAAACCCAATGGTGCAGGTATTGTATTTTTCCAAGTCCGAGAAATTAATTTTATAAGCTATTTTATTTTTCTAGAAATTAGTTTGAGCAGCTTGAATTTTCTGAAAAGTTTGAAGGTCAAATTGGTAATTTGACCCAGATAAATAGTCAAGAGAAGTTCGTTTAAAAATTTTTGGAGAATTTTTTCGAGTTTCGAGTATAGTGAATTACTGAAGATTGTAAAATATTATAAAATAGGGAAATAGGAAAATAAAATAAAAAGGCACTAAATCGTACCATGTGGCACAATTTGGGCCATCTATCATTGCATGGGGCCTAGGATTATGCGGTTGGGACTTTGACAGCATACATGCATGGGGCTAGACATGTGGCAGTACGAGGTGCCGCCACATTGTGATAGTTAGGTCGAGTCAACTAGGTCAACTTAGCCGAATTGATCGAGTTGGACTGAGTCAACCCGGTCCCAAACCCCCATAAATACCCTAGCCTAGACCCCCTATTTCACACACTTAACTTGCTCTCTCTCATCAGAGTTTCCCTATCTTCTTTCTCTCTCCAACTTTCTTTTTCTTCCAATGTTTGTATTTAAAATATCTTGAGTTCTAGAGCTTCGATCAACTATATGTTTCGCTTACGCGATCGTGGCGACGAACTCTTCAATTCTAGTAGTGTGAAGATTCAATAATTTTGAAGTTTTCAGAGGGTCATTTTTCATACTCTGTATGGAATCTCTTGATCCTAGCTGAGGTTCTCTCAAAATTTTGTTAGATTAATCTCTTGTTAAGTATACTCTTTTTATCTGATAAATTAGCAACTCAAGTAGTATCAAGACTGTATTCGTATAAGGTCTTCAACAGGGAAACCCTTAACCCGGTTTATTTAAATTACTGTTTATTTAAAGTTGTGGTTGTAGTCGAAACACTACTCAACTTTTGTTAAATAAAATCAACCTAGTTAAATATTGAAGTCATTTAGTGGTAACTAAACGACGTGATGTCTAAAATCAGTCCATGAGTGTACAGATGTTGGTATTGGGTGTTTAGGCCTAAAATCCTAGATTGGGCTAACACAGGTTCTTCTGGGTCTACAAGACAAAGGAGGTGATAGAGAAGCCCAAGTTCAAAAGATGACTTCGATTGATGATCAACCGAAGAAAAACAAAAGAAAATGACTTCAGCTGATGACTAGTCGAAGAAGGAATATGGTATAGGCTGTCACGATAAGAACAAAGCTGGCAAAGGATTGGCAAGAATAACCTAAAAGGGCTGGCGTCACAAGGCCAGAACAGTAAAGTTACATCCCATCTGGTAGCCTATATAAAGCAAGTCTTTAGTACAAAGAGAAGAATCCAAACTTTTTACCCAGACAAAATATACCCTGAATTCACAAACCACTGTTTTTTTTGCAGCTGCCATTTTAGAAATTGTACCCTGTCCTTTTGAAATACCTTATGTTGTTTCTTGTGTTTAGCTCTGCCAAGATGTTAAAACTTACTTTTGGTATCAATTTTGGGATATGTGTATCTCAGTTTGTTTGTTTTCAGTCATAATGTTTATGAAAGTGAATTATTATTGAAGTTGTTTCCAAATCTATTCCTAATTGATCAACTGAGTTAAGATTTACGTTCATTGATATGAAAAGCTTTTATGGCCATGGTTTATGTGATTGACAATAGCATTTATACTCGTTTTTAGCCAGTAAAAGTCCTAGTAAGATATAGGCAGAAAAAGAATTTTTATTGAGTTATTGATTCCTACTCAATTAACACAGTCGTTCTTAGAGAAGTTATTTCTTTAGACAATCAAATACTATAAAAATTTCGATATTGGACCATCAAAGGCCCAAACCGGTGGCACACCCGCAAAGCCCAGACTAATAATGTCCAAACATTATAGCATAAAGACTGGCTCATACTGCACCGAAGATTTTGAGCTATGACACTGGGCCAAAGCTCCCATAGTTTCATCATGTTTAGACATGGTCATGTTATAAGTACTTAACTAATTAAACTCCTTCACATTAATTTAAAATGAACCTAAGTAGAAATTAAACCAATTAAGGTCCAGAAACTAAGCCGTTACTCAGTTTATGGACAGATCTGGAATGACTTGATCTAGTTAGACAAACCATGTCAGATCAAATATTTTGAGAAGCCTTAAGTTAGTGTCAACTCTCTGAATCTGTCAAACCTTCATGGGTAAAGTCAATGATTACTTTTAAATCGTTCCTAACGCTAGATACTATCGGACTTGGAACTCCAGTTTTCCAACAAGAATCAAGTGGGCAAAGGACAAGGATATGAGATCAAGCAAGAGGTACACTTTGGTATAAAGTAGTGGAAAAACACCACATCCAGGTTAGTGGATTTTCTGCCTGTATTATTATTGTGTGAAAAAATGCATGGTTTTTGTGTGCCATATTTATATGGTTTTTCTAGTAATATTTTAATTCGAATTAAGAGTAAGGGGTTAAGTTTTGATAACCTTGGGTTTTGATCCCCTAAACCCCGGAGGCGGTGAACGAACAAGTTAGTCGATCAAATGTCCTTATGGGGTAGGTGGTCCTAATTTTTAGTTACCCATGTTCCCAATTTTTTGCACCACTTTGTTAATAGTTGAATCACTCTCAGCATGGGCTGGTTATCCTGATTTCTTGTTTTGGATATTATCTATTTTGTTTATAGGCCAGTTAAATGTATTGAACTAATAACCCTCACGAAGTACTTTTCAAAAAATATTTTTCTCTGCAAATTTACACTATGATCCAACTTGGTATTAACAAAAAAATTGCTTAATTCATTTTAAGGAGCTTGGGAATATAATGCTCGACTGGTAGTCTTGACTATATTATACTTTTGGAATCCTTAGAATAGGTGCCGTTGTAATGTGACCAGTCTAGGGGCGTCACAGATGTCTTATGTCTTTAACTTAATTATGGATTCACTGATTGAGTCATAGATTGATCAACAATTTAATTAGTTTTTCAACTATTACTTAAGAATGGATGTTTTGATTGACAATCAAATTAAGGTATAGAATCATTGTTTAGAGCTTACATTTTGGTTTGGATGTCTAAAACCCAAAAGTGAAAACCTAAAATCTAAGTAACAAAAATGAACGGAATATCGATCACTAAGAAAAAAATGAAACATAGCTTACATTGGCCAATATGTCTCCGCAAGTCGATCCGGAACTGCATCTTGACAACAATTGTATATGAATATTTGGATAAGAGAATTTTTGTAAAGAAACATACATTTTTTTTGAAAAAAAAAAAGAGAAAAGAAAAGATCACAGTTGTTTCAAACACCGTGTTTATTGAATTTTTTTTTTGCAGCACAATATTGTAGTAGTGCAGCTAGCTGTTGGAACTTATATATAGATCATGTTGAAGTAAGTGAGACATTATTATATATAACCGATATATTGCCACATGTTATAATAAATCGATGTGTTATAATATAAATGGATATTATCAATAATATACACTACAAATAAAAATATATCGTTTAATAATACTTTTATACATTAAATTAATTATACCCGTATATCGCCAATTCAAGAATTTAGTATGGGAACGGGTGCAGTGAGAAAAAAGAAAAAGAAAAAGGTGTACATAGACAGATAGACTTAGAGACACATTATTTTAGAAGCTTTTAAAACCCATTTTATAATTCTTAGGGTTTGTAGAGGGTTTAAGGCATTAAGCTGCAAAGTGAGGGAATACGTTCCAGTCTCTCCTTCCTCTCAAATTACTCATGGCGAACAGCAGTACACAATACGAACCCACATTCACAGACGACGATGAAGAAGAAGTCGAAGAGCTCCAAGAATGGGACGATTGGAACGCAGAAGAAGAAGAAGAAGAAGATGGGTCGGACTTGGACTCGGGTTTCCTGTGTTTCTTCTGTGACTCCAGGTACGGTTCGTGCGATGACTTGTTCGACCACTGCAAGTCGATCCACCACTTCGATTTTCGCGCCATTCGTAAAGAGCTGGGTCTAAATTTCTACGGCTCCTTCAAGCTTATTAACTACGTTCGCACTCTGGTAAGTGACTGGGCTGAGCGACAAAGAAAGGAATGAAAACAGAAAAAAAAAAATAATTCTTTTTCTAGTAAAGAAAAAAAAAATTTAAGGGTTCAATTTAACCATATATTTTCTTCAGGCACAAATGCTTATGTTGAAAATTCGCAATTCATCATCTCTACTTAAATGAGATTTTGTGGAAATTGGAAAGTTTCTTTATCTTACAGTAAAATATTTACATTATTCAGTTGCTTAGGATACAGATGAAAAACCGGTGAAAAAGAACAATCTTTAAGTTCTTATGTTCTACTGTTGGCTTCAGGGGATCGAGATAATATGAAAGACCCAAGTCAAACGGTAGCCGTTGGCTGAATTTCTATTGATTGTTGTGTACAATGTGTTATTTTAAAGGCATTTTTATTCTTTTAGTAATTTAATATTTTTTGTTTTCATTTCTTGGTATGCGGTGTGTTTGTTTTGGTTTTTCTGGTTGCAAGGTAGCTTAGTCTTCATCTAAGGAATTTGAAGGTAAATTTGCGAAATATAGTGTTTCTGTCATATTAGTTATTATTTTCTTATTTTCTGCTGATTCCATTTGCTTCCAGGTTTCCAAAAACAGATGTTGGAGCTGTGGGCTAACTTGTCAGTCCAACCAAGATCTACAGAATCATTTACATGAAACAGTCAATTTAAAAGACATTTCACCTCTATGGAATAGTGATGAATACCTCAAACCTTTCTTGAAAGATGATTCGGTCTTGTATAGTTTTTCTGTAGATGAAGAAGGCGAAGATGACTACACTACAACAGTCGACAATGATGAACTTATGAGTGATTTGAGGCATTTTGAAGAGATTTGCATTGATCATCAGATTCATGTGGAAAAGATTGATATTGATTCTGATACCTCTTATGAAAGTGGGAATAGGATTGTTGCTTCATCACCCAATGGCCACTTCAACATAGTGAGTTCTTCTGATAAGGTGACTATCAATGGTATGGATTCAGGAGAACATGTTGGGTCAGTTGATAGAAAGACAAAAGAAAAGCATTTAAGAGCATATATTCCAAATCTTGGTTCAAAGGATATCAAGAATATCAATGAAGATTACTTTGGCGCTTATAGTTCTTTTGGAATCCATAAAGAGATGATCAGTGACAAGGTATTAAATTAATCAATAGTTTCGGGCATTATAGAAAATTAATAGTTTCAATACTTCATTCATGGCAGAAAAAAGTTTGAACTGAAAAGCCTGAATTTTCTGGTATTGTACAATTATTTACACTCGTATACTGTCATTGTGCAGGTAAGAATGGATGCTTACAGACAAGCTATTTTAAAAAACCCTTCTCTCTTGAAGAGTGCAATAGTGATGGATGTAGGTTGTGGCACAGGCATACTAAGGTGAGACGACATATCAGTTGCTTTCTTACGGAAGTAACAATTAATTGGCTCTTTGTGATATCTTTACTTCATTATGGATCTAATCTCGATGGAATGCAGCCCATCTCTACTCCGACCAGTATTGATGTCTTGAAACACTGCTTTTTACTTCCTGTATCCATGTTATAACAATTCTAGTATTTTCAATTTCCCAAGTCATCATGACTTTGGTATGTATCCTAAGTCATCATTACTGTTGAACTTGGAATGTTCACGTTGTGAGAAGCGCATTTGTGTGTGCATACATTGTTTGAAAATGTTGTGATAATTTCATGGTGATATTTAATGGGAGTACTATGGAATGATAACATAAAAGAGGGATGACTTTTGTGTACTTATTAATTCATGGAAAATTAGGACCTTTTCCCTTGTAATGGGTAGACAAATCTTTGTATTGTTAAATGCTTATCATCTGTGCTCTGCTAGAATTTATGGATTAAGCCAGAAATGATATTTCTTCCTTAAAGCCGGTTTTGTCACAAGGACTGTTATGTAGTATCTCTTGCTGTAACAATGCTCCGTACTTCTCTTACTATTGAGGTGATAATGTGTTCTTGATTTGACTGTATTACCCATGAATCTTGTTAAAACAGGACTTCTTGTTGCATTTGAATTGTGAACACTGGTAATGACTGGAAACTTAAGTTTCTGTCCTGTAGCTTCATCTTTATGGCGGAAGTTGTTTTGGAAGGCATATTTGAATTGGGAGATCCCGGGTTCTTGCTTTGCTTTGTTGTGAGAGAGATATAAGTTCTTCAGGGGTAGGAAAAAGGGTATGGTGTTGGGGAGATGTGCTGTGTTGGCAATTTTTTGAGGATGTCAGGGGCGAGGAGATAGATTTGTTGTGGGATAGGGTTTGGTTTTGGTCTTTCCTTTGGGCTTCTATATCTTCTGAATTTAGGGATACATCATTCCAAGCTATACTTTATGATTGGAATGCAGTTGTATTATAGTCTTGGTGGTTTTTGTGTGTCTGATTGTTAGTGTTTGATTGTTCTCTGTTTTGTTCTTCTGAGTGGTGGACATCTTGTCCTCTGTGTTGTACTTTCTTCTCATTAATAAAAGTTTTGTTTCTCATCAAATAAAAAAACTTAAGTAACCTCTCTGCTATGATCAGTTAAATATGTGTTATGGGAAAAACTTTAACATGGAATATTGAACTTTTAGAAACATCACCTTCGACAATGTTTGAAAAAGAGTACAAAAAAAGAGGCTAAAACCTTGAAAGAGGAAACAATATTCTGGCCCTGTGATTGACATGTGTGAGTGTGACTTTGTAGGATACAATATCGTACGAAAATGAGTTAATGGAATCAATGGGTAAGAGCCCTCTTTTGGGTTGGCTCCTGCAGCTGACAGATTTTTTTAAATGTACCTACTGTCCAATCTAAAGTGTCTCTAGAGGTTACATTCTTTTTAGCAATGTATATGAATACTATGACTCAGTTTTAAACACTTCAGATTGCTCGGTATGTTGGAAGATGCTAGTGACTATGTAGGGTTTTTAACTTCCTACTGCTACTATATTTCATCTGTAGATTCAACATTGATGTGAGTGAGCCGGTCACTAGATGTTTTTGCCTAGAATTGCTTACTTGTCCTTTAAACAAAATACAACAGTTAGTCAAGTAGGCAGTCTACAGATATTGATTTCAGGCAATGACTTCCTGTTAAACTGTTATACATGGTGATTTTTATCAATGTTCCAGTACTCAACAACATTTAATGTTCATCTAATTTTATTTTTTTTCCTTAATAGTCTCTTTGCAGCCCAAGCAGGGGCTTCAAAAGTAATTGCAGTTGAAGCAAGTGAGAAGATGGCTGCAGTGGCAACTCAGGTAAACTTTTCCTGTTCTCTTAAATCCATTTCTTCATGGCCTAGAAGATTTTTTTGTGAGTACTTCATTGGTTTTGTTAATTGCAGATAGCAAAAGATAATGGTCTTTTGTGTAGTAACAGCCCAGCTGATGGTACTAACCATGGTAATGGGGTAATAGAAGTGGTTCAGGGTATGGTTGAGGAGCTTGATATGTCCGTACTAATTCAACCTCACAGTGTTGATGTATTGCTGAGTGAATGGATGGGGTATTGCCTACTTTATGAGGCAATGCTCAGTTCAGTGCTTTTTGCACGGGATCAGTGGTTGAAACCTGGAGGTGCCATGCTTCCTGACACTGCAACTATTGTGAGTTCTCTCTATCCTCTAGTCTCTAAAGTTCTTCACATGCTTCTCCACATGTTTGTCTTAGGATTGCTTTTGTTTTCTTCTTTTCCTTTCAATTTTTCCCCTTTTTTTAGTTTGTTGCAGGATTTGGAAAAGGTGCTACTAGTATTCCATTTTGGGAAAATGTGTATGGTTTCAACATGTCTTGTGTTGGCAAGGAGCTTGTTGAAGGTGCTGCCCAAATTGCTATTGTTGATTGTGTTGATAATAACTGTTTAGTGACAAGCGCTGCTGTTCTCCAGGTTGGTGTTATGCTAGTTTTTTATTTATTTATTTTTTGACAGGAATGCTAGTTTTAAATTTTGAGATATAGACATTACATATCAGGTCCTCAACTGCTTGTGGATTATTTTTGGTTAATAACTGCTTTTGGTTTTATATCATGACTTTGTGATGGATCGTTTTTGTGTGGTGCATAATATTCATTTTTTTGTATGCTTATCTTTCTGTCTTGTTATTTGATATTCAGCTTGTCTATCTTCATGCCTTCTGCATGGGATGAAGCATCTTTTGCTAAGGGAAGTGAAGTCCCAATTTCACTTCTCAAGTTTATAAAGAACTGATAAATCACTAATTGGAACTCTATTTTCTAAGTTAAGGCTAAATTTGGACTCATTTCCAGATCTGAATCATCTTACTATTCCAAATTCTTGACTCTATTGGTTTGCGTTCTTAGTTTTTGTATTACAGTTGTATACCGTCTTCTTCTTTTCAAAAAATTTGTAAACTTTTATCTTTTCAAAAAGTATGTATCCTGCCTTCTGTAACAAATTGATAAATTATTTCCGTACATTCTTAGTAGGACTAGAAATAAAGGAAGAAAATGCTGAATATGGCACTGGTTAGCACCAAGCCTTGATAATACACATAGATCAAAATGTAGGAATGCAAGATTTATGCTCAAAATAAAAAGGTACAAGGGAAAAAAGTCAACCCAAAAATATAATTTTAGTTTATGCCGAATATTTATTCTTAGAAACACCTTTGAAGTGATCTTATGAACTTTGTTTTTAAGACTCCAAAGTATTGCATCATTGTATGATCTACCAGAATTCAGATATTTTGTGAATTTGAATTTCAAATTCTGGGAATAACCAATTGAAATGCCTTGTAAGTTAAAGATGTTAAGGCAAATAGGATGTGTGGGGAGCTGTCTAGACTAGATAAGCATACAAGTGACTCTAATCAGGTGACAATGATTTTCCTGATTTTATTTTGCAGACCTTTGATTTGGTGACAATGAAGCCGGATGAAGTCGATTTTACTGCTAGTGTTGAGTTGGAACCAAATTTGGGTGGTGCAGCTAGCAGCTTAACTGATTTGAAATCTGAAACAACCTGGTGTTATGGAGTTCTCTTGTGGTTTGAGACTGGTTTCACCAGCAGGTTCTGCAAAGAAATACCAGCTGTTTTGTCCACATCCCCATACACTCCCAAAACGCACTGGATGCAAACTATTTTGACATTCCGGGAACCAATTGCTGTGACATCTGGAAACTCTAACTTTGACAGATCAGCAGCGGTTGGCACTGAAGCTTGTCCAGCTGTGAGGATTCATCTGCGCATAAGCATTGCCCGTGCTTCTCAACATCGTAACATTGACATTTCCCTAGAAACCACTGGAGTTGATCCTCATGGTCGGAGACACAGCTGGCCTGTGCAACTTTTTAATATGTGAGTCTAATGATCAAAATCTAGGATCCTGATTGCCCGTACTTCTCAACATCTCAGCATTGATGTTTTCCTAGTAACTGCTGGAGACAGGAGTTGATCCTGATGGTTGGAAACACAGCTACAACTTTTTAATTTACGTTAGTATAATGATCAAATCCTGATGGTTGGAAATGTTCCCCTTTGGCTGCTGGATGGATAAGGTTGCTTCATTGTGTTGTTTCATTTTGATTTTTCTTCTGAAGATTTTGTAGTTTGTATTATTCCTTGCATATTTTGTTCAAAAGTGTAAATCAGACAAGTCAGATATGCCTTTAACATTTGAGCTCTTCTAAATTGGTGCTTCGGCTTAAATTAACTTCAATGGTTCGCGCCTATAGTCTTGCAATTGGTTTTACGTTGTACCAAAATTGGATGGCAGTTTAGTAGAAAATTTAGAGAAATTCTATATTACTACCCATCAATTGCTCAATTCCCCTAGCTCTCACCAGGAATTCAAACAAGCAGCTCATTAATGGTCTAATGATCCTAAAGCCAGAAATGATTTGAGTTATTTACATTTATACTCTCTAGGTTTATTGTCTTTCACTTACATTCTTTTGGGTTTTAAAAATTACACATATTTTTTAAGGTTTCAAAACTGTTGCATATAATTCCTTAAAAAATGTAAAAAAAGTAAATAAATAAATTTGCATGGGCTATTTGGATTAGTCCCTTGGTGGAAAGGAAAAAAAAAAAAAGGCCAACATGGCCGAAGTTAACCGGAAAACCTACAATGGTGAGGTCTCGGGATGACGTGGTGTTACGGAAAAATAAGGACAAATACTATTTTGACACGTGATTTTTTAATTAAATTAGAAACACCTCAGTTTTTAAGCAAGTAACACAGTTTAAGGGGAAGGCATAGCAAAACACCGTGAACAATATAACTCTATGTTTTCGACCAAAATAAAAATATATAACTCCATTTCTATATATGTATGTTTGGAGATTGAGAATAACCGATACAGAAATCTGGACTCGAGCTAATTCACCCTCTTGGCTCCTTGATTCAGATTGCTTCCTGCCAAGATCTCCTCGTACGAGAATGTCTTCCATTTCCAGTACTTTGCTAAGTAAAGGATCACGAAAGAATAACAATAATTAACATTAATAGTATTAACACAAAACCAAATGACCTGAATTTTATTTATGTAATGTAACCAAGACTTTCGACCAAAAAAAAAAAAAAAATGTAACCAAGACACCCTTATACATCCAGCCCCAAACAAGTGCATATCTATAACGCTACCTTACATATGCATACATAAACATAAAAACTGGCAAACACTCTCAAGAGTGAGCCACTTATTTATACCATATCCAAAGCACTACTCATTCCCACATTCACTGTTGCCCCTGCAATGGAAACAAATTTTAGAGGTTACCAAACAGCATGACCAATTTAGAACAAAAGAAAGAAAGAAAGACCATGACTTTCATATTTGGGTATGCCAAAGAGATTGTACCAAGTAGCGCTTCTTGTAGAGTTCAACAAGCTCCTTCGGATCAGTTTTGGTCACCTTATAAGCATCAATCTTGTTGATTTCCTGCACAAGGATATAATAACCAGAATAATCACCATCTGTAACCAAAAGTTTGATACATAGGAACGTGTCTCTCTAATCAAATCCATATTTAAGATAATGGTTTCTGGGAAACACTATAATTATCGCCGGTCAGCTAGCTTAGTCTCATGAGATGTTTCTGCATCTCTGCTATACAGCCTATACTCTACCACAAAGAACCATTATTGTCTACCTTAAGTGTATGCCAAAGCAACTACTCAATTAGTTGAAAAAATTTCAACAGGTGCTACTTAGTCACCGGAATTCATAACTCTCTGTAGATATGGTATTTTAGTGTACCTTCAACCATGTTGCTAATTTAGGCCTGCCTGCTGTGATGTCATACTTAAATGCCTCGGATAAGAAGCTTTGGAATCTCTCAACAAACGGAATATAGGCTATGTCCACCTGAAGATCACATATTTCTATCATAAATCAGAGATCAATAAACAAAAATTCATAATCAAACCACAACTTAAGCACTTTATTGGTTATTATCATATTGCTAAAGGAAAAGAAGAAGAAACAAAAAAATTCCTCTAGTTAATGTTTTTCATATTCAAAATCAGCAATGGGAATGTAAATAATGGTATATTCAACTTACCAAACTGAACTGACCCAGAAAAAATGGCCCATCATGAAATTTCTTAAGAGCATTCTCCAAGTAATCAAACTGAGCACCTGATGCAGAAAGCCAATTTTGGTCAGTGTAAATTTAACAACAAAAGCAGTCCCTAATGGGAGAACCTTCAAAGCCTTACCAGCTTCTTGTACTGCGTCTCCTTTGAATGAAATGTACACAGCCCCAGTAAAGGTACCAACATTGGATATTAATTCTTCACCAAACTTTGCTTTCTCAGGGTCCTAAATAATTTCACAGCATCACTTTGGTTAAATCTCTAAGAGACAAAGCCAGGTTAGCAGAGGCACAATTGAATTCTGGATATCTTACATTGGGGAAAAGTGAAGGCCCTTCAAAGTTGCTATCCACATATTTGATCAGATCAAGACTCTCTCCAATGAGTTTTCCATTGTGCTCCAGTGCTGGCACCTATGAATAATCAATCAAGAAATGTAAACAGCTTCACCAAATTTGCAACAGATACACAAAGATAACCAAGAACATAATTTTGTTCAAACATATCACCTTATTCTCAGGGTAAACCTTTTCTTTGTACCAAGCAGGCCTGTTTTCAAGATTTATAGGGACCAATTTAATCTTATCTTGCAAACCCTGCAACTCAAAAATTCAACAAAACAAATAGTAAGACAAAAAAAAAATTGGATAGGGGTACTTGCTAATTCCCCCAAAAAAGTAAATGAAAACAATTTACGGAAAGATACAAAAAAGACAAATTGATGCCTTTAAGGGCTTGTTTGGTTCACAGAATTGATTTCTTGGGAAATTAATTTCTTTGCATTTTTTGGGGGAAAGGGAATGTGAAATTCCCTTTCCTATGTTTGGTAATACTGGGAAAGTAAACCAGAAATTACTTTTTTATTTCCATTCCCATATTTGTGTTGTGCAGGAATTGAAAATGAAAAG
The DNA here is from genome assembly GCF_963921425.1 of Dryas octopetala. Lineage (NCBI taxonomy): Eukaryota > Viridiplantae > Streptophyta > Magnoliopsida > Rosales > Rosaceae > Dryas > Dryas octopetala. Next base: position 21,231,547 of record NC_141368.1, on the reverse strand, counting down.
TGTTAGTTTTCCAATTATATCCTCATTGATTGACAATAGAGATGACATTTTAAAATAATAGCAGAGTTAGTTTTGTAAAAAAAAAAAAAAGCAATAAATGCTTTCCCAAGAAAGGGAAAACAAAACCCAAGTTAGAGCAAGAGTTTTATTTTCCCAGCATCAGATTCCCTTAGGCCATAAATTCATACTTACCAAATGTGGGAATATAATTGATTTTTGGTTTATTTACTATTGCATCCCCTGAAAGTAACTTCTAATCTAACTTCACTCCCTAAGGTTTATTTTGTATTACATTACCCCTTGAAACTAATTCTCGTGTATCATTTTGTTCACTTCCTATTTTTACAAACTTTAGAAATTAATTAAAAATAGCTCCGAATTCAGAAAAATACACGAAAAATTCCTATGGACTCGTCTTGACTAATACTAATTTACTATGTGGTCAAATTACCAATTTTTCATCCGAATATTTCCAGAAAATTAAAATATCCAGACTCTTTGGAAATTTATAGGATAATATTTCGAACTCCAAAAAATACAAGGTTTACACCGTTGGTCTTCTAAATAATAATACTACCTTTCTTGTGAACACTTGCTACCCAAAAGACCTCTCGGTCTTAGAGGAAAATAAATTTCCCTTTATAAAATAAATTCTAGAAAAATTCTAAAATTTTTGTAAAGTCTCGAAAGAATTCTCTAAAACAAGTTTTTGGTAATTTTCAAAATATTTTTGAGAATTCATCCGAGACTTTACGAAAATTTTAGGATTTCTATAGAGGAAAATTTATTTTAATTTTCTAGAAATAAATTTGGACTTTCCAAATTTTCTGGAAACTCTCAGAGGGTAAATTAGTAATTTGATCCCATAGTAAATTAGAACTAGTCAAGACGAGTTCGTAGGAATTTTTCGTGTATTTTTCTGAATCTGGAGTTATTTAATTTTAATTCATTTCCAAAGTTTGTATAAACAGGAAGTGGACAAAGTGATACACAAGAATTAATTTCAGGGGATAATATGATACAAAATAACCTTAGGGAGTAAAGTGAGATTTGAAGTTACTTTCAAGGGGCAAACTAGTAAATAAGCCTTGATTTTTCATTCTCAGTCCTCCAAAACTTGAACCAAACGGCCGTAAGGTTTTTGTCAAAAATTCCAAACAAAGAGGGGTTAAAAGAGAGAAGTTAAACAAACCTTATAATTCCTAGTGATCCACACCCTCTGTGCAAATGGACAAGTAAGAGATGTGTACAACCTTCAAAAATATGCAAAGTAACCAATTAACACAAGGGCATCAAGGCATGTAAACTTCAAAACAAACACATAGCAAACACAGTGAAACAAGAACCACAACCCAGCAAAGACAAAGCAGATAAAAGAGGTAAACCTTGTAGTGCCATCAAAGAGAGCAGGTGGGCTGGAAGTGGAATCCAACGGTGGTGGAAGAACCTCCTGTCTGTAAAACCCAAAAAACCAGCACTAGTTTCAGCAACAAAAAAGCACAAATTCAAATGAACCCAGATGCTAAAATGAACATTAGTGATGGAAAATCAAAATCCAATCATACGCATCAGTGGTGGTTTGCAGAGAGTTCAGTGAGCTTTCTTGGCTGTGAGAATTTGGTGCACAATGTTGTCTATGTTCTATGTACAGAGTTGGTGGTCGTTTTATAGGGGTCTGTTATGATGAGTATGATTTTGTGAAGCGCGAGCAGTTACAAAATGTGTGCGTGACTACTTACGTAGCAGTGGTTTGTGAGTCATGTTAAGATTTCGTGGTTCTTCTTTTTTAGCCGTCCGATTTGAATTTCGAAATCATCGTAGGGTCAAAGATAGCTGAGGATGTCAACTATAAATATCCACTAGTCTCAGTCCAAAAACAAAAAAAAAAAACATAATCATCCACTAGTTAGTCGTAAAGACCACCTAATCAGAACTCGGAAGAGTCTAGAATTTTGGGAGTAGGGAAGTTTCTTTTTTGGCCCCCTTCGGAAAAAGGAAAATAGATATTATCTAATTTGAGATTTTGGGTGGATATTTGTACTAGTTGAGGATCTCATTCCTCCCATTAATTAAATAAAGTCTCATTCCTAAGATTATGTACACAAACATGTTTAACTCCATGTCTGTTTTTCCTAAGATTTTGTACACAGACATCCACTTCTCTAATTTGAGAAATCTTCTTATGTTGATACAACAAACATATTTTACTGATATTATATGAAGAAAATATTCTTTCTTATGTTTAATTTATTGATATAGTACTGTACATTTCTTGAGGAATTAGAAGCGTTTCTTTTTTGGTTCTGCTAGCATATGATGGATTTTCCATAGTCTTAACTGATGGAAATACTTAACCTAAAAGAATTTATAAAGAGTGCTGCTATTTGCACACCTTTTTTTTTCTCTTTGCACACTCTTTTTCCCTTTTTTTCTCCTACACACCCTCTATCCTCTTCTAAAATTTAAAAACTCTCTTAACACACCCATCTAATTACCCTAATGCCCCCATTTTATTCATTTCACAAAATTTAACACAACACACCCCATCAAAAAAAAAAAAAAAAAACCACATACACAGCCCATCCTTCTCCCTCACCCCTCCCCCTTCCCTCACCGACCACCTTACTCCCTCCCTCCCCCTCCCTCACCGACCACCTCCCTACCTCTCTTCCTTTCTATCTTTGTCCGGCGACAACAACCCCCACCCACCCTTTCCCAGCCTCGGCCTCCTTCTCCTTCATCGACCAGTAGACCACCTCCTTCCCTCCCTCTGTTTCTGTCCAGCTCTGGCGACAACAATCCCGGCCCACCCCTTCCCAGCCCTTCCTTCTCCTTCACCAGCCACCTCCCTCCCTCCCTCTGTTTCTGTCCAACTCCAACGACAACAACCCCGACCCACCCCTTCACAGCCCCTCCTTCTCCCTCACCCCCCGATCACCTCCCTCCCTCACCGACCACCCCCTCCCTCATTTTCTGTCCCTGTCCAACTCCAACAATAACCCCAGCCCACCCTCTCCCTGCCTTTCCGATTGCGACCACCTTCTCCATTTCCCCCTCTCTATCTCTCTCTCCACCTTAAAAAAAAAAGAAACGCAGATAGTGGCTGGTTCGACGGGCCAGTGCCGAACCAGCCACCACCTTGAAATTTTTTTATTACCGAACTAGCCACCATCTTCTCCGGTGAATTCATTGTTTCCAGCGGCGTCAAGGAAGAAAACTGAGGCTCGAGAGAGAGAAAGAGAGTGAGGGAGATGGTGGGTTCGGTAGAGAGAGTGGGTTTAGGAGAGAGAATGAGATAGATTGGGCTGGGGAGGGAGATGGTCGGGGTGACCGGTGAGGGAAGGGGAGGGGCTGCTGGGTTTGTGTTTTTTTTTTTGTCTGAATTGATAGGGGGGTGTGTTGGGTGTGGGAATGAGAGAGTGGGAAAGAGAAGGAGGGTGTGTTTGGTCTTTTCTCTTTGATTGGTTTTTTTTTTTTAAGTGGGGTGTGCAAAAAGAAAAAAAAAGGGTGTGCAAATAGCAGCACTCTTTATAAATTGGAACAGAAAAAATGCAGGACAGCTTAGGAAGATGCTATTAGTGTTAATATGGTCTAGTTGGTTTATGGAAGCAAGACCAGGTCATGTTGAAATGATAAATCAATGAACAATGGAGAGTGAATTTTGAACCCATAAGTCTACTAAAAGCATAAGATATTTCTGTGAGATATATCTGTGTATATAATAGCCCGGACATTAGATAACTTCAATTACAACAAACCAGCTTACCGACAAAGAAAAAATAAATAAATAATTAATCTGATTAAAAAGAATAGTCCGTAATTTTAAACCCCTAACCACCCCAAAAATTTTCCTAAACCCCCAGCCATCCAGCAACTCTCTCAAAACCCCCTACAATGTATAATTCTTAATTTATCCTTCTGACGCACTGACACGCTCTGACATACTGATGCGCTCTGACACTTTGACGCATGCTGACATCACTGTAACTGAATTTTTAGTGTAACTGAATCTGAATTTAGTGTAACTGTATTCACTAAAACTAAGTAAAAAAAAATTACATTACATCGTTTAAAACTTTCAATGCCATAAAAAAAAAAAAAAACAAATTGTAACTAAAACCAAAACAAAACATTCACTAAAACTGAATTGACGTCACTGTAACTGAATTTAGTGTAACTAAATTTGAATTTAGTGTAACTGTATTCACTACAACTAGATAAAAAAAAAAAAATAATTTACATCATTTCAATGCAAAAAAAAAAAAAAAAATCACTAAAACTAAATTGACATTACTGTAACTATATTCAGTGTAACTATATTCCCTAAAACTAAATAAAACATTAAATTACATTGTTTCAATAAAAAAAAAAATGGTAACTAAAACCAAAATAAAACATTCATTAAAACTGAATTCCTAAAACTGAAATTTAGTGAATTCATTGAAATTAAATTCAGTTTCACTGAATTCAATGAAACTGAATTTAGTGAAACTGAATCACTGAAATTCAAACCCATCTCGAATATCCGACTACCTCAGGCGCACCAAGTACACGACAGTCATCGCCGCCTTTAGTGGTTGCTCAGATTTGTTTTCACCTGCCAATTTGATTCAACTTATGTCAGTGAGTACTTTTATTAATTACATGGAATTAATCATAAATTGGAATAGCCGGTAGAAAAGAAGCTAATAGCCAACTAAACAAAAACAATTGTATAAGGTAATTCAGGTCCTTCAGTGCAAACTGCAAATATTCAAAATATCTCAAAACTTTGTGGACAAAAAATAGCAGTTGAGTTTATTACCTCTACTGAAGTGGTGTTGCATGACAGAATGGACAAATGCAAAGGCTAAATTAAGCACTGCAACAAGATACACAAATCTGTAAGAAAGAAGTAAACAATGACAGCAAAACCAATAAGTCAACATGAAAATGATAGGCTAAGTGGATTATTACCAAAAGTAAAAAAAATGATTGCAAGATTGCCAGGAAATGTGGAATGATTCTGGGCTTAAAAAAAAAAAAATTTTTTTAAATGTGGCAGCAACTGTAAGCCTATAAGGTGGAACTGAATTTTCAAATTTTATCTCTAGCCAAACATACAAGGCATGACAGCACCAAGCTTATCTCCAAGACACATTGAATAACACATACCTTGTTCCAGATGTTGAATGCGAGCCAACAACGACTCCTTGTCAATTAAATCCTCATCCATTGTCTGAAACAGAAACTGAATCACAACGTAAAAACCATTAGCACCAAGCAACATGCTTTATCAGAATCAACCCATTTCCAAATGGGTATTACCTACGCTGAGAGGCAGAGATGAAATCGTCGACCTTTGGGGCAGCAATGGTGGCGCAGAGAAGCAGAGTACCAACTCCAAAACCCGCCAGCTATCGGAACACAGAGATCGCTGGCGAGGATGTCGCAGACTTCTCGCCTTTGAAACGACAGTAAGTCTCGGACCTTCTCAACGTCGAGTCGCCGTCCACGGTGGTCAGTTGGAGAATCGGAGACCACCATCGTGCTCAGGACGTCGAGAGGAAGAAGACTTGGGTGGTCCATAAAAGGCAGATCGCCGGCGAGCACCACCAATCAGAGTCGCAGCGATCTGGGCTGTTTGGGCATGATTCGGGGCGAGTGATGACAGAGGGAGGAAGAGGTGAGAGAGACAAAGTTGATGGTGGTGGTCTCGCTGGCAACCGTCATCGAACAACGCCACACGCGTCGGCGACAGCCGAGCGCGGAGGAGAGAGAACAGAGAGAAGGAAGATGATGAGGGAATGAGAGAGAGAGAGAGAGAGAGAGAGAGAGAGAGAGAGAGAGAGAGAGAGAGAGAGAGAGAGAGAGAGAGAGAATGGGAGAAAATATATTGGAAATTGATTTTGAATAACCTAAGGTTATAATAGGAATATTTAAAAAAAAAGTCAAACTTAGTTGTTAGTACACTAAGGAGTTTTGAAAGAGTTTAAGTAAGTAATAGGAAGTTTTGAATTAATTATATTAAGGGTGGAGGTTTTAAAATAATTAAGTTCTAAATAGAGGGTTATGAATAGTTTACTCTAAAAAGAACTATAGTATAGCATCCTGTATATGAATATTACAGATTTTTCTTCTCATCCCTCTGTTTCTCATATCATAGCCAAATGAAAGCTATCTATTAAAGTGTTATAGCTCAAAATATCTCGGCGGGCTTTGGGCTTGCCGAAAGCTATACTTTGGACCTTTTTGTCTGGGCTATTGTATTGTTGCGGGCGTGCCACTAACTTGGGCCTGCTTTGGTTCTAAGTTAGACGTGAATAGGATTATGGATTGGCCCAAAAGACTGTTCTCAAACGTGTGAAACCAAGTAGGAACCAAGTACTGACATTTGAAATACAGTATGAATAGTAAATTCATTGTTCATTGGTCAATGGTTTAGGCAAGTCCAGTCGGAGACACTTAAACAAGCTGGCAAGCTGTTCAAGAATGACAAAAAGGTTGTTTTATTTAATTTTTGGTTGAGTTTAATGGCCTATTGAATTTAAATAAACTGCCTATTTTCTATTATAGTTTATGACTTAGCACTCAATTTTGACAGTGGAAGCAAGAGATGTCCACTCAATGGAAGGCATTGGATGCGAAGATCAAGGCAGAGTATTGTCTTAAGCCGAAGTTTAGTGAGGTTGTTGGGGAAGCGAGCAGCGGCACAATCAAAACTAGATGCGCCCCGGATTGGTTTCGGGAAGTTGTTGGTGGGTTTAATAATGATAAAATCACAGTTGTAAATGAGATGGGGTTCGGTGTGCTTGCCCGGATTAAGTGTCGTAGCTTGCGTCGCCGTCTATGTCGTTTTCTTGTGGATCACTTTCAGTGTTCTATTAAGATACATGGCAAGACTTCCATCATCACGCCTCAAGATTTTATGGTCTTAATGGGTGTTCCAGAGGGTGGAATGGAAATTTCGACGACGGACTCCGTGAACAAAAGCGAAGTCCAGACGTTGGCCAATATCCATTGCACCAAGGATGGGAAGATCAAGATTGTTGACTTACAAAAAAGGCTTGGTGAGGCAGATATAATTGACAACAACTTTCGAGTGAGTTTTATGTTGTTCGCCTTTGACACTATTCTTTGCCCAACTTCTAGCCTACTAGTAAGTAGAAAATTTCTGGAAGCACTCAAAGAACCGAATACCATATGGCTTGGTAAATGGGCAAGTTATTCCCTAAAGCATCTGGTGGATGGAATCAAGTCCTTCAAGTCTAACGAAGGAAGCTACCTATCCGGCTGTGTTCTGTTTTTACAATTGTACTATATGGATGCTCTTCAACATGACAGAACAATGGTAGACCGTTCTTTGCCAGCCGTGGTTTCATGGGATGAGCAAAAGATTAGTAGGCTGCTCAAATGGGTGAAAGAGAGAGGAGATTTGGAAGCACATAAATTGAACTAGGCGATCGTTGTTTCCCAGTTCACCAACATACGGATGTGACTTCCTTGAAGGGAGAGGTGGCCACATTGTCCCATACTATGTATGTCCTCCAGAAGTCTGTGGCTGATGCTTGCTCATCAATTTCTGCCCTCCAGAAATCCCAAGTTGAAATGAATGCAAATGTTTATGCTATCCAGAAATTCATCGCCGACGGCAATGAATTAATGTCCAACAGATTTATGCAATTTCAAGAAGAATTTTTTAACAATGTGGGTGGAAAAATTGTTAGTATGGTGGCGGTTTTGCAAAATGCACATGTCCATACTGCGCCTAAGGAAGGTGAAACAGCTCGTAACCGATTACCTCCAATTAATGAAGTGCAACCCCCGCCACGAATTGAACCCAGAATAACCCGACATAAATCTTTGTCTTTGGAGGAGCTACCCCGGAAAGAGGTATGAAGGAGCTTTGAATAACGAGTATTGACCATATTTTTCAAGTGTTCAAGTATAATTAATGTTTAATGTAGAACAAATTGTCTAAATTAGAAAGATTGAATAATAAGTGTTTCTCATGTTTTTTGTAACAAGCATATGTACCATTAAAATGTAATAGTTGATTGGTTGGCTTTCATTTTGATGTGTTGTTGTTTCGAATCTTGAATAGCAAGTATTCATGTGTTGATTGGCTTTTGTTCATCTTGTTTTTTTGGTCGGAATATTGAATAACAAGTATTGATGTGTTGTTTGGTTTTTTTTCATGCATGTTATGTTCGTGTTAGTTGATTGGTTGATTATTCAAAGCACAACGAGTCCACCAGCATGACCAGCACCAGCAATGTAGTCATGGGTCTTAAGAGACCATTTGTTCTTGATAAAGTGATGAGATCCTCTATATTGGAAAAAAAAAACTTGAAAAATCTCCGAGAGGCAAGGATGCGGACCTTTCAAGGGTCCTCTTCCCGGCCATCTATCTCATGATGATATCTCAATGTGTGCCTTCATTTTTATGGAGGATAGGTTTGACAGGTAAGATTGTTACTTAATAAAAGTTTATGAATGTACATTACATAATTAATGTTCCAGAGTTACTCATATGGAATCTCCTCAAATCATATAGATATGTGATTGTGACTCTTGACAAAGGATACGAAATTACATTGTATCGGCAGAGTTTTGAAACTTTGTGGCCTGAACAGCATATCAGCACGGACCTGATAGATGTGGTAGGAAAATACCAAAGGCATCCCGGTTCTACGGATTGGTTCTTCCCCTTTTTCTTCTCGGTACCTTACCCTAATAACCTTACTATAGTGATAAATATTGATGTTGAATGCAACTATTTATGATTTTTCAAAATGTTTGTAGGAAAAGGCACACATGCTACCTCCTGATAAGGCCATGGTTGAAAAACAAGTGAAAGGGTGGAAGGAGAATGCACTCGTCAAGGCAACAGATACTTGCCCTTTCAAGAACTGTGAGCGGGTATACTTCAATCTCTATTTTCTTAGTCAATAAATCAATCAATTTGTGAATCGATCAATTTGTGAATAAACAAAGTTACTTAATATATGTGCACACATGACACCACTTTATATTGTTGCAGATGTTTTTCACTATACGTGATGCCGAAACACCCCATCTATTTTTATTAGTTGTTAAGCCTTAAAAAAAGGAGGCTGAGATATGGGATTCACTTAGGACACCTAATCGTGAGTTACACCGTCAAGGGATGGTTTCCGGTTTGGTGAGTTTACTTGTCCGACGTATACAACATGCATGTATCTTATTTCTTAATGTTCTACTAATTGTTAATATTTTCGTTTGAATTGAATTTACCTTAGTTGCGTCTACTCGATTTTTTGTTTTGTAACGAATGGGTAGAAGAAATGTTGAAATTAAGAAGTTTTAAACTCATTTACCCCAAGGGTGTCCCACAACAGCCTAATGGCTATGACTGTGGGTTATTTGTGATGAGGTGGATCATGGATTTTGAAAATGCCTTAGATTTTGGCAAAGACGAGAGTTTTTTTTAATATCTTATGCATTATTGGTTATTTGAGTGTTTGTGTTTCTGTATTGTAAATATTATTGTGTTTCATGCAACCTTTTGATTCAATGGGTGAGCAGATAAAAATCACCCTTGAAATTGTCAGACATCCACGAAACCTTAGGCTTCATGCGATTTTGAAGGACATTGAGACAGGATCACGGCCAAACTCCGAGACGCCGAAGAACTCATTTGATAAATTGATGTCACAAGTGCCTCCATCTACCAAAGCGCCAAAACAAACAGGAAAAAAGACAAAAAGAGGAAGGGGTCGAACGAAAAAGATTATCAACCTTATTTAGGCGACTCGGTTGTTTTTGTACATGGTTCGGATTCCATTTTTTGTGTACATGGTTCGGGTTCCATTTTTTTTTGTACATGGTTCGGATTCCTTTTGTACATAGTTCAGATTCCTTTTGTACATGATGCAGAGTCCTTTTCTACATGGTTCTGATTTCTTTTGTACATGGTTCGGATTCCTTTTGTAAAGTGCACATGTCAAAGTATCAAATGAGCATGTAATGCAATTGATACATTGATATGAATGAAATTGGTTTTTTGTCCAGTAAATTATATATAGCTCCTGTTTCACTATTTCTATATAAGTAACAATTGAAATGTACGTAAACCTTGAAAAAATAAGTGATATTTTTTAAGAAAAAAATTCATGAAATGTCCATTCACGGCAATTGTAAACTGATAAGACAACAATTGCATTCTCAGACTATTAAATACAAGCTCCTGTTTGCCAATCGAAAAGGAAAATGCAATCACATCCAGGGCCAGCCCTAATAGTGTGCATCCCGTCCAACTGCACACGGACCCCACATTGAAGGGCCCCCTCCACTATTTCCTCTTCATGACTGATAATGATTTGCCTCATATAGAGATCAAACTCCATTTTTACTTGGTTACTTGGGCTTTCTGCAGACCTTATCTTTACAAACATCCATTGCCTTTGGCCCTTCCTCAATCTCGCAGCCTCCTCTATTTGAGAAGGCATATTGATAATAATACTAATACAAGGCATACTTGCTCATTTTCAGAATATTTTGCATAATCGAAGCACTCATTTCTGAAATTTCTTTTTTGGCCACCGCACTCATTTCTTAACTTCCCTTCATTTATATAACACAATCTTTAATGTTGAAAAAATTAAAATGTCTATACGTGTTTCATATACCACACACGGAACTGTATGCAGACAAAGACGCAATTGCAGTATCCGGCTATTAAATACAAGCTCATGTGTACCAATTCGGTTTGGAAATGCAATCACAAAATTAAATTTTCCAAAACAACTAAAAAAATTACCCATGTTGTAAGTGACCATTTTCTTTATCCATAGTTACCATTTTCTTGAGACAAAGATCAAGAAAATGATAACCAAATCCATGCCTCAAACCAAGTTATCACTTTCGATCAAGAAAATGGTAACTTGGTTCAAGAAAGTGGTAACCAAGCCCAAGATTGACCAAAGTTACCGTTTTCGTGATTTTTTCCCTCAAGAGTATGGTAATACCTTTTTCGTGATTTTTTCCCTCAAGAGTATGGTAATTGTTTCTCAAGAAATGGTAAGTTCACATTTTCTTTCTCCAAGTTACCATTTGCTTGAACCAATTGTCAAGAAAATGGTAACCAAATCAGTGGGGCAAAAAACGTTACCATTTTTTTGATCAAAGGATCAAGAAAATGGTAACTTGGATTAACAAAGTGGTAACCAATCCCAAGCTTGACCAAAGTTAACATTTTCTTTATTTTTTTTCTTAAAAAATGGTAACTTTTTATCAATAATTGGTAAGTTACCATTTTCTTTCTCCAACTTACCATTTTCTTAATCCAAGGCTCAAGAAAATGGTAACCCAATCACTGGGGCCAAAAATATTTCGCACTACAACTGTGTATAGACTAAAGGGCAATTGCATTCTCAGAATACAAAATACAAGCTCCTGTTTGACAATCTGGTTTTGAAATGCTATCCACAATTACACAGTTTGACAAGTCTGGAAACACGCCAGAGGCTGCATATGTTAAAGAATCTGCCTCCTTGTTGGACGCATTTACTCTGCATGAGATTGAATGATAGGTCGACTACATCCTCGTGCACAACTCAGGCTCCTATTAGGCATATTATTACGGAGGCAAGCCCCTAGCCATGACAGTTTGTTTTTCAGCATCTCTTCTTCCTAGAATGTAGTTGTTTAGTTTCATACCTCATTTTTGGGAGGGGAAGCAATTTTGGTTTCAATTTCAATATTTGGGGGGGGGATTTCAATATTTGGGGGGGGGGGGGGGGGGGGGGAATGAATTTTGATTTCCATTTCAACAAACTAGGGTGGAAAAAAGTAAATTTCATTGGAAGCCACAGTCATCGCACTATCTACTATATCAAGTAAACTGATGAAAATTAACTGAGACAATATATTAGAGGTCAATATTGGTACTGCATATCACTAAAATTGGAACATCCTCGTCTATCACAAAAATTTCCTTCACTAGTAAAACAATTTAGCCCTGTAATGGATATGGACTTGTTGCAATCATTTAATTTAAAATACAAGAAACGACAGTAGCTACAGTAACATTCATTTAAAACAAAAACTGGGAAACAAGGAACCCAACTATAATTACATTCTTGCTGAAGGCCAGTACTCACATTTGTATTTAGCATTCACTATACATGTACACTTAGAAAGTTAAAATCACCCCAGACAGTATCAATTGGACTCAGACTTGACTCAACAATTGGCAACAGCACAAATCAATTGACGTCAATTCACATGAACCATAATTCAATGAAAACAAAAGAAATTAAAAAAGCAACAACGTTTCTCAGTATTTACAACAAAATCCTTATAGATTTGGCTTATGACCAAACACGGCGATTTCTTACCTAATTGGATTGGCCATAAATAAATCTTGTTCCTCCCATCAACAAGTGTCAGTATTATTGGGTCTGTGTTGCTTTAAGGACTATGCAAACTCCACAGGTGGTCAACAACATCATAGGATTTGCTAAGGTGTTGGAAATCAGACCAGTGAAGAACAGTGCCTTGGGTTTGGCTGGCGCTGTGCCCAGGGGGGTCACTTTGCTTTGTCTTGGCTGAACAGCAGTGACGCACACATACCCGGTGATGTCTTGTGTTAGTAGTGTACCTCCCATGCACCTTAACCACAATTACCACTTCCTTGTCTCTGGTGTCTTCACACCACCAGTTTTGTGGGACACCATCAACAAACTCTTCTAGGGTTTGGTGTTCATCATGATGAACAGAGACCTCAGCTATATGATCTGGTTTGATAATGCCAGCTGCAGGAGTAACCTGTTTCAAAATCATGAGTAATTAACACGCAATTGTAACAGTAGATCCAACACGCAATTAACACTAGCACATTTCAAATGATTTACTTGTTCATAGTTTTTTAAATCAATTTCAAAAAACTGTATCTAGTTATATTTCAAATACTTTATAGTTCTCTTTAGCTAATTTAGCCTTGGTCTCAACTCCAAACCTTTCTTTTAAATCTATTCTTCCAAATGGACCCTTAGACTCACCAGGTACTGAATTCTTGTTAAGGGTGATAGAAGCTATGTCAAGTATTTTCTCCACTCGAGCTCCATCGATACCCTGTTAACAAATACCAAATAACATTGGTAAAATAGATATGCTTATGAAATTATACAAAGGATTCCATCTTAATTTCAATGCTTATCTAATTCAAAAATAAATTCTAAATTTGATAACTTAGCATAAGAGAATAAATGTGATCTATGATGTCACAATCTTACATTTCCAACCACAAAACGAACAAGCCTGAGCTCTGGCCTTAAAGAAATAATAGAACACAGGAAGATTTCTTTGGGGGGTAAAAACAACCTTGTCAAAGCCACAGAACAAATGGATGTAAACAATAAAATTAGTGGAGTCATAAGTAAGAAATCTCATTGCTGATTTAATTTTCATAACCTCGAAATGCTAACCTTTTAAAAAAGTATGTCCAAATAGAAACAATAGCTATATGTCCACATTTTAGGACAAGTTTTCATATACACAGCAACAAGAAATCCGTATCAAAAAATTAAAACACATAAATTAATAAATGAGCTAGAAACTCACTAGAGGCCGCAGATCCACAAGAACAAGGTGGTTATCACTTCCACCAGAAACCAGTTTGTATCCAAGCTCGATCAATCGGCTTGCAAGAGCCCTACAATTAGAGACCACCTACAAGGTGGAGAAGGCACACTGACTTAGGACATGCCTTGGACCATTAATACATGAGAACAACAGTATAATTGCAGTACCTTGTTCTGGTAAGCCTTTAATTCTGGGGACTGTGCATACTGCAAGCAAACTGCAAGAAAGTCAATAGTGTGGTTAAGAGGACCACCCTGCATAAAGAACTCAAGCCGTTTATTATTTACACCTAAATGCAAAATATAAATGCTGAACTTATAGAAGCAAATAAACAATTAGATGAAGTTCACATCTGTTATCATGCAAGAAGTTCAACTAACCTGTAAACCTGGAAAAACAGCATTGTTGATGGCAGATTCTAAATCTACCCCAAGAACTGGATCTTTTTTGAAGAAGATCATACCACCTCATGGACCCCTTAAAGACTGAAGAGAATGTCTAAAATTTGTCAGACCATCAAAACGTGGATTACAACAAAGAAATTACATGTTCTATGTCTAAACTCTAAGACTATTTAAAAAGTATACTGAGTCTAGGAAAGTGGCAGTTGTACATATTTCCATCTAGTCCACTTATGTGAACTTTATGAATTTGAAAAAACTATGAAATATAAATACACAAGTTTGAACAATACCTTGTGTGTTGTTGTGGTCACCATATCACAGTACTCATAAGGATTGGCGACCACAGAAGCGGCAACAAGTCCACTTATGTGAGCCATATCCATCATAAGAAAAGCACCAACATCATCTGCAATCTTCCAATACAAATTAGATGCACTTCGTCAGTTTCCAAAGAAGAACAGAGTAATTATAAATGATAATGAATTTCATTTTTTAAAAAGGAGAATGAATTTCATATCATTTGCTGCAAATAAAAATTATTTTGCTATGAATGAAGACATAAATACTAACCTTCCTCATGCGGGGATAGTCAAAATCTCGAGGATAAGCACTAGCCCCAGAAATAATGAGTTTTGGTCGAAATAGGTTGGTTGTTTTCTCAAGCATGTCATAATCAACCAGGCCTGTTTTTTTTTTTTTTTTTTTTTTTTTTTTGTGAAAAAAGATAAAAACACCATCATTCCAAAAGAATAACCAATCTACCCTCAATAAATCTGAAAGAAAGAACCTTTCTTATCCAAAAACAAAATGCACCACCTGTTGATTCATCAAGTCGGTAAGGCATGGACTCAAAATAAATGGATGTGCCTGATACTCGTCTTTTAAGAGTCATGAAACCATGAGACAAATGCCCCCCATGAGGCAAGTCCAAACCCTAAGTTACATGCACATATCAGTAAATTCATTCTTGCAAAACCACCAACAAGGTAAAACAAATCAAAGAGGACAATTTACCATGATTCGGTCATGCGGATTAAGAACTGCAGTATAAACCTCAAAATTAGCAGGAGAACCAGATAGTGGTTGAACGTTAACACCCCACTTCTTTCTATCTAAGTGAAATGCATCTAGAGCCTCTTTTTGGCATAGTGTTTCAAGCTCATCAATGTACTCATTCCCACCATAGTACCTAAAATGTATAATCAAACTATAGGTTATATCAAGCATAATTATCCTAATAAAAGGTACCAATTGCACTCACATAAGCCAACTGCCAGGTAATTCTTCCGAATACTAGTTTGTACCTTTTACCAGGTAGCCCTTCTGAATACTTGTTTGTGAGACATGAGCGAACTGCCTCCATCACTGCCCGATATGTAAAATTCTCGGAGGCAATAAGCTCAAGGCTCTTGAACTGTCGTTCCTTCTCCTTGTCAATAATAGCACGCACCTCAGGGTCAGCCTCACTCAAGCCATTGTCCACAAAACTGCTTCCATTACCTGTACATCAAATATAACAATCCATGAACAAATCAAACATAAGTCTTGCTAGGCTGGTACTAGGAAATGATGCCTTGGATACTTCATCAGAAGTGGGGAAAATCAAGGCTGAAAAATGGTGCTTTTAAAGATTTTTTTTTTTGTCTGGTAAGAATGGTTTTTTTAGAGAATTGAGTAACAAGGTTCTGCAGTAATACTGACGGTAGTGATTACGAAACCATCAAAAATGAATACACAGAGCATCAAGTTCATGCAAGACAATGAGATACCTAATTTAGGCAAGGTAGACTCCACACACCTAATTACAAATTAAAACCTTAGAAGTTGTATTGTGTTTTCTCTTAGAAGATACAAACTGATGTCCCACAGTTCCACTTAACACTGGCCAATGCCTCTAAACAAAGCATGCCTCTCAACCCCAGTAGAAACCAAAGAGTTTTAAAATATAAAGTGATTGCATGTCGAACTGGGATTGTCAAACAGGGGTGTCAAACTGCCACTTTGATATAGCAATTGCACATTGGGCTGGAATGGATTGACATTACAGTAATATATACTCCAAATGTTCATGTATCACCATATGTAACACATCCTCATACAAATCCATATTGAACATAATGAAAAATTAAAAAAATGAACGCACACATACATCATCATTTCAATAACTCCAGAGTACCACCAACAAACCAATTAATCCAATTAATCCAATTTCAAAGAGAGCAGCAAACCAATCCACCAACAAACCAATCCAATTAATCCAATTAAACCAATTTGAAAGACATGTACACGAGACAAGACATACCTAACCAATTTGCAATGGAGCATCACCTGCCTTGATTCTATTGCTTCGTCTTACAGCTGGTCTTACGTCGGGGACAGTTCTTTCTTTCCGCTTCTTCGAAACAGTCAATGCAGCAGGGCCGGTGGGAATGGGATGTGATTGTTCTTGCGCGTCCTCGTGGTCATCATCCACTGCCTCTTCATCGCTCTCTTCCTCGTGATCATCCTCCCCTCTTTGGTCATTGTTAGGACTGTCATGTTCCTCCGCATCCTCATCCTCAGCCATGTCATCATCTGGCCCCTCCCCATCCTCATCTTCCTCCTCTTCATTTGCCTCATCCTCTTCTTCATCATATGCGTCCTCTTCATCTGCCTCCTCCTCATGCTCCTCTTCCTCCCTCGAATCCGCTTCATCGTTGTTTTCATCATCATCATCTTCCTGGGTATTCGATGCTAACCTAAAAGTCCCCACGTTAGTTCTGCTGCCCTGGACCTTGTCTTCTAGTCCCCTCTGCATGAGTGAATGATAGGTAAAAATATCAAAAACAATTTTAACCATAAAGTGAAACCAAAATTCATCAAAAAATGCAATACTCACTATCTGCGACTGTAATGTGTGCCCAAGCCGGTCAGATATACCCTTGGAAGTTTCCAACTCCACAATCTTTCTCCGAGCTGTCGCAAGTTCCCGGCAAGCCTTGCTCAACGAATGGCAATTAGCAAACAGCAGGGATGTTACCCCCACATGCATATCAAGAAGCTCCGCCACCGTTTCAGCACTCACCTGCAATGTTTGCATTAATTAGTCAGCCATTTTTACAAAGCATAATTGTTCGAACATACAATATGCACCATATAGCATTTCCCTAAGTACACTATACAGTAACCATAAAGACAACACACTTACACTTCTGCAATCACTAGGAAGCGGAAGGCATGCAGTGTGTTTGCCCCGAGGAATGACAAGCTCCTCACAGTCTCCTTCTCCCATACTTGGAACTGTGATGGACCTACTTGGCATCGGGATTTGACTGCTGACACCCTTGTCTGCCCGAGGTTGAGTACTTGGCATAACACCATCCACCTCGTCCGTAGAAGGCCGGGAGGTATGTTTGTACACCAAGTACTCCCTTTGAAACGTGTTGTAGTCAGGGCTATCCAGATGCAGGAAGTCTTTTGCATCCTTGCCTATCAATCCCTCTAGTTTTTCCTCCACCGTGAAACGCACGTCGTTCAACATGGTGGGCGGAGGACTAATGGGAACACATGGCTCGGCGGTCCCCAGGCTTTGCACACTGACTCTCTCACCAAGAACCATGCAAACCCAGCAGGCCTTTCCAGAAGTATTCGCAGCCTGGTGACCGGAATACTGGCAGAGACAGAGCTTGGTAGATCCGAGACATTGCTTCCCCACGGGTGCCATTCAACCTAAAAATGAGAAGAGAAAGGAAATCAACCAAGTTCACATGTTCTAATTAGCAGTTATAAAATTGAGGAAAGAAACGGAAACACAAACCAAAAGTCATACAACGTACAACGGGTGAAAGGAATTGAACAAGTTTGTTATTTTTTCCATTCTTCCTACTCATACACCTTAAATGGTTTAATAACACATGGTTCCGAGGGTACCTGATATGCCGTTAGGTTTGCGAAGGACTCAATCAGTCCATCTGTGTCATGTGAGTTAGCTCGCATCCCTGGTGTAGCCAACCACCTCAAGCCTCGAGGCCATGTGCCCTTTGGCTTGGGATCACATAAAGACACGGGCATCAAGTATTCGCACCCCTATATCTATCAAACAGTAACAAATAGCGGGAGTTAGTGTATATGGAAACAACACGGCCAACATGGTGCAAACTTTCAAAATGAATTTAACAGTTACGTTACCTCCCATGCGCGCCAAAAGCCTCCCATGGTCCTGTTCTTCTTCCTTGAGATGGCGTCCATGTTCCGATACAAGCAGGAAAGAGATGGTGCGCCCCAATTGTATAAACCAATGTCTTCAACCTTTTCAAGACTTGGTACATACCACAGCCACACAAACTTGCTCTTGTCGTTGAGCAGGGTGGCGCCGAGTAGATAGAGGATGAAAAGTCTGACCATCCGATCTTCTAACTCGGGGGTACCAGTTTCGAACCGCCCGTACTTGGTATACATGTCCTCGCACACCATCTTTTTATTTGCAGCCCGAGCAAACTCTTTACCAAATAACCTTGTAAGTCTCTTCTTATCTTTGTGGGCATCCTCTTCATACTTCACCGAATGCCCACTAAACCTTATTCTGGAGATTGCGGCAAATTCCAGTGAGGTCATGGTCAGCTCCCCAACTGTGTCAAAATGAAAGGTGTGGGTCGTGTCCCACCACCGAGGTGCCAGAGCAACGAGCAACCTTCTATCCTCCCAAAGCCCGCTGCATTAACCTTCTCCTTGCAGCTAGAGCTCAGCTCTTTCCACCATAGTCTCAGGGTATGTTGTTCGCCACAGCCACGAACAGATTTGATGTCGCACTGCAAGTCAAATGGAGTATTTAAGATAAACTGCATGATGACTAACAACTCACTAAAAACTAACAAAAATCAATTTTAAAGGTAGCTGAAAATCACCATGGACGAGAGATGGACGTCCGTATCCAAGTGGAGCTCCTTGCTGTAAGGATTCCGACTTTGCGGCTTGTGGCCCTTGACACCAAAGCTTGGGCAGTCAGCAGGACTCCAAGCCTTGATTGTGGTCATTGATGGTGCTCATCGAACAACCACGTTCTCGCTGACACTTGCCGACGGCATTCCTCCTGCTACATGACCTTGTCCCGTGGCTTCTGTGTTTGGAGCAGTTGAAGTGGAAGCTTGGAGGTGATCTATACCAGAACCGCTCGTGTTGTCGAACCACTTACCCATACTTTTACACGCAAGCTTTGTTCGTACCATAATTTACTGTCAAGCAAACAAACAAAGAAACAAACTTGATTTACTGGACATCATTACACATAAAGAAAATTGTCCACATCTCTTAAGGATGACAACTGCTCTCTCTCCCTGTATCTCTCTCTATACCCCCCATCCGAAAAACCCATTACACAGTTATTCATATTTCAAACTAAGAAAAACAATTTAGCAACCTATAAAGAATCAAACAACCAATAACCTGATACCAGTACCCAAACCAGCAAATCAGTATATCCTGAGTCACAAAACCTGAAACCCCTACCCAACCCATAACCCATCATTCACAAAGTCATAGAACCCCAATTCCCAAATACAGATAAATGCATAAGCGAAAATCGGTAATTGAAGACCTAAATCAAACCCCTAATCTAAGAGTCACTGAATCACCAAAAAAAAATCATAAACCTAAATCCCTAATTTGAAATTTCAGAGATGAAAGTGAGAAAGATGAGACATATCTTTTGATTTTGGGAGAGAGGAGATCGAGAGTGAGATGCGACAGAGCCTAGGTGAGATCGAGATTTTGATCGAGCCTAGGTGTTGGTGTGGGTGGTCTCGAGGCTAGGAGAGAGGCAAGATCGAGAGAGTTCTCATCGAAGAAGATATAGGCCGCCGGAAAAGAGAGTTCTCACCGAAGAAGATGATCGGCGCAGGGAGAGGGAAGAGAGAGAAGAGAGCGATCGCAGAGAGAGAAATGTAAGAGGGAATTACGTAGAAATGAACATATCAAATTCTAACTGATTATTGAGGGTTTGGGTGGACACTGGGCACGAAAAAAAATAAATAAAAAAACCGGGTTTGGGGTTCAAATGGGGTTTCAATGGGGTTTGGTTTGGGGTTTAGTAAGTTTGGTTAAAAAAAATTATATATAAAAAAAAACTGTAGTTAATAATTTGTAAAAAATAAATTTAGTTCATCATTTGACTTTTTCATTTTGAGTTTTTAGAGTTTCCGTAATTTTTAGGTTATTAAAACATTAACAAATATAGTTTAGTTTAATTAAAACATTAACATAAACAAATATGGCTTAGTTTATGAAAACATTAACATTAACAATATGTTTAGGGTATTAAAACATTAAAGTCATCAGTAAATATGTTTATTAAATAAATGTTACTTTATTTGATCTATTTAATAAACCCTAAACTCCATAAGAACACCCTATACCCTAATAATAAGTATATATCATATCCTAGACCTTGGGGTAGAGGGTAATCCTAGACCTTGGGGTAGAGGGTATAGGGTATAGTATCTACCATATCCTAAAAATTTCTATAGTTATATACCAAGTTACCAACTATGAATTATAGTCTTAGGGTATAGGGTATAGGGTATATGGTAAGTTATAGGATTAAAAATTTAAAAGAACACACTAGGGTTTAGGGTATTATGGTATGGGATATTAGGGTATTAGGGTATATGATGTTTTTATGGGGTATTAGGGTTTCGGGTAAAGGATTTAGGGTGTAGGGTTTAGGGTTTAGGGTAATAGGGTATTTGGTATAGGGTATAAGGTTTAGGGTTTAGGGTTTAGGGTTTAGGGTTTAGGGTTTAGGATTGCATGTCCAACTATGATTGTCAAACAGGGGTGTCAAACGAATACTTTAATATAGCAATTGCACATCAGGCTATAATGGATTGACATTGCATAACATTGTATCATACTTGGGTGGGCTATAATTTAAGTCTAAGTTTATGTTTATACATTTAGACAGTAAGTGTGTCCTACTAACATATTTTGGTGAAATCCTTTTATCTCATTTCCTTTACAATTTGATTCCCTACATGTACTTAGCTAGATTGTGGAGATGTGAGTTTGTCTAGTTTCATAAAGACTATAAATTTAATTGGTTCTTGTAATAGTTTTTACTTAATAAACAAGCAATGTCAGAATCAAACATTTACATTCAGGAACAATTACAATCTAAATTAATTTCACATTAAAAATAAATAATAGCTCTACATAATAATTGTTTGTTATGGGACATAAAAGTGTTCCAGACGACAGTGTACATCTGAGGCTCATCCTGCTACAAATAAATATTAGCAATACATAATAATTTTTTGTTATGGGACTTTCAAGTGTTCAAGACGAAACTTTGCATCTGCGGCTCAACCTGCTGCTACTCCGCATCGCCGTCACTTTCAATCTTCCTGCAGCCATTTCGATTCTTATTTCCTCTACGGTGTTCCTTACTCTGGGGACATTTGCGCCTGTCATGACCAAATGCATCACATGTACCGCATTTTCTTCCATTGCCTCCCCGTTTGCCTCCTGTGTCTTGGGTTCCCTTGGTCCTCACGATGTTTGGATCTCTAACAATGTTGTTTGGTCGAGCAGCATTTCGACAGAAGCGAAGGTTGATATCTCCTTCTTGCTTCCCAAACCCTTCTAACAATGGTGCTAACCTACTTAATTCATTATTCAACAAATTGAAACCTTCCTCTGTTCTGGAAGCCAGGAAACACAGTTTGTTGCAACTTGTACCAAATAACTGTACTTCGCTAATTCTCGTGCTTTGTCGGGAACAATGTTGTCGGGCAGTGGGATACCAGAAGTTGATTCCTTCGCTGACGTTGTCCATCTCTTAAGAATGAGAGATTCTGGAAACTCTTTCAAATTCTCATACTTCATGACATTAATAACATGGCAACTTGGAAAGCCCTGTGATTTAAGGAGATTGCATGTGCAATTTATTTCTAAGATACCTTTGATATGGTGGAATAAAACTTTGAACTGAACATGTTCTTCACCGTATGTATGAATTACATACATGCGACTTTTCCCAAATGGTACAGGCTGCGCGGTCACAAGTGAAGCAACTTTATTTATCTCCTCCCTTACTAACCTGAACACTTTGTCGGTGTACAAGTTTGCTGCATGCCGCTCCAATGCATTAAGATGAGTTGTCAGCACCTATTTCGAATTCTTCATCTGAAAATCTTCAAACACATGTGAATTCCTCGAGCGTGCCAGACCCCTGTCAATAGCTGGGATAACTTTAAACAACTTCAGACCACTTTTGAGAAAGTCCTTGACAAATCTGTTCATGCCCTCACACCGTTGCGTGCTACGCATTCTACCCCAAAAATGATGTCTACAATATCCTTTGGCCCATTTGAAACGAATCTTATACATATTCTTCAACCACTCTGATTCACCAAATTCTTCAACCATGCTCGTCCACCGCATTTCAAACTCAGGGGGGCTTAAGGTGGCCCACAGACATCGCTTGAAAGCCTGAATCAAGTTTGTCTTTCAAATTTTGTGCTAAACTCTTCGTGATGTGCCATCCACACAGATGATGTGGAACTCCGTGAAGAACTGCATCTATGGCATTGCGCATAGCAAGGTCTCCATCAGTAATTACCGACTCAGGCCGCTTGTCCCTCATGGAAAATACGAAGGTCTCCAACAACCACGTGTATGTCTCCTTGGTCTCGTCCCCAAGGATCGCACATCCAAAAATAGTACTTGATAGATGAAACAACACTAGAGGCTTCTCATAGTAATTTGTCTTGTAAGTGCTATCAAACAGCACAACATCTCCAAAACAAGTTTACCAACTTGTTTCCATCGTCCACACTAAACTTACAATATAATTCGGGGTCACTATCGACTTTCCCACTTAAGTATGCAAGTGCAGCTTCAATGTCACCCTCAAAAAGGATTTCTCGGCGCTTACAATTTACCTTATTGTACAAATCCTTGATCGTGTAACCAACATTACGGTACCCTCCTGCTCGGTCGACCATGTCCTCGTATATTTGGCAAGTCCTAATTGATACACCTCACATTGAAATGGCTTGGAAAAGATCGCCGTTCGGGATAGAGCGGTGTGATTGCATTAGAGGAGCCTCACGTGGCGTTGCAAGTGGGTGGTTGTGTTCCACACAGAATTTCTTCACAATACAACAATCACTTTTCCTACATAACCCAATGCGGAATGCTGCTGGACAATTAACTGTTGTGATGCCCCTGGGACATCGCTTCTTATTCGGTGAGTTTATGTACTTCTCGGCACTTTCGCCTATAAACACTATCATTTAGATTTTAGATCTAGGATTCTCCATTAGCTTTTTCATGTCTTTAGCTTGAGAATGTTGATTTTTAAAGAATCTAAATCTGCATTTCATGTTCATACATTGAAGAATCTGATGTACTTGGTATGAATCGTTGTCATGAGTTGATGAGCTTGGAGATTGAGCTGCCTTCTTCATGATTGACTGATTGCCTAACTTTTGGAAGTTGCACAAAGGGTAAGAAGCTGTCACTTAGTTTACGACTTAGTGATTGAGCTTGTGTTGTCTGTTACTTTTGTACTGAACTTCGTATATAGTGGATTGCCCGGTTTGCTAAAAAAGACTCTCAGGTTTTACCCTTTGTGATTTTTCTGGGTGAAAATCTTGTGTGCCTTCATCTTCATTCTGTGTCTTAATGTTTACCGACTTACTAAATTTTTAAACACAAATCTGCCTTAAATATTTATATTTGATATTGTTATATGTCATATTAAACTATTTAGTTAATCACACATCACTATAATTGTGGATAACACTGGGATACATACTGTGATGGGTCCTCTGAGTGTATAGGTTATCACTTAATCCTTTGATGTGTTTGATTTGTGTTGATTACAAAAGTTGTATTTTGTTTTACATGTGTCAATCTGTAAATTCATATTTAAGTCTGTTTGATTAGTCCCTGAGTCATCACGTAAACAAAAATTGAAGTTTGATTACTGACTGTGATTTTAGTCAAGTTAATTAGATAGTTAAATCACCTAATATAAACTATCAATAGAATTTTCATTGATGGGTTCCTTCAAATAAGATAAGAAAATTATTGCAACAAAAATTTGAATGATGGTAATTTATTAGTAATTGAAGTGCATGCTTAGTTTAGTTATATGTGAATATGATTAGTTTAAAATAATTTCACATATGAACATGGAAACAAAAACATTAATATTTCAAGTCATATAAAGTTCTATACGGCTTTATGTTCACAAAGTGTTACACTATTGCACAAAAAATAATACGTCTAGCAAGACACAGGCCTTCCTAGAAAAATAATGGGCATAAAAGGTAACCAAAATAGCTTTTGAGATATTTAACTTCGTGGTTGTAAGTTCAATCGTAATTATCAAACAATAGGTTGTTTCGACAAGTTTAATGTTGCAATTGTCTTTTCGTCCCAACAAAATGGTAACCTTCAATCAAGACTTCAGACAACACTAACATAAGAGTGTATGAGTGATCCATAAACCAAATCAACCAATATCACTAGACCACACCAATCAACCAAAAGAGCATATTCAAAATAATTTTGCAAACCACAGTGAAAATCCAAAGACCTCAATTTTAAACAGAGCCCAAACATGCAAAACCCGAAATGCAAAATCCCAATTTTAAACAGAACCCAACTTTGCAAAACCATTACAAAGGAGACGACGCAAAGAACATCAAATTCACAGCAACCGGACAAGACAACGACCACCACCCCAAATAAGCGAAGACGACCACCACCACCAAGTGTCCAAATCTGGCGAAAAGGAGGAAAGCTTGTCGTGCGCAGAGAGAGACTGCATTTTGATTTGAAATTGAAAGAGAAGAGATAGATTTGAATTGAAAGTAAGAGAAGGAGACCATATACACTGCAAGCGATTGCCTTAAGTTATGAAAGTTTAATTTAGGTGATCTATTCACTTAATTAACTTGATTAAATTCACTTTCAGTGATCGGACCCCAATTTTAATTTTATATGATCATTCATGAACTAGTCAAACAGACACAACTCTGACGATCCAGTAACTAAAATCTGAACCTCCAGATTTACTTGTAAAATCAAATCAACTTCAGTAAATGCCACAAAGTCAGAACACACCAGGGAATTGAGTGACACCCTATGCACTCAAAGGATCCATCAATGTAGGCATCCCAGTGCTATCAACAACTAAAGTGGTGTGTGGACAGATTTAACAAACTCTCATTTAGCATTCATGGTCTAAGTTAACATGCTAAAGTGAAGTGTATGATCTTGTGAAGAAATTTTCGAATCAATAATCAGCAACACATAGGAAAACAGATCACAAACAAGCCACACAATTGTTCACCCAGAAAACCACTAACGGTTAAAAACTGGGGGTCTTTCCAGCTGACCAAGCAATCCACTAAAGAAGAAGTTCAATACAAAGGGAGCACACAGCACACAAGCTCAATCACTAAATCCTAGACTAAGTGGCAGCTTTCTTACCCCTTTGTGCAACTTCCATAAGCAAGGCAATCGGTCATTCATGAAGAAGGCAGCTCCAACTCCAAGCTCATCAACCCATGGCACCAATTCACACCAAGCCCAGTAGATTCATCAATGTATGAACATGATATGCCAATGTTGGATTCGTTAAAAAAAAAAGATCAACCTTCTCAAGCTAGAGGCATGAAAAGGTTGATATTGAATCCTTCAACTAAAATCTAAAATGAATGTGTTTGAAGAATATATGAAAAGATTTAAACACTCAAACCCATTTTAGAATTTTAGATGAAACAAAACAACTTCAGAAAATCTTTTTGATTTTTTAAGAATTAAAAGAACATTTTCTGAATTGTTAAAGATGAGCACTTAACCTGAAAAATACCCAGGCATAAAACCCGAAAAATACACACTGAAAATGCTCATAGACCCACGCCAAAAGATCTGAACAGAGTACCTCATATACCCGTACACACACACACACACCAATTCCGTGTTTGCCCGAGCCACGTCGAAGCCAATCAATGGTTGTCCACAAGAGACGAATAAAAGGCATATTCTCTTTGTCCTAGAGGGGTATCCTAGTATTACTAAGGATAGGAATGAGAAGCTGTAAAAAGGAATTTTGCTTTATTTTGCAAAAATCAGAATTGGAGAAGATGATGAATAGTGCTGATGTGTGTGTGAGTGTGTGGCGTGAATGACTAAGATGCAATCAGAATTGATTGATACATTCGGGGAACCAAGTCATGTGCAATGCACATGTATGTTTAGTAAAAAACAGAGAATGGGCTTTCAATGAAATGGGCTTTAAAAGAAAAACCCGAAATGGCCCCACTGCAGTGTCTGTCACTGTATCAACCACTGTACGTGAAAAACATTGTTCTTTATGACTAGTCAAATGGACACAAAACTGATATTTTCATGAATTGAATGAAGTGCAGTATACCTTGAGTCTTTGTTCATTCTTGACTTCTTCAATACAGCTGAACTTGTCCTTAATCTAGCCTAGAGCTTGTGAGAGATTAATAAAATTAAATACAATAGTTTTGACAAGGAAAATAGCCAATATAACAAATCCTAGAAACTAACAATCTCCCCCTTTGGCTTTCCTTGACAAAACATCAACCCATTCACCTCACAAGACTCTCAACACTCAGCCCAACACTATGTTATAATGTACCTGCAAGAAGAAGTACTTGCACAACACAAAATATGATAGTACAGCAACCAATGCAATTTAAACACAGCAAGCAATGTAGATTAAACAAATACATTCTCCCCCTTTTTGTCATGGAAAGACAAAAGGACATACATGCAAATATAAGAGTGAAGTTAAAGAGCACACAAAGAGTTGGAGAAAAATACATGCTTAAAAAGTAACTTCCACAAAAGACTAACTCCCCCTAAATTCTAACTCTCCCTAAATTCTAACTCCCCCTAGGACTGAGAACTGGCAGCAGCAATAGCAGCATCTCGGTACCGGGCTTGCATGGCAAGTTCAAAGTCATCGTCGGGCTGAAAAGCGACTGAGCTTGTTGGCACTGGAGAATCGGTGGGGTCCATCCCTGAAGTGTCATCGGAATGATCAGGAATGTCAGCATGTGGATCACCATCCTCAGTATGGAGCCCATCAGAATAAGGAACTAAGGCAAAGGTAGCAAAATGAGCTGTGTGAGCTGCTAGTTGGGCCATGAGATCCGCAATAATAGCCGATTGACCTTTTACCATTTCAAGAAGGGCAGCGTTCGCTTGTTCAAGGGAAGGAGCCTGATCACCTCGTTTTTAACGAGCAAAAGTTTCACTGACCTTCATGACTGTCTTCGTATAGTCAGCCATAGGCTCAGCAAATGTATCCAGACCAGCCACAGAAGAGACACCACTGCGGGCACAAAGGAGGTGGATAACGAGAGGGAAAATGAGGGCACCCTTGTGGTCACTACCACTACCAATTGTCTTGTTCTGAATGTGTTCATAAATGATGAAACCTAAGGGAACAGGATCCTTATTCAGAATAGACATCATAACTTGAATTTGCTCCTCAGAAGGGTGCGAATTGTGGGAGGTAGGAATAATATTGTGACGCACAAAATCCCACAAAAACCTGTGAAAAGGTTTGAATTCGGACTTCTCTAGTAACACACCATCCTTTAGAGGGGCTGCAGGGTTAACATAAGCTACGGCCTGGAAGTGAGCAGCAGTATATGACCTAGAACGTTCTAAATATTGCAGATAATCAGAGTGGGTAGACTTTTTGAACCCAAGAACCTGACAAATCTTACTAGGCCGAAAATAAACATCACAGTTGCGCAAATAGACATTGAAACCAGTTCGGGCAATGCGACTTGGGAAATTCGCATAAAATTCTTGAACTATGGTGAGGTTGTAGGAAGGGACTGTGTGAGGGAGGTCATTCAAGGTGGAGACTTGATAATCACAGAGGAAGGAGAAGACTTGACGAAAGAGATGGAGGTTGAAGTCCTCTAACCTGTAATGGCGCTCTGTGACCACAGATCGGGAAAGTACAACGCGAAAGAACCTCTTTGCCCACCGAGTTGTAAAACGATTCTGCCCATTGATGAAATCTTGAGTTGTTCCCAAAGTAGAAATTCTCTTGAGTGGCCAAATTCTAATCTCTTTTTGTGGATGAAACTTATTCAACCTCTTTGGTTGTCTTTGACATTATTTTCCATCTAGAACAAGTCTTGAATGCTAGCATTGACCTCCCTATATCCCAAATATGCTTATTTTCTTGCACAAAATTTGCAATCTTCATTTTCCATATCTATTAGAGTGTTGTCATTGGTGGTTAATGCATTTCAATTGTTTTTTGTTTTTGTCAAAATAAAACTCCTGAAGCACATCTAACTCATAGATTTATTCCTTGTGTGTCATTGCCTCTAACTCTTTCAGGATTCCTCTATCTCTTTGTCAATCCTCATGGCTGTTTTATGTTCCAGTACGCATTTTGTTCATTTTGACTAGCCTAACAATCGTCAAATACAATTAATTTCACAGAGCCATTCTGCACCTTGGATCACTGTTCATTAAGGGCTTTTCGGACATTTTTCTCATCTCTAGCAGCCATTATAATCCACATGCCCCTCTTTTCCTTCAAATCCCTAAAAATTTCAGAATCTTCATCTTCTCTTCTCTTGCCGCGTCCATCTCTCTCTCCCTCTCGCGACTCACCTTCCCTCCTCGCTCGCAACTCGGTCTGCTCCTTCCCACTCGCGACTCGGTCTGTGTCGCGACTCGGCCTGCATTCTTCTTCTCGCGCTTCGATTTGCCAAATCTCCTGCTGTCGCACTTCTCACCATGTCGGGCTCCACCATCATCCCCTCTCGCAGCCGTCAACGACAATCCACGACGGATGACTGTGAGAAGCAAGATTTCA
>NC_141368.1:21159322-21202466 GCF_963921425.1 Dryas octopetala | reverse complement strand
CTATGGTGAGGTTGTAGGAAGGGACTATGTGAGGGAGGTCATTCAAGGTGGAGACTTGATAATCACAGAGGAAGGAGAAGACTTGACGAAAGAGATGGAGGTTGAAGTCCTCTAACCTGTAATGGCGCTCTGTGACCACAGATCGGGAAAGTACAACGCGAAAGAACCTCTTTGCCCACCGAGTTGTAAAACGATTCTGCCCATTGATGAAATCTTGCTCCTCACAGTCATCCGTCGTGGATTGTCGTTGACGGCTGCGAGAGGGGATGATGGTGGAGCCCGACATGGTGAGAAGTGCGACAGCAGGAGATTTGGCAAATCGAAGCGCGAGAAGAAGAATGCAGGCCGAGTCGCGA
This sequence comes from Dryas octopetala, assembly GCF_963921425.1. NCBI lineage: Eukaryota > Viridiplantae > Streptophyta > Magnoliopsida > Rosales > Rosaceae > Dryas > Dryas octopetala. Next base: position 21,202,110 of record NC_141368.1, on the reverse strand, counting down.
CACAGACCGAGTCGCGAGTGGGAAGGAGCAGACCGAGTTGCAAGCGAGGAGGGAAGGTGAGTCGCGAGAGGGAGAGAGAGATGGACGCGGCAAGAGAAGAGAAGATGAAGATTCTGAAATTTTTAGGGATTTGAAGGAAAAGAGGGGCGCGTGGATTATAATGGCTGCTAGAGATGAGAAAAATGTCCGAAAAGCCCTTAATGAACAGTGATCCAAGGTGCAGAATGGCTCTGTGAAATTAATTGTATTTGACGATTGTTAGGCTAGTCAAAATGAACAAAATGCATACTGGAACATAAAACAGCCATGTGGATTGACAAAGAGATAGAGGAATCCTGAAAGAGTTAGAGGCAATGACACACAAGGAATAAATCTATGAGTTAGATGTGCTTCAGGAGTTTTATTTTGACAAAAACAAAAAACAATTGAAATGCATTAACCACCAATGACAACACTCTAATAGATATGGAAAATGAAGATTGCAAATTTTGTGCAAGAAAATAAGCATATTTGGGATATAAGGAGGTCAATGCTAGCATTCAAGACTTGTTCTAGATGGAAAACAATGTCAAATACAACCAAAGAGGTTGAATAAGTTTCATCCACAAAAAGAGATTAGAATTTGGCCACTCAAGAGAATTTCTACTTTGGGAACAACTCAAGATTTCATCAATGGGCAGAATCGTTTTACAACTCGGTGGGCAAAAAGGTTCTTTCGCGTTGTACTTTCCCGATCTGTGGTCACAGAGCGCCATTACAGGTTAGAGGACTTCAACCTCCATCTCTTTCGTCAAGTCTTCTCCTTCCTCTGTGATTATCAAGTCTCCACCTTGAATGACCTCCCTCACACAGTTCCTTCCTACAGCCTCACCATAGTTCAAGAATTTTATGCGAATTTCCCAAGTCGCATTGCCCGAACTGGTTTCAATGTCTATGTGCGCAACTGTGATGTTTATTTTCGGCCTAGTAAGATTTGTCAGGTTCTTGGGTTCAAAAAGTCTACCCACTCTGATTATCTGCAATATTTAGAACGTTCTAGGTCATATACTGCTGCTCACTTCCAGGCCGTAGCTTATGTTAACCCTGCAGCCCCTCTAAAGGATGGTGTGTTACTAGAGAAGTCCGAATTCAAACCTTTTCACAGGTTTTTGTGGGATTTTGTGCGTCACAATATTATTCCTACCTCCCACAATTCGCACCCTTCTGAGGAGCAAATTCAAGTTATGATGTCTATTCTGAATAAGGATCCTGTTCCCTTTGGTTTCATCATTTATGAACACATTCAGACCAAGACAATTGGTAGTGGTAGTGACCACAAGGGTGCCCTCATTTTCCCTCTCCTTATCCACCTCCTTTGTGCCCGCAGTGGTGTCTCTTCTGTGGCTGGTCTGGATACATTTGCTGAGCCTATGGCTGACTATACGAAGACAGTCATGAAGGTCAGTGAAACTTTTGCTCGTAAAAAACGAGGTGATCAAGCTCCTTCCCTTGAACAAGCGAACGCTGCCATTCTTGAAAAGGTAAAAGGTCAATCGGCTATTATTGCGGATCTCATGGCCCAACTAGCAGCTCACACAGCTCATTTTGCTACCTTTGCCTTAGTTCCTTATTCTGATGGGCTCCATACTGAGGATGGTGATCCACATGCTGACATTCCTGATCATTCCGATGACACTCCAGGGATGGACCCCACCGATTCTCCAGTGCCAACAAGCTCAGTCGCTTTTCAGCCCGACGATGACTTTGAACTTGCCATGCAAGCCCGGTACCGAGATGCTGCTATTGCTGCTGCCAGTTCTCAGTCCTAGGGGGAGTTAAAATTTAGGGGGAGTTAGTCTTTTGTGGAAGTTACTTTTTAAGCATGTATTTTTCTCCAACTCTTTGTGTGCTCTTTAACTTCACTCTTATATTTGCATGTATGTCCTTTTGTCTTTCCATGACAAAAAGGGGGAGAATGTATTTGTTTAATCTACATTGCTTGCTGTGTTTAAATTGCATTGGTTGCTGTACTATCATATTTTGTGTTGTGCAAGTACTTCTTCTTGCAGGTACATTATAACATAGTGTTGGGCTGAGTGTTGAGAGTCTTGTGAGGTGAATGGGTTGATGTTTTGTCAAGGAAAGCCAAAGGGGGAGATTGTTAGTTTCTAGGATTTGTTATATTGGTTTTTTTCCTTGTCAAAACTATTGTATTTAATTTTATTAATCTCTCACAAGCTCTAGGCTAGATTAAGGACAAGTTCAGCTGTATTGAAGAAGTCAAGAATGAACAAAGATTCAAGGTATACTGCACTTCATTCAATTCATGAAAATATCAATTTTGTGTCCATTTGACTAGTCATAAAGAACAATGTTTTTCACGTACAGTGGTTGATACAGTGACAGACACTGCAGTGGGGCCATTTCGGGTTTTTCTTTTAAAGCCCATTTCATTGAAAGCTCATTCTCTGTTTTTTACTAAACATACATGTGCATTGCACATGACTTGGTTCCCCCAATGTATCAATCAATTCTGATTGCATCTTAGTCATTCACGCCACACACTCACACACACATCAGCACTATTCATCATCTTCTCCAATTCTGATTTTCTTCCTTTATGCTAAGAGTTTCGGTGAAAAGTAAGTCATACTTATCACAAAGTGCAGTGTACGACTCATCATCAGGAGTAGATTCTGAGTCAGACCCACCATCAACTTGTTCAATCTCCTTGATTGATGCAACAAATGCAACTTCATCACCCTCAATATCGGAAGAAGACTCACAATCATTTGAGTCATCACTCTCACTATCACTCCAAGTGATTTTCATGGCTTTATTCTTACTTGAAGAATAATTCTTTCTATTATTTGCACATTCAATTGCTATGTGACCTATTCCACCACAAGTGTAACATTTCACATCTCTCTTGGTTGTTCTTCCTTCCTTAAAGTTAGACTTCCTCTCTTGTTTTCTCTCAAATGAATTCTCTCCTCGAGGTTTGAATTTGGACTCCTTAAAGTTGTTACCACTAGTCCTAGCTTCTCTCCCTTTATTTCTAAGAATTCGTCTAAATCTTTTGACAAAAAGGGCAACCTCATCATCAGACATGGATGATTTTTCACTCAAGTTTTCACTCATCTCTTTGACACTTTGCAAAGCAATATCCTTTGACTTCTTACTGTCCCTTTCATCCATTTCAAGTTCCATCTCAAAAGTTTTAAGCTTTCCTACCAATTTACCAATTTTGAGTTCATCCAAATTTTGGACTTCTTGTATTGCATGCTTCTTAGATTGAAATCTCTTAGGTAGAGATCTAAGAACCTTTTGGACAATGGTAGACTCCTCATAAGGTTTACCTAGGGACATGGCTTCATTTGTGAGGGCTTCCAACCTTTCATAGAACTCGAAAAATGACTCGGACTCTTTCATCCTAATTTCTTCAAATTTGACATGTACCATTTGAAGTTTAAGTGACCTAACTTGTTTGTCCCCTTCATGAACAACCCTAAGTTTGTTCCAAGCTTGCCTAGCCGTGACACAATGTTGTATGTGTGCAAATTGTGAGGAAGATAATGCAGTGACAATAGCATTTCTAGCCTTCTTGTTGGAGCTAGAGGCCGTGACTTCGGCAAAAGACCATTCGGACCTAGGCTTAGGAGTTTCAATCCCATCAACAGTTCGTGTGGGAGGAATCCACTCAACAGTGAGATACTCATATGCCAACTCGTCATAGGCATCAAGAAAAATTTCAAATTTCTCTCTCCAAGCAGCGTAGTTGTTGCCATCAAAGAATGGAGGAGAATTGCAAGATCCTGCGACTCGATCTCTTTCCATCTAGACACACCTAGAAAACAAACAATACCATAGGACCTCTCTATTTGCTTTTAGAGTAGCGCTCTGATACCAATTGAAAGTTTAATTTAGGTGATCTATTCACTTAATTAACTTGATTAAATTCACTTTCAGTGATCGGACCCCAATTTTAATTTTATATGATCATTCATGAACTAGTCAAACAGACACAACTCTGACGATCCAGTAACTAAAATCTGAATCTCCAAATTTACTTATAAAATCAAATCAACTTCAGTAAATGCCACAAGTCAGAACACACTAAGGAATTGAGTGACACCCTATGCACTCAAAGGATCCATCAATGTAGGCATCCCAGTGCTATCAACAACTAAAGTGGTGTGTGGACAGATTTAACAAACTCTCATTTAGCATTCATGGTCTAAGTTAACATGCTAAAGTGAAGTGTGTGATCTTGTGAAGATATTTTCGAATCAATAATTAGCAACACATAGGAAAACAGATAACAAACAAGCCACACAATTGTTCACCCAGAAAACCACTAACGGTTAAAAACTGAGGGTCTTTCCAGCTGACCAAGCAATCCACTAAAGAAGAAGTTCAATACAAAGGGAGCACACAGCACACAAGCTCAATCACTAAGTCCTAGACTAAGTAGCAGCTTTCTTACCCCTTTGTGCAACTTCCATAAGCAAGACAATCGGTCATTCATGAAGAAGGCAGCTCCAACTCCAAACTCATCAACCCATAGCACCAATTCACACCAAGCCCAGTAGATTCATCAATGTATGAACATGATATGCCAATGTTGGATTCTTTAAAAAAAGGGATTAATGTCATTTTGCTCCTCAGACTATTACACATGTATCAGTTTGCTCCCCAGACTTCTAATTTGGAAAATTAAGGACCCTGACTTTTTCAATTTTGCCAATTAAGGTTATTCCGTCAATTTATACATTTTTCATCTAAAATGTCGAGATGATCAAGCAAAATTTAGCAAGAAATAAAAGAGGAAAAATGATGCATGAGGAAAAAATGATAAGATCTAATTGGAAGGGACCATTTTGCCCTCAAAGATTTGGATAAAAAATGTGTAAATTGACAAAAGAACCTCAATTGGCAAAATTGAAAAAGTCAGAGTCCTTAATTTTCCAAATTAAAAGTCTGGGGAGCAAACTGATACAAGTGTAATAGTCGGGGGAGTAAAATGGTATTAATCCCTTAAAAAAAAAAGATCAACCTTCTCAAGCTAGAGGCATGAAAAGGTTGATATTGAATCCTTCAACTAAAATCTAAAATGAATGTGTTTGAAGAATATATGAAAAGATTTAAACACTCAAACCCATTTAGAATTTTAGATGAAACAAAACAAGTTCAGAAAATCTTTTTGATTTTTTAAGAATTAAAAGAACATTTTCTGAATTGTTAAAGATGAGCACTTAACCTGAAAAATACCCAGGCATAAAACCCGAAAAATACACACTGAAAATGCTCATAGACCCACGCCAAAAGATCTGAACAGAGTACTTCATATACCCGTACACACACACACACCAATTCCGTGTTTGCCCGAGCCACGTGGAAGCCAATCAATGGCTGTCCACAAGAGACGAATAAGGGGCATATTCTCTTTGTCCTAGAGGGGTATCCTAGTATTACTAAGGATAGGAATGAGGAGCTGTAAAAATGAATTTTGCTTTATTTTGCAAAAATCAGAATTGGAGAAGACGATGAATAGTGCTGATGTGTGTGTGAGTGTGTGGCGTGAATGACTAAGATGCAATCAGAATTGATTGATACATTGGGGGAACCAAGTCATGTGCAATGCACATGTATGTTTAGTAAAAAACAGAAAATGGGCTTTCAATGAAATGGGCTTTAAAAGAAAAACCCGAAATGGCCTCACTGCAGTGTCTGTCACTGTATCAACCACTGTACGTGAAAAATATTGTTCTTTATGACTAGTCAAATGGACACAAAACTGATATTTTCATGAATTGAATGAAGTGCAGTATACCTTGAGTCTTTGTTCATTCTTGACTTCTTCAATACATCTGAACTTGTCCTTAATCTAGCCTAGAGCTTGTGAGAGATTAATAAAATTAAATACAATAGTTTTGACAAGGAAAATAGTCAATATAACAAATTCTAGAAACTAACAAATTACCACATGTTGACCTATTCAGCAAGTTATCTTATTTTTATATAAAAATAAAATAAAATAAATAAAAGTGGAGACATACAAGCGTGCAGTCATGATAGAAGCTCTTTTTTGTGTGATACCTTTAGAGAAATAAAATTACCTGAAAGGAAGCGCTCCATCATAGTTGAGTAATTTTTCCTATTCCACCCATTCCTTGATGTATACCCTAAAAACTGCATGATCAACAAACAAGTATATCACAATTAAACTAAGAAAAGATTTGTGGAATCTGAAATCTGTCCTAAACATATGAAATTAAGAAAAATTAGAAATACCTGCAGAGGGAAGTCTATTGACAAATAAAATGGAGGTGGGAGAGTTTGAAAAAAAAGATTAAAAGAAAACCTTGAGAATGAACAGCCATGACCCTGGGGGACGCTAACAGAGAGGGGGGAGAGGAGATTGGGGTTTTGAGGGGGTTCGGAAGAAAAGAAAGAAAGAAAGAAAGAAAGAAAGGGATGGGTTGAGAGAAAAAGTGATAGAAAAATGAAGCGAGTGATAGAGAGAGAGAGAGAGAGAGAGAGAGAGAGAGAGAGAGAGAGAGAGGAAGAAGAAAATGATAAATGAGAAGACTGAGAGAGGATGAGGCGACCTGAAGCACATCATGATTGATTATATAGTGAGGCAAAACGCAGGGATAAGAGGAGGCCATCCTTTGATATTTTCCATCTAGCAAGCAATCAAAGAAATCAGGACCGTTCATTTGAAACCATAACTAGGGGTGCACCAACCTGTATGTGTTTCATTATTACAGTTGCAGAGTCAGAGCCTTTCAGATTCAGACTGAGAACCAAAAAGGAAGACCAACTTTTTCAGAGTTGTTGTACGTACTATTGGAATTGGAATCTCTCTTCACTCAAATATCAGCTCCCTCCCCTACCTTTGCTAACTGATGGACTCACTTGAATACTGGGCCGGGCTATTTATTTCTGAGCCCACTTGTATAGGTAAGAGCCTAAAACCATATGTTTTCCAGCTTCTCTGTATAAAACTTCTTTTTTTGTTTTGGCCGGTCTGTATAAAATTTCAGTTGATAGATTCCCTTCTATTTATGACTTGGTGGTGGGGTTTCACTACCTCAGGTGTTTGCATGAGGTTTTGGGTGATGTTGCATATATGTTTTTGTGTGTTTGATTTGGATTTTTGGGTGTTTGGTTTTAAGGGTTTCTGCAATTTTTTGATATTATGTTTGAATGCTTTAACAAATATTGATTTATCTTTATAGAGAGAGAGAGACTGAGAGAGAGAGAGAGAGAAAAAAAAAAAATTTGAAAGTCTCTGAAAATCACTCAATGACTACACTCTAATTTTTGTGTACTTTAAAAAGTCTTTATTAAAATCACCTAAATTTTGGTAGACTCAAAGTTTGAATTAAAATACACCAAAACTTTATACTCTTTAAAATATCTAAAATTAATACACCTTCATTTGAAATTAGAAACCATTACTAGGGGTGCAGCAACCTGTATGTGTTTCATTATTACAGTTGCAGAGTCTGAGCCTTTCAGATTCAGACTGACGACCAAAATGGAAGACCAACTTTTCAGAGTTGCTGTACACTACAGTTGCGTACTATTGGAATTGGAATCTCTATGCCCTCAAAATATCAGCTCCCTCCCTACCTTTGCTAACTGGTGGGCCATGTATCTCTGAGCCCACTTGTAAAGATAAGAACCTAAGACCAGATGTATTTCCAGCTCTGTATATAATTTCAATTGAGAGATTCCCTTCTATTTTGTATGCTATTTTATATCAATTTCTTATTATTTTATGACTCAGAGACTGTGAGGGTGTAATGAAAGAGAAGAAGAGTCATAAGTGTTTGGACTCTCTAATATTAATCTCCACCTTCATCATCTTGTAGGTACAAATTCATCTTCATTGATCTTTTGGCATACTTTTTGCAAACAATCCTTTTCAAAAACAATGTAAACTATTACTCAATTTTCATCTTCATAAAATTTATCTATCTGATGAATGCAATCATTCACAAAAGTAGGGTCATAACGATAAACGAAGGTGGTGGATATGGTGAATTTGCTACCCACGCTAATTATGTAAATGGCTGGATTGTCACCGTTGTTAGTTTCAATGATGTTGATCGCCATGGTCGGCTTAGATTAGATGCCTGCTGCAGCTAAGGTTTATGGAGGGCCCTTCCAATAAGGGATCCCTCATTTAGTGTTAAATGAGGGATCACCTTGTAGGGCCCACACGGGTAGTTTTGTGTTAATCCGAACTGTCCAATTTTTACATCTCCATTGATAGATCATTCCTGTAAAAAATCAGCTAAATCGAAAATCGTTTACCCATTCGATTAAGCTGTCAAAGTTTAGGTGTTTATAGAGGAATTTGTTGTTCGTCCATTTGTTTTAAACTTTGACCGCTTAAACAAACGGGTAAACGATTTCCGATTTGGCTGATTTTTTGCAGAGATGATCTATTAATGAAGATGTAAAAAATGGACGGTTCGGATTAACACAAAACGACCCGTGTGGGCCACACAGGGTGATCCCTCATTTAACACTAAATGAGGGATCCCTTATTGGAAGGGCCCTGAAGGTTTATGAGCTATATATATATCAGGCCCTTTCCAATAAGGGATCCCTCATTTAGTGTTAAATGAGGGATCACCCTGTGTGGCCCACACCGGTCGTTTTGTATTAATCCGAACCGTCCATTTTTTACATCTCTATTGATAGATCATCCCTGCAAAAAATCAACCAAATCGGAAATCATTTATTCGTTCGTTTTAGCGGTCAAAGTTTAAAACAAATGAACGAACAACAAATTCCTCTATAAACACATAAACTTTGACCCTAAAATACCTTTCTATAATACATTTATATAAATTTCTGTAATTTATATAAAAAATATATAAATTTATAAACCCTAAACCCTTTCTATACCCTAAACCCCATAATTAATAATTTATATGTTTTTTAATTTATATAATACATTTCTATATAAAAACTAATTACAAATACCCTAAACTAATATTATACCATATTCTAAACAATTTATATCATATAACTATAAACTAAATACTAAACTCTATATCCTATTCCTATATCTCATACCCTAAACCCTAAACCCTATTGTGTATTTTAAAATTTTTAAATCATATACATTATAAGGCTTATTATATCCTATACCTATATACCATATATCCTAAGACTATAATTGATAATAATTCAATAATTTATAGTTGGTATATAACTAATAACTATAGTCTATAGAAATGTTTAGTATGGTATAATATGATAATAGTCTATAACTAATAACTATAGTCTATATAAATGTTTAGGGTTTAGAAATGCATTATATAAAATGTTTTATATAAATTATAAAACATATGTAATACAAAGTAAAAACTCTAAACCCCAAAGTCCAAACCCTAAACCCCACCCAAACCCCAAAGTCCAAACCCCAAAATACCCTATTGTCTAAATTTTTAATAAATTTTTAAAACATTTTATTTTTAGTTTTTAATCATCTCTTCTCTCTGCTGCCAACACTCCCCCTTTCTCTCTCATTTCTCACTTTCCCTTTCTCTCTCCCCGACGTCACGCTCTCTCTCTCTCTCGCCATGCCTTTGATCGGCGATACACTGTCGTCCGGCGGATAATGGAGGCAAGACCACCTTCGAAATGCTCGCCTCTCCCTCCTCTCTTTGCCCATGTGTTTTGATTTTCCAGAAAGGCAAGGATCGCGGCAACCTGAGCTGGGGCTGAGCCGAGCCCTTTGCCGGCAATCTCTGTGCTCCGACGGCTTCGCGACTTCCCACCACCCAGAACTCATTCCTCTCATCGAGCCGGTTATTTTGGTACCTTTCCCTCACGCCGACGACTCCCCAAGGCGGCGAATCGAAGCCACCTAGTTCGACCTACGATGGCATCTCTCTGTTCCCTTGCTCTTCTCTCTCTCTTTCTCTCTCTCTCTCTCTCTCTCTCAACTCAAGTCGGTCAATGCCTATACCGAGCCGAGCCGACCCAAAATGCCGGTCCGACCCGAGTGCCGGTTTACCGGCATTTCGGTTCTAGTCTCGGTAACCAAAAGGGGCATTTGAGGGGGGTCCGATCGGTTGCCGGTTTGGGGTTCTCGGTTCGGTAACTGGATCGAACCCACCCCTAATTCATACATTGCATATTAACAAAAAAAAAACTAAAAATTAAAAAGAAATACCCTATTCAGTAAAGTAAGAACACATAAAGTGTAGAAAAAAAAAGTTTGGACAATTATCATTATTGTTTCGAATATGACTAGTCTGAAGAATCTGGAGCAGTGCCGAATTGCTAATCACAAATTCCCTTGTCCCCTGCATTGACTCTGTACTCTGTAGCAGGGAATATAATCATAAACCAAATTAGAGAAAAAATAGATTCTTGTTTGATGTGAACTCATATACAATACTTGCACCAAATCTATTACAATTTTTGTTTCTTTCTTTTTTTTCTTTTTTAATGCAATCAAGCACATGATGCTTGTCGGAGCTTCTATTGATCCCTTTTTTCCCGCTCCACCATTCAACTTTTTCTTCTAATCTCTATGGAATTTGGGGCACCAAGATCTTGGTCACAAGCCCAGAAATACCGGTGTAACGCTTTAGAGGGAAAAGAGAAAAGTCTATACATTTACATTCAGCTTTTACCTTCACATGCAAGTTATCCTTATTCGATGAAAGCCATAGGCTAATGTTGACTGTTTAGTAAGAATTCCAATGTTGCTAGTTAACCCATTGAGTCAGTGCACAGTATGGCTGGACCTCTGGCCACTTCCAAAAGCCAAGTATTTGAATTTTTGTTTTCAATGTGTTTGGAGGTAATATTTTTTTTTTTTGGGCATGTTTTAGAGGTAATATTTGGATGCATTAAAATTTCTCGTATGGCTGGTCATTCAACGTGATGAAATTTGATGTAGAACTTTTCTTTTTGGATGGTTCAATATGTAAATATAAGTGATGCAACGTTTTTATGTGTGTGTGTGAGTGTGTGTGTGTGAGAGAGAGAGAGAGAGGGGTGTTTAGGGTATAGGGTTTCAAAAACCCCTCGCTACCTTGAATTAAAGGATTTTACAAGATGGTGCAATAAAGTAAACAACATCAACAACCTCTATTTATACCTCATAAAATCTTGACCTTGGGAAGGCTAACAAAAACTTCTAAAATGTTACCGAGTCTGTGCAGATGCATCCTCAGAGTCAAAATCAGGTGCCAATCTAAATTTTAGAATCTTATGAAGGCTGGTAAGTGGTTTTACTTGCTTTCTTGGAGCTTCGTTTGGATCTATTATGCATTTTCCTGCAAAAAGGTTTGCTTCTGATGGTCCGGTTTCTTCATGAACTACAGGGCTAGCAACTGCAAATAAAGCTTTCTCAATATAACAAAAACGCTAATCACAGCCCAACTCAATTGATGTAGGCAGATACGAGAAATAACATAAAAAACATTAACACTATGACAGTTTATGTGATTGATTGAATGAGAGCTTTGACAGTTTGTTTAAATTTATTGAATCTTATGAGACAGGGTACGACTGGTTTTCAGTCATCATAACCACCTTGCACAAAGTAAGACCATTTACTAGTAGCTAGCTCCACAATACATGCAGAAAATGCAGGTGGAATAACCTAAGTTTTCCAAATCAAAAATCAAGATCACCTCTCCATATCTATTCTAGTCCCTCAGATCCTTATCAAAGCATGTGGGGATTCAAGAACCATTAAAGTCAACATTGGATAACTAAAAACATTTTTTGCTCCAGGTAAAAAGATAGCATGCCAGATGGAATCCTCCAAACAGAACTGGATGGATATTACCTCTGACATAAGGCTCTTTAATGAAAATCAAGTTTCATATGAATGTGAGAAGTTTAAAACTCTGACTAACCATTGATGCCAATGGAGGTAATCACAAGCCATAATTGATTTGTCTATGTTTCTTTCAGGTGTATTCTGAGTAGGCTAAAACTGTGATTTACCTTCTTCTGTGAAAACAAGGCACGTCCCAATCGTTTCTTCATATCTTCCGATCTGTGAGAAAACAAGAATTAGTCTAAGAAAATCATGTCAACCCACAATTTTAACCTTCAAGCCATTCCAGTGATGCAGAATCTGCCCTAGTTCCAAGTATAGCATACTAATTACCAATAATAATGAATGAAACAGCTCACAAACAGAGAAAAAGTGGGAATTATAATAATTAAGGAATTAATAGACAGATTTACTATCCAACTGCTTATGAATGTTCAAACTGAAAGAGTGAAGCAATAGTATCTGCTCATGGCTTACATAAAGAAATAGACATCACATCTTCAACTTGATTTTACGGACAAGTCATCCCAATGCATTGAATCAATAAAATGCCCAATAGTTTTAAGATTTTCAAACTGTTCAATATAAATTACAATACATGTGTCATCCAATAATTTATCCAATAGGAAATAATTCAATATGTAGCTAGTCTTTCTCAAATAATTCTTGATTTGATGACCCTTGTACAGGGTTAGGAATCAAGCATTGCCACCCAAGACATACAATGTTAAATAAACTGAAAACGACTGAATCTAAATGCGGCACAAAACAGCATGAACTAATTTCATAGCCTCGCTGCCTCTAGCAAGTTCGAGATTGACTAAGGCAAAAAAAGAACTGTCTTGATAGCAAAGAAACATAATATTTCTTGTTCAAATAAACAAAGCTGAGAGCACAAAACTTTTCTTTTTTATAGCAAGGAAGCACACAAAGTCTACATCTATGCATGTGTTGCAGATACCATTATATGCAACTACTGGGAAACTTCAGGAATTTTTTCTTTTTATTATTGTTTTTCGGATACCCAAAATTTCAAAATCAGCACAGACTACAGTTTGTCACAATCAAAGTTAACACAGGATTTTGCAGGCTATATAATACACTCACCAACTTAAATTTATCAGCTATAGTCAATACTGGATTCTTTGTGTTCAAACCCTGCAAATCAAGACAATTCAATATCTAAATGACATTCCAAATCATATGTATAATGTATGTGTGCGTGTATGGATGGTCCGGATGGACACCAAATGGTTCTGAGAATTTTGAAAAATATAAAAATAACAAGAAATTGAAAATGGAAAAACGTACGGAAAGAACATATGGTGCGTTTGGTGGAATGTCAAGCTCCGAGTAAACTGAATCAAGATCAAGCAATACATATTCTTCTTCAACCTGGTGTTCATTGAGCTCAGAATTTGACTCCATGGCCTATACACAACTAACAAGTATATAGTTAAGGCATATATGCGCTAACCTAATGGAATGTAAAATTAATTCAGGAATCAGGACATACAAAATTGGGAAAATTAAGTGGAATAGAAAAAACCCTAGGATGGGCTTACCCTGTGTATCAATGAGCTCACTGTTGAAGAAGTGATCAAACGTGATCAAACACAGCGTTTGGAGTTCTGCAAACCACCATCGTTTTTCAAAGATACGGGAAACATCACTAGTGAATCAACCCAATGATGATATATACAACTTGTTTACCAAACCAGAAATGATGAAATATACAACTTGTTTTCCAAACTTCCACTTCCAACAATCAAGATTGAGCTTACTGAACTTGGCACCTGAAATTTACAAGCAATCCTACATCAATCAAGTTGATCAAATATGCTTTTTAATCAAATATGTGTCCATATGTTCGGACATCATAAACTCTCTCACACTCTACGGGACCAAACTTTGTCTTCTTTTTACTAGAATTCTATGATTGCTTTTATGGCCATCGGCCCATGGCTTGTTCTATTCAGAAACTGGAGACTATACATATACAAGTTAGACTTTACTAAATAACAACAAGGCATATAAATACACAATACAAATCAACTGGAGTAATGGACTTGCTCTTTAATCTTTCTTCCTGCCCCTCACCAGTCAGTCAGCACTCCCACCCCATATACATATACATCGCAAGTATTGTAGCTGATGATTGGTAATGGAGAATCAAAAGCTATATGTTTGAAAAAAAAAATGTGATTTGCTAAAGAATTTTGATAACATTGAAATAGGTATGGGTCTGGTCATTGGGAATTTGGGCATAAAATCCAACAAAATAAAAAATTCCTAAATTTAATCCCTAAATTCAAATGGGGTTTCTCAGTTCTCACATTTAAAACTAACCTAAATACTCAAATTAATCCCTGAATAACTAAATTCACACCTAAATTCATCCTCAAACATTTAAACTAAAATTAAACTTAGGAACAAAAAAAAAATAGAAGAGATCCAAGAGAAATACCTGCCCATGCCGAAAATTAAGATTGAAGGCGATGATTTGAATGGCTGGTAAGTGGTGAGACTGGGTGAAAACTGAGAGTTGAGAGTCGTGAGACTGAGTGAGAGTTGAGACAGAGCGAGCGGCCAGAGAAGCAGATACAGAACGAAGAGTTCATGGTGTCGTTTTTTTTTTTTTTTTTTTTTTATTTTAATCAGGGTGGGCTGGGCTTAGTTTTTAGTAACAAACTAAAATAGGTTTTTTGAATACAAAAAAAAGTAGGATTAATTGTGTTTTTGTCACCCATAGTTTTAGTTAATTCTCACTTTACTATCTAGATATTTAATTGTCTCACTTTAAAACTTACAATTATTCTTCGTGTCCCACTTTACCTTTTTCCGTCTATTCTGTTAGCTAATCCATCAATATTGGTGACAAAAATATATTTGCCACATTAATATTTTTTACGAATTGGGTGACGGAATTGATGGAAAAATGTAAAGTGAAATATGAAAATAATTATAAGTGGTAAAGTGAGACAAATAAATATCTAGGTGAGTAAAATGAGAATCGACTAAAACTATGTATGGTCAAAATATAATTAAGCCAAAAAAATAATAATTAGGATGGGCTAAAACCCATCTAGCCAGATGTACAAGCTTATGGAAATAAACTTGACATACAAAAAGTGCTTGGGGATTCAGATGTATGCCCAGCCTATGAGTCTTGCAAACCTTGTCTTTCTTTGGGGCAAACCAGGGCTGGCTATTAGGGGGTGGGCCTGTGCGATCGCTCAGGGTCCCCAAATTTTTTTTAGGTCCATACATGTACTTCCTTAAAAAAAAAATCTAATTAAGTAAAAAGCCCAACCTCACAACTCCATAAGATAGATTTTCTAAGGCTTTAACTCTCTGTGCTTGTATTTTCTTTGAGTCTTTGACTTTGGCATCTCTCTCTCTTATTATTTGCCTCTTTGTTTCTCACTTTCCTTTTCCCTGGTTGTTTTGATTTGGTCCTGAGCTGGGTGTCATCCCCTCTGGACCTCTCTCTTATGTTTCTTCTAATTGTCAGGTATTTATTTTCTTTACTAACTTATGAATTTTTTCATTATTTTGGTTTTGGGTTTATTTATTTTGGAGTTGTGCAAAATAAATTAAATCATAACTATTTTTTCTTCTTAATTGTAGTTGAGAAATGAGAAAGATGAAATCATACAACAAAGGCTATGGTTGGGAAAGATTTGAAGATATTGAAGGTTAGGTCTCAGGTCTCATTATCTATTTGTTGTTATATACAATGGGTCGTCGAAAATATCAATCTGGTTATGTTAAACGTTTAAAGAAAAGGAAACATGAAGAATTAGTTCAATCTCAAAGAGGAGCTCTTGATAGGTTCTTTGTTAAAGAACCACATGATTCAATAAAAGGAGTAGTCAATGAGCAACACAATGATGTTGAAGAATTAGTTGATGATATAGGTCAAATTGAAAATAAGGGTAATGCAAGTGTTGGTGATTTAAGCCATGATGAGAATGATGTCTGTGAGGATGTTAATAATTTAGTTAATGACCAACCAACTCAATCCATTCCCATAGACATTTATGATCCAAGAATTTGGGATAGTCTTGATACCAAATAGATGTCTTGGTGGAAAAAGGTCTGATAAGAGATTTGTCAATAGAGAAAGTCCCTAAAGATCAACTTGGTCGATGTTTCTCTTCTACATATTACACTCGTTATTTATTAAATGGAGAGGAACATGATAAAAGTTTGCTGGTTTATTCAAAGGATGTTGATAAAGTGTTTTGTTTTTGTTGTAAGTTGTTTAAAAGAGGTTATAATAATGGTCAATTAGCAAATGATGGGTACAAAGATTGGGTGCACCTTAGTGGTAGGCTTAAAGAGCATGAAACAAGTGCTAAACATCTCACTAACATGACCACTTGGTTGGATTTGCGTCTTAGATTTGGAAAAAATGATACAATTGATAAAGTTGTTCAAGACCAAATCAGGCAAGACAAGGTACATCGGAAGAATGTATTAGTGAGAATAATTTCAATTGTGAAATATCTTGCTAAGAATAACTTGGCATTTCGGGGGTCTAATGAGAAGATTTACCAAAAAAATAATGGTAACTTTTTAGGCCAAGTTGAAATGATTGCATAATGGGATCTACCAATGCAACAACATGTTCAAAGTGAGATCCATGATCATTATCTTGGTCATAACATCCAAAATGAGTTGATAAGTATGTTAGCTTTTGAGATTAAAATTACAATCATTAAAAAAATTAAAGAAGCAAAATATTTTTCTGTGAAGCTTGATTGTACTCCTGATGTAAGTCATGAAGAACAAATGACATTGATTTTGCGATGTGTAGATGTTTCCACTTGTCCAATAAAAATAGATAAATTTTTCTTGGAATTTTTAAATGTGAATGATACATTGGGGCAAGGGATTTTTCATGAATTGCAAAATGTTTTGAAAACTCTTGATCTTGATATTGATGATATTAGAGGACAATGATACGATAATGGATCAAATATGAGAGGAAAACATCAAGGTGTACAGAAAAGACTCTTGGATGTGAATCCGAGAGCATTATACACACCATATATGTGACTGGCATAGTCTTAACTTGACACTATGTGATATGGCAAACTCTTGTGGAAAAGCTAAAGATTTTTTTGGTGTGATACAACGTATTTATACATTGTTCTCTAATTCTACAAATTGTTGGAAAATTTTGAAAGATAATTTAAAAGGAACTCTCAAATCATTGTCGACCACACGTTGGGAGAGTCGTGTTAATAGTGTTAAACCACTAAGATTCCAAACTCTACAAGTTAGAGAGGCTTTACTTGAATTAGCAGATGTTGATAATGATCCCAAAATAAAAAGTGAGGCTGGTTCTTTAGCAATAAATGAACTTGGAAACTTTGAGTTTTTGTTCGGCATGGTAATCTGCTGTTAACTTGGTTAGCAAATCTTTACAATCTAAAGAAATGCTTATTGATATTGCTATGATTCAAGTGAAAGGGTTGATTTTTTTTTTTTTTTTGAAAAATATAGAGAAACTGGGTTTGCCCAAGCTATGATTGGTGCCAAAGAGATTACTACTCAAATGGAAGTTGATCCGGTGTTTGTTGAAAAACGCAAAATTCGTAGAAAGAAGCATTTTGATGAGAATGTTAGTGAGTCAACAACTTGTTCTGAATCACCTGAAGAATCTTTTAGAATAAATTATTTTCTCTATATTGTTAATCAAGCTATTGGTTCATTGAATAGGAGATTTGAACAATATCAAGTATATGAAGATATTTTTGGATTTCTATTTAGTTCAGAGAAGTTAAATTCATTGGATGACAATGGTTTGAAAACATGTTGCAATCATCTTGAAACTATTTTACAAAATGAGAATTTTTCTGATGTTGATGATAATAATCTATTTGTTGAATTAAAGCTGTTACGAGAGCTTTTACCAAAAGAAACAAAGGCTTTTTGAAAAGATTGATATATTAAATTTTTTTGAAAAGGTTGAATTGCTTTCCAAATTCATACATTGCTTATCGGATATTGTTAACTGTACATGTTACAGTTGCTTCTACAGAAAAGAAGTTTTTCGAAATTGAAATTGTTGAAATTTTACTTGCGATCAACACTGTCGCAAGAAAGATTGAATGAACTAGCTTTGATTTCAATTGAAAATGATATTCTTGAGAAAATTGATTATGACAGTATAATGAATGATTTTTTTTCTAAAAAGGCAAGAAGAACAAGGTTTAGATGAAACTGTGATCCATGCTAGTTAATTCTTTTGGGCCATTTTGTTGTTTGAAGTTGGATGGTTGCTGCTTGTTGGCTGTTTGGTTTCTTGTAAGTATCTTCGACTAATTTTTTTTTTTGTTTTTTTTTTATGTGCTCTATATTTAAGTAAAACATGCTAAATAATGCTATTTTGTTTGTTTTGTTCTAAGGTGTGTATACCAACAAATATTTGAGCTTTTGTGGAGATTTTGGAATTGATGGCTATGTTACCACATCTAGAAGATTACAAGGCATCTAAGTTTGTATATGTCTGTATATATATTAAATTATGTGGTTAGCATCAATTGTTATGTAGAAAAATTGTTTATTAGCAATTAATTAATGTTCTTGTTTTGTAGACAAATTGTTTATAAGCAATTAATTGATGTTCTTGTTTAGTTAACATAGAATTGTCTGACTTTTTTTTTTTTTTAGTACAATACGTAAGAAAGGGCCTAATTTTGTTAATTAACACAGGGCCTCCTAAATGTTTGAGATGGCCCTAGGGCAAACCGTATGGTGATCTTCAGAGTAATGGTGATGGGGCGTGTAATGGTGAGAAATGTCGTGTGGGGATTGGAGTAGTGTGTCAAAACTATGTTGGTGAATTGTTGTTGGCCTTTTTTGTGCCAATTTTAAGTTGTTATGCTTCCAAGACAATAAAACTCTATGCTTTGTTGCATGAACTTAATGATGGATCTAACTACCGGTCAATGAATTTTTTTGTACAAAGCCTTGTCTTACTTGACCAACCCAATGTTATTTCTTACTAAGTAGCTGTTGAACAAAATTTGTAAATAAATAATAAATATTACCCAACATAATTTCACCCAAATTCATTTATGGAAGGAGGGTTTTATTATTTTGGGTACGACCCATTCAAGATGGAGTACATCTCTTAATTACAGTCCCTTGACTCAAGGGAATACCCTTTGATTCCAATTGCAATGAAACCAACGGATCATCTTGCAAGTGTTTGGATTTCCAATAGGTAAACGACCCATTGAAATGGAATTTATTTGTGATTGCGGTTGCACCTGTATTTTAGGTTGCCTACGTACCCATTGCAGGATCAAACCACACGTAGTTCCGAGTTTTTGGGAATTAAATGGGTGGATGACCCATTCAAATGATTTGTGTAATTTGGGTAGGGTTTAGAACCCTTGGATATGATTTGAGAAATTAATTCAGGGACTTTTGTGCGTAGAACTAATTTCTGAAGGATTTGGGTGGATTTGATTTGGTGTGAAATTAATTCAAAGAAATTTATATGAATTAATTCCTGAGGGAATTTAGAGAATTTTGTGAATGAGGTTGAGTGTGAATTTTGCTCACATTGCCTACGTACCCATGATGGGATCAAACCGAACGTAGTTCGGTGAAGAATTTGAGTTGGTTGGCTTTGTGCCACTTTGGGGTTGAATTAAAAATTTGGATTTGGGAAATTTGGTTTTGTACTAATTTAAGAGAGATGATTTTGTACCATTTGAGAAAGGTGGTTTTGTACCAATTTGAGAGTTTAAATTTGGAGTTTGGATTTGGTTTCAATTTTGTACCGATTGAGAGAGTTGGTTTTGTACCAATTTGAGAGTTTGAATTTAAGATTGGAAGAAAATGTGCCCATTGATATTTTTGTATCATTTATTTGTTAAATGACACATTTTTTATAATGGGCTAACATGAATTTGGTTATGTATGCCCATTAATATTTTTGTATCAATTATTTTTTAATTGACACACTTTATATTTTTAATGGGCAAATATGAATTTAGTTATATGCCCACTAATATTTTGTATCCATTATTTATTAATTGACACATACTATATTTTTTAATGGGCATAAAGATTTGAGAAAGGTCCATTGGAATTTAATTAATTTTATACCATTTAATTTTTCAAATTGGCATGTTAATGGGCAAATTAACTTTAGACAAGCTCATTAAATTTGGTCGATGCACTTTGAATGAGCTCTTGGCCTTGCAGGTGGGTCTAAGTCCAGTAGCTTTCTGACTTAGTTGGCCTGATGGATTAAGAACACCCTTGTTAACCAAACAAGCCATGACAACCCATTTGTTCTTCAAGTCAACAAATCAGCAAGCCACTTTCATCGATCACTTTTATTTTTGGTTTAGCAACCCTCAGCAACCTGTAGCTTGCTCTGACAATTTTGGGACTAAGACCAACTCGATTAAACTTGTGAGTCAGCAAATGTTCGCCAATTTTTGTTTTGTCTTTCATGTGATGTTGGCCTCCGTTGCAGACCTTGCCTTCTCTTGGTCTCTAACTTGCAGCCATGCCCAAATAACAATCTTGTATACACGGGCCAGCAAAGTGAGATATATTTTTTATTTACTTTGCTCTTATAGGTGAAAGCCTCCATTCATTTTGATTTGTAAATGATGTGCATAGAGCAAGAAGGCCTTGGCTTTTCTCTTTTTTGTCTTCCTCACTTGATTAATTTAAAGGGAAAATAAAAGAGCCTTGTTTTCTTTGTTGGCTCACGGCCGAGAAGGATTTTTGTTGTTGCTGCCATCAACTTTGAGCTTATGCCCTTGAGCATGATATTTTGTTGATGCTCTTGGGCGTTGCCTCTGTTGTTGATGCACTCGGGCATCATTTGGGTCCATTTTTTTTTTATGTCCGTAGCCACCAATTTGGGATTCGGTCAAATCCTTTTTTTTTTTTTTGCGGATTCAGCCGAATCCATTTTTTTAAAAGGGTGGTTTCAGCCGAAACCAAATTTTGGAAGAGGAAAGATTCAGCCGAATCCATTATTTGAAGCTCATGATGGTTTCAGCCGAAACCAATTTTTTTAGAGAGCAAGGATTCAGCCGAATCCAAATATTTGACATTTGAGAGATCCATCTTGAGAGGATTCTAAACGAATCCAAAAGCCGTCTTGAGGGGATTCTAAACGAATCCAAAGGCCGTCTTGAGAGGATTCTAAATGAATCCAAAAGCTTGATTCAACAAGCCATTGGAGGAGAATTTTGGTTGAATCCCAAAATAGAGATGAAATGAATGGCATAGAATGACAGCTACCTGTAATGTTTGTTCTAACGATTGCACTTTTGCTTTCTACACCTCCCTTTCCTCAGCCTTTTGGCGTCCTCTTTCTTTTTTCTGGATCCCCCTTTTCTGAAGTTGCTCACCTCATTTTATAGGCATTATGGGACGCTAAGAGATGAGGATGTGATGAGATAACTCATTTGAAATCAAACTGATCTTATCAGGGATTGATAATCTTCAGTTCAAAGTTGATAATTATCTCCTAATTATCCTTTATCATAGAAGTCCCATATTTATCAACTTCATGCATTTCAAAATGTGAAGCTGATGCACAATTTTTCTTTTATCCAACTTGGCACCAGCCACCTATCTGACGTGGGGCTCTATCCTTATTTTTTTTTTGAATTTTTATGGTTCAACAGTAGCAACTAGCAAGAAGCAACAATAGGGCTGTATTTTTGGAGCAGATACAAGTAGTATGACTTGTTGAGGATGTGCGGCCACGCCGTTGATCGTAGTTGCGAAGCTTGCGATAATGTCGTCTATGTCAAGGATACAAGGACTAGTTATATATATGGCCCTTATAATTAAGTCTTAGCTTTTGTACGTGTGAGTGTGTGTGTATATATATATATATATATATACAGGGAGCTTCAAGTGTGAGATCTCACATTTAGTGTTAAATGTGGGATTGGGCGAATGGGCTCACTTCATGTAGTTTTTCAACAATCCAAACCGTCTATTTTTTAAGCCTCTATTTGCATCATCCTTGCAAAAAATTAGCCAAATCGAAAATCATTTGCCTATCTAACTTTGATCAAACAATTAGAGGAATCAAATATTTTCGATAAAATTGTCTATTTGTTTGATCAAAGTTAGATAGACAAATGATTTCCAATTTGGCTAATTTTTTATAAGAATGATCTATGAATAGAGGCCTAAAAAATAGACAGATGTCTTCCAATGAGAGATCCCTCGTTTAACACTAAATGAGGAATCCATTTGTGAGGTCCACACAAGTCGTTTTGTGTTGATCCGAACCGTTCATTTTTTATATTTTCATTAATAAATCATCCTTGCAAAAACTTAGCCAAATTAGAAATCATTTGCTTATCTAACTTTGATCAAACAAATAGACGAAGCAAATATTTTCGATGAAACCGTCTATTTGTTTGATCAAAGTTAGATAGGCAAATGATTTATGATTTGCCTGATTTTTTGCAAGGATGATTTTATCAATGGAAATGGAAAAAATGAACAGTTCGGATCAATACAAAACGATTCGTGTGAGTCCCACAAGGGGATCCCTAATTTAGTGTTAAATGAGGGATCCCTCATTAGAAAGCTCATGCATATGTATATATATATATATATAAGCTCTCTTCCATTGAGGTATACCTCATCTTAAACATGATGAGGTATGGCTTGTAAAACCCATTTCGTATTGTAATTTGATTATCGAAGCCATTTATTTTCTAAATCCCTATACAAGGATCATCCTTGTAAAAAATTAGGTAAATCGGAAACCATTAAGACATATAATTGTGATAAAATGAATAGACGAATATATAGATTCCATTAACACTTGAAATTAGGGCTAAGTTTTTGTACTGCGAAACCAAAAAATACCGAGAACCGTCTGACACCGAGCCAAAAAACAACCGAAAATGCAGTATGTCGAACCGATGGTAGCGGTTCTCCTCCGATCCGACCCTTTTCAATGGCAGTGGCGGGATTGGAAATCCCAAACCGTCGTAGTATCGACATACCGGTTCCGCTCCGAGTTTGCTTCTTCTTCTTTGCTTCTCTGGTTTTTGGTGCAACTTCTTCTTTTTCAACCCAGCTTCTTCTTCTCTACTTCTTCTTCTTGCGAGCTACGAGCTTTGGCCTGAGAGCTCCGACTTGCAAGCTCAACCACAACCACCAACATCTCACAGCCACAACCACCACCAACCCACAACCACCACCATCCCACATCCACTGATATCGCAAAGTACCGACTAGATACCGTTCGACACCGAAGTTCTCGCTAACTGTTCACCGTCGGTATGGTGTCAGAGTCCAAAACCTCCCTCTCCACTGGCACTTGGTATTGGAGTTTCGTTACGGTTATTGTACCAAACTCACCCCTACTTGAAATAATGGCCTTTTAATCAAATAGTTAAACGATTTTTGATTTATCTAATTTTTTGCAAGGATAATCCTTATATGTAGACTTAAAAAATAGATGGATTCGGTCATCAAATTACAATGCGAAGTGGGTCCCACAAATCATATCTCATCATGTTTAAATTGAGGTATACCTCAACGAAAGAGGCTTGATTAAAGTAGTAGGATCCTTGTCTTGTGAGGAGTGGACTTAATTTGGGCCTTCCTTGTTTTTCATGGTTTTTTTTTTTTTTTTGGTGTGATTGGAGAACAACAGACCAACTCAATGTCTCAGTACTCTCTCATCGGCCTAGATTGTTCGACTAGTCAAGATCCAGCAGGCAGCAGCCCTTACAGCTCTCGATCTGTTTGTTTTAATATCCTATGTGGCATCTGCAATTTAAAATGGGCACAATCTACTAATTTATATTGAATATGTTAAGTCTTGTAAAATAAATAGAGAGGCTCTTCATGAGGCATCTCTCACAATGAGGTGGGTCTCACATGTGTGAGAGATGCCCAATGGGACATGCCCCATGAAGACTTGGTCAAATAAATATAAGTTGTAAGGGCCCTTCTCTAAATAACCCATGAAATTAACTCAAACTTTAAAGATAATTATAAACTCATACCAACAGTACAATAACAAGTAGACAGCATGTGAAAGAAGCATCATTGGTAACCACCTACAGATGAAACGCAACCATGCAGCAAAAGCTGGACTCTCTTATACAATCTTATTTCCCAAAACAAATATCACAAAAATCGACAACAAAACAACTATCGTGTTACATGTACCACATTTTAGTTTCATTGATACATAATCTTTTTACACAGTAACAATTTTATGGCATTCTATTAAAATTATGGCACAAAATCTAATGGTGTTCACTTTTTACATAAAAATCATACAACTGCATATAGCAGATGGCATCTCCCCTAGGTCAGAGGCTTTCTGGAACAAGATCCACCTCATTAGCCACTTGTATAAAAATTTCAGTTGGTTCAAGGCATCCTCTCAATGTGTCATGCCCGAGTTGTGCTCTTTCATTATCTCCGAATCCAAAGAGTTGTCCACAGTTAGTGACAACAACAGTATGGTACAGCCCAGTGCTAATCTGAGAAACATGATGAGCTCTTAAGCTATCAAGGACTCGAGGGCTCAAGACTTTATCAGATACTCCCCTGTCTGGAAATCCAAGGCTACCAAACCCCATCCAACCACAACCAAATACTGAACCATCATCAACAAGAACAAAGGTCTTCCGCTTTCTTGCACACACCTACAGAATACAATAGGTGTTAAAAGCACAGCTATGCATTAGAATGAGGAGTTTCACGAGGGCAGGGAAAAGCAGAAGAAAGAGACGCACAGAGTTGATTCTTTTCAACAGGCATGGAAGTTTTGCAACACCAAACGTTCCACTTTTGTTTTGTAGTATTGCATATTCTTAACAATTTAGGGCAACCTAGCATGTCAATTGCCACAAAAAATCAAAAACTTACAGAAATGATAAATGAACAATCGAAACAAACCTGCACAGAAAGGTGGCTTTTAAGCTTGTTCAAGAGTTCTGGGGTAGTCTTGTCAATCTCATCCCCATGGCCTAATGCACCACAGTAGCCTTTACCCCAAGTATATACCTGCAATAACCATACAGAAAGTTAGAATGGTTTTTGTCAGAATTAAGTACATTATAAAATACAGAAAGTTCATTTTCGGTTTGGAGACTAACATGTCCACTGGAATCAAGTGCCACTGCATGCTCGTCACCTGCCGAGACTCGAACCACATGAATGCTCTTCCTTTTAAATGTTTGGATTGCACGTGGCTGGAACTCATCATGTTGCTCTCCGTGGCCAAGACAGAAATTAGAACCTGATCCAAAAGAGTAGACTACTCCATTGTCAGTTAC
This sequence comes from Dryas octopetala, assembly GCF_963921425.1. Taxonomy (NCBI): domain Eukaryota; kingdom Viridiplantae; phylum Streptophyta; class Magnoliopsida; order Rosales; family Rosaceae; genus Dryas; species Dryas octopetala. The sequence goes on along the minus strand of NC_141368.1, from coordinate 21,176,979 downwards.
AGCTAAGACGTAACTTGGACCAGCAGCAATCTGAACGATGGAGCCAATCCCCTCGAGCAGTTCAATCATTTTTGGAGTTGGGCTATCTACAGTGTCTCCATGACCAAGTTGGCCATGCGTGTTGGCCCCGCATGTATAAACATGACCTTTTCTTGTAAGGAACACTGTAAAATTAAGCCCTGCAGCAACCTGAAGGAAGTTCTAGCTATTCAATGCTTAATTACATGCTGTAGGAAGAGGGAAGAAAAAAAAAGAATAGGAGGAAATGAAGTTCCAACAGACAGCTCATAGAGATATACTAAACGATTGAAATAAAAGAAAATACGGATGTTAAGCCTCACAATGGGAATAAAGCATAAAATCAATTTACAAAAATTGATGGTGTGAACTTGGGTCCTTTTTTCAGGACGAAAAAGAGAAACATATAATTGGAGATATGGTCAGAATTAAACCTCTGATACTAAGAGTACATTACGAACCAAAATATTTAGGTTTGAAGACCAGAAACCTGTTCCAAGAAGATTTCTCGACATTTTTTTTTTTTGAAGAAAAAATATATCAATTTTCTACATACAAGCAGGGCAATCCAACTAGATGTAAATCATTGAATTAATAATGCTAGAAATTATAGTGCAACATTAATAATTAAAAGGGGAAAAAAATTTAGTGCACCTTTGAATAGGAATACTACATTCATAATAGTATATCATGATCAATCATTTCCAATCATTCAACAATTTCCTGTTATTGACAACAATAAGGTGAAAACAAAACTCCCACCACAACCTCCACTAGCAAAAAATCTATATCATTTACCTAGAAGGCTGTATAAGATCAGTCAATTCTGACATTTGTTCATCCATTTTCAGAGAAACTAATTATCATTAATATTATAACAAATGTGGATATAATTTTACCTGTTTGCAAGGAGTTCCCTTCAATGCCTCGACAAGTCTAGGCCTAAAAATTGGCCGGTTAGTATCTTTATGTCCGCAACAAAATGATGAATTATCCCCACATGTAAAAACCTGTATCAGTAATCGGCATGGCATCATTACATGATTATGGCAAGCAATGTGTCAAACTTAATCTCACAAATATAATATGTCAGGGTAACGATCACAGACAAATATAATACATGACTAGGTGGGGTGCATGTGTAGATATAGCTAGATAAACTGATAGCAGAATCCTGACCAAATTTTAAACCAGGTGGGATCATCCAACTAATTTCATATGCCTCTAACAAGTTCCACACCTATCTCCACAACAACCAACCTATAAGCTCCTATGACTGCCCAATGACCAACGAGTCATGGGTGTCATAACTTTCATCAAAACCTAAGGAAGCATGACCAGGAAAATAGCAGAACTCAAATTCTAAGTGGTACTATGATGGAAAAGTATTGCTTATGCATTCACATCTAGGATACAACAGATTCTATGTAAAAGGAACAGGTCTATACTATTGCCTTCTCTAGCCTATTACCTAGTAGCTACCAATAACAGTGTCTAAACCAGTGTATCATTTTATTTTACTTAAATTTAAGCCATCCTTGCTAAAATTCTCTTATCCTTGTTAGACACTAAAGTCCATTCATCATTCACTGCTGAGAGCAGCCTTATCACCATTATTATTAGTATCTTGATAAGAATCATACATGAATCCGCCCCCTCCCCTCCCCCCACCCCACAAATTATTTGTTCAGTTCAGGATAAGGTAGAGCAGTGATGAGGCACGAAAAAGGTACTAACCTCTCCAGACTGCATAACAAAAGCAGCATGGTTGTGAGAGGCCGAGACTTGGACCACTTGTGCTGAAGACGGAAAATTAATCCGGGTAAATGTCACACATTGCTTAGTCTCAGGTCCATGACCAAGAACACCACACAAGCTGGAACCACATGAGTACAATGATGAATTGCTGATTAGCAATGTGTGATACCTTCCGGTTGTAATCTGCATCTGCTGATAAAACCAATATAAATTAACTGTAACTCTTTTTGCCACCATCTATCAAAAAGGACCAGAAAATTGTACGAAAGGCTTAACAAGTAACTTAAAATAATAATGAAATAAAATTATCAGAATGAACCAATAGGTCAACCAATCTTGAGAATCTGTAGAAGATATATCTAGGAAGAACAAACGCAATTCAGATTTTCATTTCTTAGTAGATGATATAAATTATGTGATTTTCAGCCAAGTCATATTCCAAATAGTAAGCAATCCTATTGCTAGAGATATTGTAGGCAACACAATAGAATGCCAAATTGCAGATATAGTTCATTCATTTACAAGCAACTGCAAATAATAAAGAAATAGTACATTGCCTGCTGAGGTCTCGACCATGTCAGACGACTGCTCTGCCGACTTCAAGAACCTCAAAACACGCTTCCAATTCCCATCGCACCGATCAAAAAGCTCTCTCTGAGCATTGCCTCCCATTTTAGCATATATAGAATGGGACATGCACAGCTGAAACACCGCATAGTCCACCAAAGACCGAAACTTGTGAGGGTGCAACCCATGACTCCCTCGAAACGTCCTAGAAGTTAACTCTAAATGTAGAAGATCAACGGCACTGAGCCTTCCCGAGCTCAAGATTTCTAAAACCAAGTGTGACGGCAAGTCCTCTATTGAAACCGGCCTATACCCCGCCGCCATTATAAGCAAATTTCAATACTTTAAATCCACCAATCAATATCAAGTAAAATGTATATGTTTTCTTTTCCCCTTCAAAATGTATTCAAAGTAATTGAGCTTCTTCACTATGAAAGGGTCAATTTTTTAGGCGAAATCTGAGGCAATTAAAGCAGCAGATAAAGAAAATATCAGAAGGGAGAAAAATGTAGGAAATAGAATACAAGAAGGGGGGCTTAGATGAAAAATTCACAGGCTTTTGATAAAATGATTGGGAATAAAACATCAGAAGGGTCAAATATCACAACCCGTTTTGCAAGATTATCGAAAAAATGAGACCTTTTACCTGCAAATTACAAGTAAAACCCAATCAATCAAGAAACAGTAATATAGAGCAACAATTCAAAACCCCCAAAACTGATCGCAATTGACGAAATGAAAACTTACCAATAAGAAAAGGGTGGAAATTTTGAGGCTTTTGGGTGGCGATCTCTTGACCTTTTTGGGTCCGAAAGGTTGAGAAATTGAAGTCTGAGCTGGTGAATAAAGTTGGGGTTTTTTCTGAATTCTGTGAGGTTCGGGTTCTGACCTTTTAAAGCAAATTAAGGAATTTAATTTTGAATTTTCAGTTGGTTTTTGAGGGCGAGGCAGATAATGAGTCTGGGAATGAAATGAGAATGAGAATGGCAGGTGCAGCAGCAACAACAGAGAAAGTAGGAGAGAGTGGTGATTGGATGGCTGACACGTGGAAGGGGGTTGATGCTGCTTCCAACTTTCAACATCCAAGTCATCAACAAATGGCACTGCTGCTTCTGCTCCCAAATTACGTACAACACAAACACCCGCCCTTTCTGGTATAACTGTCTCTTACTCTACAATGCCGGCCCCCCAATCCCATTTATGCACACTATTGATAACAAGACTTTATAGTAGTACTCTCATTTCTCTTCTTTTAGTTATTAGGTGACATTGTGGGAATCCAATTAATAGTTTCGATCTTAGTAGAGCTTCTTCGGTACTTTTTTTTTTTTTTTTTTATATTTCCTTCAAATATAAGGATAAGTTTGGGAAAAAATAAATAAATTTTGGGAGTAATTCTCTAATACTAAAGTTGAAATTTCTCTAAATCATATGAAACTTGACTGTTAGAGTCCTAAAAGTTTGGGGAGAGTTTGGAAAGCTTCATCCATCCAACTTGATTTGATGAGATTTTATAAAAAGCTTTAGAGTTGTGTTTTATGTCATAATTCAAATTTGGGAATCAGTTTTATAAATGGTAGGAGATGCTATGGACACTTAATTCATCTAATATAAAATTGAGTAGTGGTAAAGATCCCAAATTTGGATCTCAAATGATGTATCAATATTTCATTGATTCATACATAGATTATCTAAAAAATTATTTATTTCACAACAAGTAAAATACTGACATGTATAATGACACATCATTTGAGATATAAATTTAGGATCCCTAGTATTATTATATAAAATCTATGTTTAGCACTCCTCTTATGTGGATAAATTGTCTTTTTTTTTTTTTTTTTTGATGATATGAGAGTTTTATGTGTAGTCCATGTCAAGAGAACTAATATTTGGTGGCTCTAATAACATATGTCAATCTACATTCTAAAAAGTTAAGCTGTTTAATGGAAAGACCCAATGAGTATTTATAACTCTATACTTAACATTAGTCAACAGTTCAACCAAGATGTATTGCCAAATCCTTCCAAATATACACATTGATCTAAAATTGGGATACCAAACCCCATATTTGGCAACATACATGTGGAGCAAGACGAAGAAGAGGCAAAAGAATTGAAAATTACAAGGACACACAACAACCACCCCCACATTAAGGAGAAGGCGCATGCTTTACTACCAATTCGAGACACCTACACCAAGGTAGTGGACAGGTCCTGGGCCTCATAGCAATATATATACAAAAGAATGATATAATTTTGTAGTTTGAAAAGCAAGCAAATTGATGTGAATGTGATGGCTTGGTCAAGCCTTAGTGAATAAGTCATTCTCTTTTCAATTCTCTGAAACAAAAACGCACATAGCTCATATTTACAAAAAGCTCATCTACTATTTGCCAGCTAAGTCTTTAGAGGAAAAGGAGAAAAGTCTTACCAAAAAACAAAAAGAAAAAGAAAAAGGCTTTACATTTACATTCAACTTTTAGCTTCACATGCAAGTTATTATTATTTGATGAAGGCCATGAGCTAATGTTAACTGTTGAGTAAGGACCTGATCTCTGGCCACTTCCAAAAGCCACATATTTGAATTTTTGATTTCAATGTGTGTGGAGGAAATATTTGAATGTATTAATGAAGTTCCAAAATTAAATTTGAATGTACGTATTAATGAAGTTCCTAAACCCTATACCCTAAATTTCTTTTGTATGGCTGGTCATTCAACGTCATGAAATTTGATGTAGATTGTTTTTTTTGTTTGGATACTTCAATATGTAAATATAAATGATGCAATATATAAAAATGAATGAAACAGCTCGATCACAAGGCTCAAACAAAGAAAAAGTGGGAATATATTATAATAATGAAGGAATTAATAGACAAAAATACAAATACTATCCAACGTACAACTTATGAAGCAATTGTATCTTAGATGCTCGATCACGGTTTACATAAAGAAATAGACATCACATCTTCAACTTGATTTTACCTGACAAGTCATCTCAATGCATTGAATCAATAAAATGTCCAATTGTTATAAGATTTTCAAATTGTTCAATATATGTATATAATACAATGACACGATGTTATCCAATTGGAAATAATTCAATATGTAGCTAGTTTTTCTCAAAGGGTAATGCTATTGGCAATTCCCCGACTCATCATATTTTGCTGATCATGTGAGGTGTCAGTTGATGTATGGTCAATTTTTGGGATCACCATTAAGCTAATCATACATCAGTTGACATCTCACATAATCAGCTAAATATGGTTAATTGGAAAACTCCAAAAAACATTATTCTTTTCTCAAATCATTAAAAGACACCTCACATGGTCAGCTAAATATGGTCAGTTGGAAAAGTCCCAAAAATATTATGCTTTTCTCAAATCATTCTTGATGAGATATATTTAGGGTCCGTTTGGATTTGGATTTCAAATGTGTGCATTTGAAATTTTTATATTTGAAAACCTTTGAAGTTTTGATAAAAAATTTAAATGTGAGGATTTCATTGAGAATTTTCGTTTAGAATTCTTTTTAACAGTTTAAGAATTTACACATATAATTAAGAATAAAAAACAGGAAATATGATTTTTATTTTAAGTAGACAATTAAATACAAATTTAGGTTTAGCTTAATTGTGTGTAAGGTTGGGGGTTAAAACCCTAGCAACCACACTTAATTTGTCTTTATTTTTTAGAAAATAAAACATGGAGCAAGGAAGAGATTGGCCTCGGCGGTGGCCGAAGGTGGTCGCTGGCGATGGAGAGAGAGTATGGGGTGGTGAGATTTCAAATAACTAGTTGGAGAAGGAATTTTGAATCCATGAATTTGGACCTCTAATATCCATCCATTCCTTAAATTGAACCAAAACTGGAGGATTTGAATTTGAGGAGCCCAAATCCAATTCCTCTCAATAAAATCCTTCAATCCAAACAGGTGCTAAGATTTGATGACCCTACAAAAAAAAAAAAAAAAAAAACTCCCAATCACAATCAATCAAATTCATACAGGCATGCATATATGATATATATAGGCCATAACCGTAAGTTGGCAAAAGGAACCATAATTAACAAACTGCACAAGAGTCATGCGCACGTAGGCGTGTCTCTGCTCCCTAAACCCGTACAGCGCTCACGCAATGAACACTCTGTAGAGCACTGAGCCTGTACGTACAGGTCTCTTTGCAATTCTCTACAGTGCGCGCGACTCGTACCCGGAAAAAGACAAAAAAGATCATTACACCTACATTCTGAGTCACAGCTACGCATTAGCTACCACTAAACTTGCAGAGCAAGCAATTACTAACTAATTTGTGATGTATGATTGTTTTCCGAGAACACAAAAGGGAAAATGAAAGAAAATGCATGGAACTGTTCACCATATCAGCAAGAAAATTGCTAAAACAAAAAACGACAGTAGTAATCACTGAATTTGTAGAGGAATAAGTAGTAACTAACTAATTCTCGGCGTCTGTTTGTTTTCCGAGAGGACGCAGGGAAAATGAAAGAAAATATGAGTTTCATATAGCACTTAACACTGTTCAAAACTTCACCATAATAGAAATAAAATAGCTAATTGTAAATCCGAAGACCCTGAAAGCAAACAACGACAAGAAACCAAACAGACCAAGAAATTAATAGAGGGATAGATGGATAGTCCGTACACCTACGCAAGCTACTTTATCATCTTCTTGTTCTTCTTCTTTGAAGAGAAAGCACATTCAGGATGAACACCACCACCACCACCACCAGTGCCACCGTAAGCGGCCTTGAACAGCTCAGCACTGACCAAGAAGCAGAGGTACGAATCAAGAGTAAAGAACTTGAGCTTTGGGAGCGAGTACCACTCCAGCTTCTCCTTAGGCCTATCCACGTCAAACTGCTTCTCAAGCACGACCTTAGCCAGACGGTCCAGATCGTAGCGAGCGAGGTCCAGCTCGTCACTGCGACTCTTGAGCTTCTTCACCGCGAGCTCGTTGAGGTTCACCGCATTCCGAATCTCGACGTCGTGGAGCGACTTTAGCTTCACTGCCACGTTGGCCTTGTCGGTGCCGAGTGCCACCATCCTAGGGTTTTGGAAAAACATGTTGATGAACCGAGGTATGATCCGGCTCCGCAGTTTTAGGTAGGGGAGGTTGAAGACCATGGTGTAGGACCCGATGAAGATGGTGAGGACATCGTAGGGGACGTCCTTTAGGCCTTTGCGAGTGTACTCGACGTACTCCGACTCCTTATTTAAAAAATAATGGTATGAAGAAGATATATATATACATATATATATATATATAGACCCCTTCAAGTGGGGGATCCTATAAATAATTTTATTTGTGGGATCCCTCATAGGGCTTACTCCATATAATATTTCAACGATCCGAACCGTCTATTCTTTAGGTTTCTATTCAAAGTTCATCTTTTCAAAAAATTAGTTAAATCGAAAATAATTTGTCTATCTAACTTTGATTAAAAAAATAGACGAACAAAATATTTTTGACAAAACCGTCTATTTGTTTGATTAAAGTTAGATAGGTAAATAATTTTCGATTTGACTAATTTTTTGTAAGAATGATCTATGCATACAGACCTAAAAAATAAATAGTTCAGATTATTAAAAAAACTATGTGAAATGGGCCCATTCGCCTCATCCCACAAATAAGCTTAAATGCGGGATCCCACACTTGAAGGGGTCTGTATATATATATATATATATATATATATATATATATATAGGCCTCTTCTGTTGAGGTATACCTCATCTTAAACATGATGATGTATAGCTTGTGGGACTCACTCCGCATTGTAATTCGATGATCGAAGCCATCTATTTTTTAAGTCAACATAAGGATCATCTTTGCAAAAATTAGATAAATCATAAATTGTGATTTGATTAAAGGGCCATCATTTCAAGTATTAATGGAATTCATATGTTCGGTCTATTTATTCTATCATAATTAGACATTTTAATGGTTTTTGATTTACCTAATTTTTTGCAAAGATGATTCTTATATAAAAACTTAAAAAATAGACGGCTTCGATCATCAAATTACAATGCGGAGTAGGTCTCACAAGCCATACCTCATTATGTTTAAGATGAAGTATGCATCAACGAAAAGAACCTACATATATATATATATATATCTTCTTCATACCATTATTTTTTAAAGGGAAAATGTTAGCAAAAGGACTATAAATATACCCCTATTTTCAGTTGAGGACCCTGATTTCACTTTGATTCAATTAAGGACTATAATTTTTCAAATGGCTCAATCAAGTACATTCCGTCATGTCTGTCACATTTACCGTTAAAAACTGATCACGTGACCCGCACGTGACCAGTTTGCAGGGGCATTTTCGTCTTTTCGTGCACAATTACATCAGACCTTGCCCATCCCAACCGCCATTTTGTACGAAAATCCAAAAAAGAAAAAGCTAATCTGAAAACCTTCAAACCCATCGTATCTTATTCCTTCATACCCATCGGCTTCAACAAAAGCTTTAGGGTTTTAGTTTTCTGGAAGCTTTACGCCTTTACCAGTGCGAATCTGATCCAAGAATACTTGGGAATCATTGCAACTCTGACTGGAGATGGATATAGGCGAATTTCTCAGAGAAAGTGGAGATACCCCGAACTACAGTAAGTGGTCCCGTGGTACTTCGATGAATTGTTTACTCATTCTTTTGGTTTCTTCCATGAAGTGTGATTTGAAAAAGACCTTCTTTTTATGGATGTTGTTTCTCTGTTGTCTCCTTATATCATAGATTCGTTTTCTTTTTTGCCTCTACTGCGTTGACATTTTGGAGTTTTGTTGTGGCTTTTGGCCTTTATGAGTTGTTGGGACCATATGTGGAATAAATTAGAGGTGGGTGGCAGTGGGGACTGAGGTGGGTTGGATTAATTGTTGACTTTAATTTTGGTACTTGTTTGCAAAATAGTACCTTAAATAATAGGGTTTATTGACATATTTAATTAGTAAAATTAATTTAATAATTGCTTAATTAGTAAAATTAATTCAATAATTGCTTAATTAGTGAAATGGTTAGACAAATTCTTAGTTAGTCAAGGGTGTATTCCATTACTTAATTAATCATTTGGTGTTGTAAAACAGTAAAGGGTTTATGCATTTATGAAATGCATAATTAATTAACTATTTTATTCATTACTTAATATGTGCTAAAATAGTAACCTAGTTTGGTTATATGCTTAATATGTATTTGCTATGCAGGTAATCCTGATCACTTTATCTTGGAAATACATCATGGGGGTACCTTGGTGACTTTAAATCCTGAAATAGGTGAGAGCATTTATGAAGGTGGGAAGGTTGTTTGGGCAAACTATTGCAATTTGGACTACATGTCCTTATTTGAATTTGATGAGATTTCAAGATATTTGGGATATTTGGTGCCATCATTGTATTATTACAGGCTGGCTGGCTATCACCTGTTTGGGGGAAAAAAGGAAGGAAAGATAAAAAAAAAAGACTGAAGAGAGAGGCACGAGGAAAAAAAGTAAGGAAAAAACAAATGAGGGGGGGTTTGGGGCCTTTGGGCAATTGGAAAAAAAAAAAAAAGTTTGAGATTTCTTTTAGTTATTTTAAACCTTAAACTTTAATACATTTCTATATAAAAAATAATTAAAAGTATCCTAAAAGGCTTAAAACCTAATATTCTAAAAAATATAGAATATATAGGGTTTAATGTATAGATTATAGAGTATAAAAAGTATTAGGATATATAGAATATATAGAGTATTAGGGTTTGGATTTTAGATTTTAGTGTATAATTAAATTATACAGTATAAAGAATATACTAATTTTGTTTATTCATTATACTAATTTTATTTAATAGTATTTGTTTCAGCGCGCATTATATTCACCTTATATCACATGAAACCTACTATATAATTTGATTTTTTCAATGTTTTTTATCAATTTAGTAAATAATATGTTAAATAAACATATGGTAAAGTTTCATTCAAAATTTCCGTATTTTGATAGCAATTTCCGTCATTTCCATCGAATTTCTGTCGAAATTTAAAAATCTTCGAAATTTCCGTTGAAATTTTCATCGAAATTTTCATCGAAATTTCCTCGAAACCCGAAATTTTATTCCTTGCCTGTAACATAAGGCTTTTCTCTTTGATCTCCCTTTCTTAGAAGGTATAAAACAAAAAGATTTTCCAAAAGTGACCACAAAAATCGAAATAAAAAGCCCAGAAAACTAAATCACAACTTGGCCCAAAAAAAATAAAAAATTCACAAGATAACCAACACACCAAAGAAAAAGAAACCCCATCAAACAAAAATACAAAACCCCCAAAATTAAAACATCTAAACCGGAATTTAAACAAAAAACGAGAAGAAAACCCTAACTTTGAAGCAGAACCTAATAAGGAAATAGAGAGAAAGATAAGTAATACTCGATGAAACTCCATCACGGTGTTAACAACTGTAGTAGAGGAAACAACGTACATTGTTGCTCTAGCTTGATCCGCTCAAAAACACACAAACCCAGATGGAATTTCCAACAACCAAAGCTCAAAACTCACTGTCGGGGGCCAAGACTAAAATGTTGAAACCTGCCAGAGGATTGACTTGCCACTCCATGAGCTCTTCGTGTATCCGATTGCGAATCTTACCTTAATCTTGAAGTGGGTATCAAAATCACAAATTTTTTTGGGGTTTTCTGGAAGTGGGAATGAAATCGATTTAATTGTAATCATGGTGGCTAAAATGAGGAAGAGAAATGAGATAGAGACATAGAGAGTTTGGTTGGACTGGGGGAGGGGGTGCGACTGAACTAAAAGAGTTTGATTGGACTGGGGGGAGGAGGTGTGACTGAATTGAGAGAGTTTGATAGTGAGAGTGAGAGAGAGAGAGAGAGAGAGAGAGAGAGAGCAGATTGCGAGGGTTTGAGAAGGAGAGGGAGAGAGAGAGAAGGTTTGTGTGTGCGAGTGTTAGAAGGTGTGAGAGAGTTTGAGAGTGAGTGTGCGAGTGATAGAGGAGGAAATAAAGTGGATTAATGAAAATACTGTAGCACTGATTTTTTCCATTTTCTTTCACATACACAACTTCACATCTAATAACTGTTGTTTATGCAATTTCATAAAATCTACCTCCCAAAAAACCATTGAATTTCATACATTCATACAACGCTATATATTTTAAAAACCGTTTTGCCTTAAAGCTACACAACAGTTTTAAAAAAACTGTTGTGTAGAAAGTGTTGTGTATTCATATTATTGTAATAGCCAATAGAGAAAAAACGGAAGAGGAGAAAATGAAACAAAATAGAGAGAGGAATATAAAGAGAGAAATAGAGAGGAGGGTGAGTGGTGGCTGGTCGGAGTTGGGTTGAGATGTTGTTGGCATTGGAGGCCGAGGGGATGCCGGAAAGATGGGAGGGGGAGGAGGTGGGTTTTGGAGCTGTTGGGCTGATGGGTTCTTTCATTTTTTTATGTTTTGGTTTTAAATTATTTTTATCTCTTAAAAATAAAAATATTTTGATACATTAATTAGAATAATTAATTATGATTTGTAATAGTTACTACAGATAACATGTGGCATAAACTTAATAAGGTGGTGATGGTGTAAAGGACCTTTCTCTTTAGGGGTAGAAAAATCATGATTGGGATAGTGGATCCGGACGTTTTTTTTTTTTTTTTTTTTTTTAAGAAAAGTAATATCTATTTTGTACATTTTAAGTTGTACATTTCAATTTGAATTAAAAATTCTGCGTACAAATATAATAGGTCAGTTATTAACCACATATACACATCTGGTCATATATGTATTACCATTATATATTAATTTGCTCTCAATATAATTGAAGGTGTAGTTGTATTAATTTGACTATCATAAATATAAGGTAAATACAAGTAACACACTAATTAATTAACAGTCACCTTGGCTTCTCTATATAAAGCTTCACAGTGGTCACAGTCATTTCATCTCCACCACGAGAGAGAGAGAGAGAGAGAGAGAGAGAGAGAGCATGGTTCACGACATCGCCCTCGAGCGCATCGAGTTCAAAAACCCGGTGCCCAAGTACAATGCCTACACCGTTCACGTTGGCTACCAACGAATCTTGACCGTCGAAACCTACTCTGACACCACCGTCACCAAGTGGCTCAAGCACGTCCTCAAGCGCCGCTCCTCCAACATTGCGGGCCCCACCAAAAGGTCCGACGACACCAAAAAGATTTTCCAAAAGTGGCCACAAAAATCTAAATAAAAAGCCAAGAAAACTAAATCACAACTTGGCCCAAAAAAATAAAAAATTCACAAGATAACCAACACACCAAAGAAAAAGAAACCCCATCAAACAAATATACAAAACCCCCAAAATTAAAACATCTAAACCGGAATTTAAACAAAAAACGAGAAGAAAACCCTAACTTTGAAGCAGAACCTAATAAGGAAATAGAGAGAAAGATAAGTAATACTCGATGAAATTCCATCACGTTGTTAACAACTGTAGTAGAGGAAACAACGTACATTGTTGCTCCAGCTTGATCCGCTCAAAAACACGCAAACCCAGATGGAATTTCCAACAACCAAAGCTCAAAACTCACTGTCAGGGCCAAGACTAAAATGTTGAAACCTGCCAGAGGATTGACTTGCCACTCCATGAGCTCTTCGTGTATCCGATTGCGAATCTTACCTTAATCTTGAAGTGGGTATCAAAATCACAAATTTTTTTGGGGTTTTCTGGAAGTGGGAATGAAATCGATTTAATTGTAATCATGGTGGCTAAAATGAGGAAAAGAAATGAGATAGAGACATAAAGAGTTTGATTGGACTGGAGGAGGGGGTGGGACTGAACTAAAAGAGTTTGATTGGACTGGGGGGAGGAGGTGCGACTGAATTGAGAGAGTTTGATAGTGAGAGATCTGAGAGAGAGAGAGCAGATTGAGAGGGTTTGAGAAGGAGAGGGAGAGAGAGAGAGAAGGTTTGTGTGTGCGAGTGTTAGAAGGTGTGAGAGAGTTTGAGAGTGAGTGTGCAAGTGATAAAGGAGGAAATCAAGTGGATTAATGAAAATACTGTAGCACTGATTTTTTTCATTTTCTTTCACATACACAACTGTCACAACTAATAACTGTTGTTTATGCAATTTCATAAAATCTACCTCCCAAAAAACCATTGAATTTCATACATTCATACAACGCTATATATTTTAAAAACCGTTTTGCCTTAAAGCTACACAACAGTTTTAAAACTGTTGTGTAGAAAGTGTTGTGTATTCATATTATTGTAATAGCGAATAGAGAAAAAACGGAAGATCGAGGAGAAAATGAAACAAAACAGAGAGAGGAATATAATTAAAGAGAGAAATAGAGAGGAGGGGTGAGTGGTGGCTGGTCGGAGTTGGGTTGAGATGTTGCCGGCATTGGAGGCCAAGGGGATGCTGAAAAGATGGGAGGGGGAGGAGGTGGGTTTTGGAGCTGTTGGGCTGATGGGTTCTTTCATTTTTGTTATGTTTTGGTTTTAAATTATTTTTATCTCTTAAAAATAAAAATATTTTGATACATTAATTAGAATAATTAATTATGATTTGTAATAGGTACTACAAATGACATGTGGCATAAACTTAATAAGGTGGTGATGGTGCAAAGGACCTTTCCCTTTAGGGGTAGAAAAATCATGATCGGGATAGTGGATCCAGACGTTTTTTTTTTTTTTTTTAAGAAAAGTAATATCTATTTTGTACATTTTAAGTTGTACATTTCAATTTGAATTAAAAATTCTGCGTACAAATATAATAGGTCAGTCATTAACCACATATACACATTTGGTCATATATGTATTCCCATTATATATTAATTTGCTCTCAATATAATTGAAGGTGTAGTTGTATTAATTTCACTATCATAAATATAAGGTAAATACAAGTAACACACTAATTAACAGTGACCTTGGCTTCTCTATATAAAGGTTCACAGTGGTCACAGTCATTTCATCTCCACCACTCCAGACAGAGAGAGAGAGAGAGAGAGAGAGAGAGAGAGAGAGAGCATGGTTCACGACGTCGCCCTCGAGCGCATCGAGTTCAAAAACCCGGTGCCCAAGTACAATGCCTACACCGTTCACGTGGGCTACCAACGAATCTTGACCGTCGAAACCTACTCTGACACCACCGTCACCAAGTGGCTCAAGCACGTCCTCAAGCGCCGCTCCTCCAACATTGCGGGCCCCACCAAAAGGTCCGACGACACCATCTACGTCGGCCTTGTGGCCGAGTCGGAGTACGTCAAGCACACTCGCAAGGGCCTCAAGGAGGTCCCCTACGACGTCATCGCCATCTCCGTCGGGTCCCACACCATGGTCTACAACCTCCCCAAACCCGAACCACAGGAACGCCTCGTGCCGAGGTTCATCAACACCTTCTTCGCAAACCCTAGGGTGGTGGTGCTGGGTACGGACATGGCGAATGTAGCGGCGAAGCTGAAGAGGCACCACGACGTCGAGATCAGGAACCCGGTGAACGTCAACCAGCTCGCGGTGAAGGAGCTTAAGAGGCCCGATCTGGACCTCGCTCGGTTCGATCTGGACCGTCTTGCTAAGGTGGTGCTTAGGAAGCAGGTCGACGTGGCCAGGCCGGAGGAGAAGCTCAAGTGGGACCCGCTTGCGAAGCTCAAGTTGCTCACTGTTGATTCGTACCTGTGCTTCTTGGTCGGTGCTGAGCTGTTCAAGGTGGCCGTTGAGGACGGTTCTGGTGGAGGTGCTTGCTCTGCCAAGAAGAAGAACAAGAAGATGAAGTAGTAGAGCTTGTGCATGCTGGTCTGTTTGGTTTGATGAGCCTCCTATTGTCTTTCATTTTCCATGCGTTTTCTCGGAAAACAAACATACTCGTATTTTCTTTCATTTTCCATGCGTTTTCTCGGAAAACAAACAGACGTCAAGAATTAGTTAGTTAATGCTTATTCCTCTGCAAGTTCATGATTGCTTTTCTTGCTGATATGGTGAACAGTTTCACGCATTTTCTTTCATTTTCCCTTTTGTTTTCGGAAAACAAACAGACGTCCACGACCCTTGGCCTACGCATTAATTCCTGTATGGATTTGATTGGTTAGGGGGTAAAAGAGATGCATGCGAGGAAAATAAATAATAAAATAATGAATATGTTATGAATTATATTTACCGAAAAATAAGTAATCAAATATGAATCATTTGGGATGTAGTGGTACATATATAAGACGAATCAATTATGGCTTGTGAATTGTGACTACCTCCGTTGCCATTAGTGGTTTAGTCAGAGTTTATGATTATGAATAGAAATTAATTACAAAGACAATATAGTTAAATAACGAGTAAATTAACTGCATTTTAGTTCCTTAATTTTGGGCATTACTTCGTTAAATGATGACGTGGTATATCAAATGACCCAACAAAAATGCCACATGGCATGTCACAAGTAATATAACTAATATTAAAATAATATAAAAAAACAAAAAATCAACCAAAAAATAAAAGAAAAACTAAAACTAAAAAAAAATCCTCCATCATTGTGCATATCGCAAATCCCTTAATCAGTCCCCAATTTTTTTTTTTTCCTTTCTTCTGTGACTCTCATCAGCATCTTCATCCATAACGACGACAATCCCACCAGCCAAGGCCGCGCCACTACTTCTACCTCCGCATCTTCGTTTGAAAGGAAGGTGTTGAGATCCATATCTGTCGCCTTCTTCATCTTGTCGTCTTCATCATCTTTCCATCGGCCTTCGCATTTTCAGTTGGTTAATGTTGACTTCTTTGTCTTCGTCGCCTTCATCATCTTCTTACTGAGTCTTGCCCTGGGCCAAAACTATGAACGAGAATCAATGGTGGCTAGTGGTCGTGGGTGGTGGTGGAGGAGGAGCACTCGCACATGGCCGAACAAGAAGAAGAAAGAAATAGAAAAAGGAGGGCACTTGAACTAATTGATTCATACTCAATTCTATAATTTCATTCATAAAAACACATATAAGAGCAATTCTTCATCATTTATCAATCATATCCAAATAAAATAAAATACTAATTTAATCATTGAGTTTTGATTAGAACAAAGATTTTAGATTGAGGAAGATGAAGATGATGATGATGGGAAGAGGCGGTGACTGTGGAGGGTGATCGATCTACAATCTGTTTTTTTAATTTAATTATTGGGTTTTAAGTTTTTTTTTTTTTTGTTAATTACAATTATATATATCAACTATATACCGCTTTTCAACTTGGTATCTCAAGTTCAAAAAATTGCATTAAGGTACCCCAACTACGAAACCGTGTCAGTTAGGTACCTTTGTTAGTCTGACCGTCAAGAAGGCCGTTATCTGATGACATGGTACACGCAGACCCACCACTAAAGGGCTTCATTTCAATTTAGTACATCAAATTTACCATATTTTTCAAGTTCATACCTTAAGTTCAAAAACTTGCAAATAAATAAATGTTTTCTAATTTTTATTTCAACTTCACCCGAACTTTTGACCCATCAAATCTCTACCAAAATCATCAATTTTATACTCATTTTGAAGCTATGAATCTCCTTTTTACAACCATATAAAAATCATGCAAAAAAAAGTTATGAAACCTGAGATAATTGGTCACAAAGTAGGCTACCCGAAACTGCCAAATTTGTCAAACAAATTGGCAATTTCGGGTAGCCTAATTTGTGACTATTTATTTCGCGTTTCATAGCTCATTTTTAAATTATTTATATATGGTTGTAAAGAGGAGATTCATAGCATCAAAATGAGTATAAGATTGTTGATTTTGGTGAAACTTTGATGAGTCAAAAGTTGGGGTGAAGTTGAGAAAAAAAAACTAAAAAACATTTATGTATTTGCAAGTTTTTGAACTTGAGGTATGAACTTAAAAAACATGATAAAGTTGAGGTATTAAATTGAAATTAAGCCTTTTAATGGTAGGGTTCATGTGTGACACGTCATCAGATAACGACATTGTTGACGGTCAAACTAACGGAGGTACCTAACTGACACACTTTCGTAGTTGAGGTATAATGCAACTTTTTAAACTTGAGGTACCAAGTTGAAAAATAGTGTATAATTGAGGTATATAATTGTAAGAGCAAATTATAATTTAGTACCTCAACTTTATATGTTGTTTCAATTTAGTACCCCAACTTTGAAAACTTGCAAAAAAGTACCTCAACTTTCATTTTGTGTCAAAATAGTACCTCCGTTAGTTTTTCTGTCAAATAAACCGTTATCTGCTGACGTGACATGAGTATTTTCGTCTTTTTCTCCAAATTTTAAAAATAATAATATTTTTAAAAAATTTTGAATAAAAAAAATTTCTAAAATAATTAAAAATTTTAAAAAATCAA
>NC_141368.1:18489922-18553210 GCF_963921425.1 Dryas octopetala | reverse complement strand
GCGAATCAATATTGCAAAAATGATTTGCACAAATTATTTATATTAATAGTCAATACTTAAAGCTTAATGAGAACAAAGAAAATAGATAAATTCACTATCAGCTGCCATGCTAGAAAAAGCAGAAAAGACATACCACACCTTTCAGTACAATATCTTAATGATCAGATACCGAGCTTAGGACATAAAATGAAAATCAATGACAGCCATCAAGCATCAAGTTGTAGTTACACTGTTTTACATTACAAAGTGTAGTAGTGTTTGTATTGTCTCACTAGAATGAATTTCTTGTCCACTGCTTTTTAATTTTACTGTTGGATCATATTATACAATTAATGTACCAATTAGCTTAACATAGATATCCATGTACTAATGAAGAAAAGGATGAGAGAATATGCAATTTATGCTTTCTGACTATTGGGTTGCTGATATGCAATTCTGTGGTTGAAGCAATTATAAAAAAGCAAGTCTAGTTTAAATAAAATAGTGAGTGTAATATTGTTGCAATGTCGTTGTTAAATTCAATTAAGGGTTTTCAAATGTTACCTGAGAATGGAACTAGCAATAGTGAGTTGTATAGGCAGATTTTGTGCCCTCTGTTTTTTTTTTTCAAAAACCTGTAACAGGAAAGGCAATTAAAATTAACTTATTTCTAAGATATCATATAAAAAAGACAACAACCAAAATCTATTTGATGCAGACAAATATACATTCAATATTCACACATGTTTAATCAGGAAAGTACAAGAGGATGCTTGATCATATATGACAAAGGTAGTCTCTTTATAAACATAGTCAATTTGATAAAATAGCCACAAGTACAAAAAAATTATTTGTTATGGTTTTAGCATATATAGATTACTCTATGAATAATAAACTGTGATACAAGATTTACAAGGGTCTATCAAAAGTCACTATATGATTAGTAATGAAGGTGCATGAGATAGATTAGGCAAACAAAAACACTGCCTAAAATGATGCAACCGAGATTAGTGTAAACCCAACCCAATTACTATAACATACATTTTACTCTATCATCACAAACCCACACACAAACATATTAATCACACTATAACACTTGATTGTACTCATACTTGCAAAAACTCAGTCAGCCTTCCCTTTATAATCTATCATCTGGTACACCAAGCATGACCTGTCATTTAAATATTTCTACTCAAACTTCATTTTAAGTAGAAAAAAAGAGGAAACATAAAAAATCAGTATTCTGGGAAATCTTATCAAAGTTGTAATCGTTCATCACCAATTAAAGTTTAAACATCTTATGGATATCTTTCCCCATTCATTCAATTTCTCTAGGATGCAATTAACTCATAACAAATTAAAAATATATATTCAAAGGTACAGTATGGCAGAATGGAGGATAAAAAACACGTACATTGCAATCACGAGCATATTTCCTGACTAGTATAATAGCTGCATTTCTTTCTTGCTCTGTTTCAAATGTTAATACATATGAGAGACCCTTAATTGTTTGCCAAAACAACACCTTTGGCACATTAATTAGTCACATCCCCTCTAGCGCCACATAGCTATACATCAGGAAAGGTTAAGTGTATAAATTGCTTGTCTGTGAAAATTTTGTCATAGCAAGAAATAATAGCATCAGGTTTCAAAAGAATGGGTCAGCCCTAAAAAGAAAATAAATTTCTTATAATGTTATAAGGCAGCTAGGCAGGTAAGTGCTACATTTGTTAGAAGTGTGAAAAGCGTCGGTATACATATCTATTTAGGATTTACTTTATTAGGTGTCCATGTGTATGTCAGCTTAGGATTTGATTTTAGAGGTAGTTTTGTTTTATTAGGATTTCTCCTCACATTCCATATAACAACATACAAACATCAAATTCAATGAACGATTTATAATTAGTATTCAAAGTTAATGATGTATACAATATGAAAAAGTAAACAAAATTCATATGAATCTAAAAAGAGAATTAAGTTTCCATTTGTCAAAATACAACTTTTTGCATAGTTAATCTCAAATTGAAAAAGAAAAAGATTCGTCTATAGTTCATTAACAAAATAGCTAAAGGGTGTTTTGCGGCTAACAAATCATGCTACCCAGAAAATTGACCTCAGTCTCAGCTCAAATGCAAACTCACCCATGCTCCACCAGTTACAAATGCAAACTATTAAAGATTAAAGGGTGTTAGTACGTGGCTAACTTATCTGTTGCAGGAAGCCCCAAAAAACAGAACAGCACTCCATTATGGTATATATACTTCATTACTAATAAGTAATAACTGCACATGCATCAAACTCAATGACTTTATATATAAGAGAAGAGTCTAGAGATTAGATGGTCTTTTGTACTAAATAAAAATAAAAATAGAAAAGTTATCTACCTTGGCATTTCTAAAACAAGTTCACTCATACACCACGAATGTTCGTATTTTGCAAAAGAAATATAAATCCAGTAACAATTTTTCTTTGAAGTAAGCAACACCCAGAAGAAATACAAGCAAACAGAGAATGACGCAGCAAACCCATAACAAAATAATCAACCACAGATCCATTTTCGAGTCCAGACTCGAAATCGAACCAACCCCACTACGAAAAACAAAAACTTTAATACAAATATCTCAAAACCCATTAAGAACATTTATTTCAAATAAATTAACCAACAACATCCGAAGTTTTAAACTTGAACAAAATTAAATAAAATCCAACATAGAAAATAATTAATAAAAAGCATGACAAGCACTGAGACACACAAACCAGTGTTCCAGTAAGAATTCCAATACGATGCCATCAAATTCCACTTGTTTACTCAACAATGAACCGTTAAAAGCACACAGAGAAGTCCATTGAATCATACAATAAGCGAAAACAGCAGCCCAGAAAAATGAAAAAGTAAGAAGAAGAAGAAGAGAGACGTACCAGATTTTTCACTTCTTAACACAACTACTGTCAAACCAAGATCACTGGGTAAGAGAGAAAGAAAGCACCACTGGATTTTGGTAAAGGTTAGGGATTTTAAGGCGTGAAGGTAACGTTGCAAATAAATAAAATCAGGTGTTGTGTCTAAATCAAACAAACTTAACATATTATGCAACGTTTTATTAAGTAAATGTTATAAATATTAATAATTAACAGCATTTATGTATTAAATGTTGTAAATTTAAAGTTACAAAAAGTTACTTTTCTTGTAGTGGACAGACCAGCAGTCGCCAAGCATTCCAAGAACAGCTCCTAGCTGAGAGCACAACTCCGACGTGTTACCCATCGTTTCTAACTGATCTCTGATGTCTTCTGCACATAGACTGAGTCTTGATTTCGCACTTTCTATGTTCTGGGCTCGGAATGCCTACACAGCATACAATAAATGACAGCACCAAAAAGTTAACCCAGCAAAGCAAGAAAAAGTAATGCAATACCAGGAACTCAAATCAAAGGCCATACATACAATACTGACCCTCATGGCTTGTTGCACCAAAAAAGCACCTCTCTCCAAAGACACGTCTTCATATATAACTGTCTTGTTATTATCATTGTTGCTGTCATTCGCTGAATCTTGTTTATCCTCTGCATTATGAGCCCTCTTGATTCTGGCATGACCTTCGATGAAGCGATCCACCAAACCCTGAAGATTGGAGTCCGCCTCGATCTTTTGAATGTCAGCTCCACACAATGGACAGTCCTTGAATTTTGAAATACAAACTCTAAAACAACAAACCCAATTCAACACAAATGAGCAATTTAGAAAAGAAAAGAAACCCAATTCGAAAAAAAGAAAAAAAAAAACAAGTAATCAAGAAAAGAAAAGAAACCCAATACAAAAACAATGAAACTTAAGAAAAATAAAAGAAACCTAATAAAAGAACAATGAAAATTCAGAGTATGGTATGGTTTGCCTGCAAAAGGAATGAGAACAAGGGACTCATTTGGCGGAGTCGAACAAAAGGGCGTGGCATATCATGCAGCTGAGAGGACCAAGCTTGAATGTCTGAGAATCGTAACCCAAGGGGCATTTTGGGGAAACTGTGGCGGTGTTAAAACCATATCAGATTCCACAGATCCAGTCGCTTTGGTCTGGTCCTATCCGACCCAACCCAGGAACAAGTGTTTTAGAGTTCTTCAAGTCGAAGTGGATAACATAGATTCTCTACCCCATTTTGAGTTTAAGGTGAAAGGGCGAGGGCGAGGTCAGAGAGCGAGGGCGAGGGCGAGGGCGAGGTCGATCGATGGAGGGAAAGGGCGAGGGAGTTTGAGCGGGAGGCTGTGAGAGAGATAGAGAGAGTGAGGAGAATAGAAGAGGAAGTTTGATAGTGAGAGAGAGAGAGGGCAGATCGAGAGGGCAGATCGAGAGGGTTTGAGAGGGAGAGGGAGAGGGAGAAAGAGAGAGCGGATCGAGGGAAAGAGAAAGAAGGTTTGTATGTGTGATAAAGGAGGATTAATGAAGATACTGTAGCACCGGTTTTTTTCATTTCCTTTCACATACAAAACGGTCGCAGCTAGTAAGTGTTGTTTAGGCAATTTCATAAACTCTACTCTGCCAAAAACTATTGGATTTCATGCATTCATACAACGGCTTTTTAAAAACTGTTGTGTGTTAAAATTACACAACAGTTTTTAACAAACTGTTGTGTAGGTAGTGTCGTCTATTAACATTATTGTAGTAGTGTCTCTGTATGCTAATGGCAGCTGGAAGAAGATTTGCAGAGGGCGACATGTTTGTTGGTGGATGGGGACGCTGCTTAGTTTCTTCCTGGAAAAAACAGAGGGTACCCTTTTCATTAATCATCTCCTACTCATTAATTTCAAGATTTTTGCTTTAATTTTGTGTTCATTAATTGGATTGGGCTGGTTGGGTTTTGTTAAATGGTTAACATTTATGCAGGAGGGAGGTTTCTGAGGATGTTTCTTGGTCCTATCAACGTGCGTTCCAATAGCAAAGACATCCAGCTTAAAGTTAAAGAAGAATACAACGCTTACCCCAGTCATCCAGAGTATGTGATATGCTCTCTTAAAGTTAAAGTTAAAGAAGAATCCAACGCTTAAAGTTAAAGAAGAATCCAACGTGCGTTCCAATAGCAAAGACATCCAGAGTATGTGATATGCTCTCTTAAATTGCTTTATGCTTTGCCCCAGTCAGTTTTGCTTTTAGCTTTTTTTAAAGACCCTTATGGGTGAGCTTCATATGCACTAGAAGTTATGGAAATTGAAGGAATATACTCATCTCACATTGGAATAATATGTTAAGTGCAAAAGCAGTGCTTAGAATTCATGCCTATAATTACAAGTAATTACAATGATGAAGGCTAAACAGATACTCCCCCATTTCATGAAAGCCAGAGGTTCAAACTTTCTCTCTGCACATACATAAAGAATGTTACAATCTCTCACACAGAATTAATAGTTGATACTTTGTTAATTCACATATGTAAATTTGGTCTAATATTGGCTTTTCGAAAGAACCAAAATTTAGAAGGGGTTTTAATTATGTTAGGTTTTCTTTATTTCTTTTTCTCCCCAAAATGGTTTTGTAGGGTTGATAAATTTCTATCACAACTTTGTTTTCCTTTGGTTGGTGTTGTTTTTCATTTGTGTGTATTGAGCTACAAGGCAGCCTGTGAGTTCGTTTTTTGTGGTGGCATTATGAATTTAGGTGCAGTCATTGTTTACTTTTGTTTCCCTCCACCTAATGCATATCTTTATTTTTTTTTCTCCCCAAAAAGGTTTTGTAAGGTTGATAAATTTCTTTGTCAACTTTTGTCTTCCTTTGGTTGGTGTCGTTTTTTCCTTTTTGTGTATTGAGTTAGAAGGCAGCATGTGAGTTCGTTTTTATGGTCGCTTTATGAATTTAGGTGTGGTCATATTTTGGAGGCGGCTGGTGTCAACCCAATGAAATAATTAAACATCTCTTTAATAACTGATAATTTTTTAAAACAGATCATCTCTCCACAGTGGCCTCTCATCTATGTGTAAAAGTGGACAATCTCTTACTTCCCCCATTAATAATTAAACATGTGTTTTTTTCAATATTTAACCTTTACAATAAGTCTAATAAATGCCTTATGTATAATGTTTCTTATTTTCTTTCTGACAGGTCAGCATTCACATAATATTCTTTTTTTTGTTTTTGTAGAAATTGGTTGAATATCATTTTACATGTTTACAACGTATAGTTTTAGGATGTCTATACAAATTCATTGGATTTTATTAAGTTTTGCCAAAATCAAGTGGTTTCGAAATTGATGAACATGCTTACCTTTTCCAAAAATTCATTTAAGTCCAGATTAATTAATGTTGTTTGCTTCCAAGGATGATTGTCATTTTGCTGTAAACAGGTGAAGAGACCAAGATGTCAATTAATTACCCATTTCGAAACTCTGTTACCAGAAATATTCTCTCTCTTTTTGCCTATTTAATTCATAGGACTAAATGACTAATGGAAGCTTAGTGGAAGCTACCTGCATGTAGAATTTTGCTCTACAAGTCACCTTTCTTGAAAAGTTTTTGGGTTTGCCTATTTAATATATGAATAATGCTATATTTACCACATTCTTATACCATATTTTTATACCATCTTACGTGTCATTATTTTACTGAACAAAGTTTTTCTTTTTCTTTTTCTTTTTGGATTTTTGTTTTTATTTTTTAGTGTCCAATGCATGAATGCCATGTAAGTTGCCACATAAGGTGGTATGAAATTATGGTATATAAATGTGGGATGTCTAGCACTACTGTTAATATATATAATACCCTTCTAGGAAAAGCTTTGGTCGATAAATGTCAACTTTTGTTTTCCTTTGGTTGATGTCCTTTTTTCCTTTGTGTATATTGAGCTACAAGGCAGTTTGTGAGTTCGTTTTTTCTGGTAGTTTTATGATTTTAGGTGTGATCATTTTTTACTTTTGTTTCCCTCCACCTAATGCATATGAATCTAACTGTGTTAATTTTGTTGCTTTGTGTTGGCAAAGATGGCAGTCTCTGTGACAGATTTAATGACTGTTATTTCAATGGACATTTTATACACTTGCTGCACATTTGCACATTTGCACATTTGCACATTTTATAGGCTTGCTACAGATTATTATACATCGGTTAAAAATTTGCCTTTTTTTTTTTCTGAGGCTTTCTTTCCATACATTGGTATCAAATTCTGAAATGAAGTTCATTCTTATGTGAAAGCTGCTTTAAATTGGTTACAAATCTCCCATATGAATAAATGGCTTAAATTGGTGCATCAAATTTTTCAAGTTTTTTCTTGCACATTATCAATTTCAATCAAATAAAGTTCTTACATTCAAGTGTTTTTTTACTGCACATTATTTTTAAATTACATGATCTCAAATGTAATCATTTATTTACATTAACAAGTCACATTTTTCAAATTTGCAGCCAAGCACAAGAAAAGCCCCATACATAAGGCAACAAGCAAGAGCAGAGGCTCTCTGTCCCACAAAGCGAAGAAGAGAAGAATTCCCCAGCACAAAATACAAAAACAGATGAGCAGCCCAGCAACATGCAAGAAGAAACCCCCAAAACCGATTAAGCCACCTCCGACCACCCATCCATAACTTTTTTTAACAATGAGCAGTTGAATACTTGCAAATCTTTTGATTACTATGACACACAATTGTCTCACCAACTATTATAATGTTTTTTTGAATGCTGTTTGGTTTATTATTCACATCTTAATAAACAAAACATCATATAAAACATGTCATATATGAATGCACATTTTGTAAATTAAACTTGGTGAACAAACATTCATGTCAATATTTACTAACATATTTAGATTTTTATATATATATATATAAATATTATCTATCCATTAAATTTTATTAGGCCTTGAATGAACATTTCATAGGTCTTCTAAACATTTTATAATCTTTTAGCACCCGCGGCATTGCGTAGGCACAATTTCTAGTAGAAAACTAATGCTTCAAGCCCAGATAGCAATCAAGAGCAGGAACGGTGCTGGGACGAAATCAAACCTGTCTAAATCGGTGCCGGTCGGTTTAGTCGATAGGCAGTTCAAAAATACCAGCCCTAGTCCTTACTATTAGAATTATGGTAATTCAGAATGGTCGGTTTAGTCGATAGGCAGTTCAAAAATACCAGCCATAGTCCTTACTATGAGAATTATGGTAATTCAGAATGGTCCGATTAGCCGTGGCCAAAGAAAAAAAATGGTCCGATTAGAAAAAAAATGGTCTCTGCTCTACAGCTCATCCACCATTAGCTCATTTAGTCATGATTAAGGGTGTATGGTGTCTTAATTACATATAATATTAAATTTGATTTTTTTTTAAAGTAGAATTATTTAATTTGTAAGCTAAAACTACTGATTTACTAATTATATAAAGGACAAAAGGTTGCATTATTAAGTCGGACAATGCTTGCCTCAGACCATGGTTTGAGGTACTTCTCAGTTCCTGTCTACGTGGCACAATCACAGCCACTCATCTTTTTTTTTTTAAACCAAAAAACCTTTAACCCCAGCAAAAAAAAAAACCTTTAATCCAAAAGAGAGGGGGAGAGGTTGCCGGCGCAGGGAAAGAGAGGGGGAGCTCGCCGGAGCGGGGAAAGAGAGGGGGCAGGTGGGGGGTTGCCGGCGCATGGAAAGAGAGGGGGGAGCTCGGGGTGATGTTGTCGGCACGGGAAGGGGGATGGTGGCCGGTCTGGGTGGAGGAAGGGAGGAGGGTCAGGGCTAGGTGGTGGGAGGGAGGGGTTGGGTTAAAGATTTTATTTTTGCTGGGGTTAAAGGTTGTTTGGTTTTTAAAAAAAAAAGATGAGTGGCTATGATTGTGCCATGTAGACAGGGACTAAGGAGTTCCTCAAACCATGGTTAATGCAAGCATTGTCCTATTGAGTCTGAGGATAAAATTTATTGTGAAGTGCTTTTGATTGCTCTCCAACAATATTTACCGTTACAACATTGCAACTATATTATTTATTATCAATAAAGCATACTAATTTTAAATCTTCAACCAATTAGTAAAGAATTAAGAACATATATTAAGCGGTACATACAAATGCAGCTGCGGAGCACTTGTAAAATCACCAAGCGGCTAGGCAGATAATTTACATTGACAAACACGCTTAAGCGTGCATTTTGTCCTTTATTTTAATTATGTCAGCGACTTTATTTGTGGTTAAGATTTTTAATTGTTTGCTAGTAGAGAATAATAACCCTAAAAAAACAATTGTAAAATTCAACATTTTTACATTATAAGCTTTCTTACAAATGGTAGGAATCCAGGTTCAACATCATAACTCAACGTCACAAGACTCACAACAAATAGATGCAGAGAATAAGACATCAATCGCAAGACAATATTTCAAAATGTGCTACGCTCAAAGTCGATGCTGATGATCAACTCTTTCCCCCTCCACCAGACTCTAGTGGACGGACATATGCATAAACAGCAAAGAAGGCCTGGATTACGGTCAGTAGTAGGAGTACCAAAGCAGCTAAAGCAGACAAGAAAGACCAGGGTGTATAAAAATACTTGAATCTCAAACCTGCCCATCGCACGTGCCAAATATTTCTATGGTACTCATTTACATCGTTGAATAACTCCGATAGATAACTCTCATCAATATCAAAAGGTATATCCTTGCCCAAGTTTCTGAAGAAATCTGCAACTTCCCCATCAGTTCCGAGATAATTCTCAATGATATTCTTGTCGCAGAGAAATGTTGCGTCTGTAGGCGTGCGAATGAGACAACTCATGAATGCAGCATAACTGGTTATGTGCTTTGAGCAATGAGAGTAACATTGTTCAAATGCAACAAAATTCAGATATAGATCAGTACGAAGATCGTCTAGTGTTATCTGTGGAATTTCGAGCACTCCATTGCAAAATCTAATATCCAAGAAGCTCATTGCTTCCCTTGTTTTGAACTTAATTCCAGCCAAATGAAGCTTTTTCGCTGAGAGTTGGATGAGTTGACCTGACGACGGAGAGGATTTTCTCATCCTTGTCTCCAACTTGATTCCTGGTAGAAACTTTGTCACAGCCTTCCTTGTGCTCGACATAATTCCTGTTAGAGGCTTTTTCACGGATTGGATGAATCGAGCTAATAAACGAATATTCTTAGGCTTTTCTTGAGGTTCAAGGTCGAAACTCAAGCGAAGTAAATCTAGCAAATGGTTTGCTTCAGCATTGAAATGCTGCTCTAGGACTTCATCGGGCCTTACCGCGTAATTGAAGAATTCCAGAGCAAGTTTGGCAAGGGATGAGGCACTATCTTTTCTTGAAGGTTTTGACTGATCAAATAGCTTTTCAAGAACGAAGAAAGGAATTTGGTTCTCCAATCGAAGAAGATCTCTTATGATATTAGGGGGAATCCATGCCAAGTTAAAGATGGGGTCGTCTTCATCGCTTGGTGATAATCTTCCAACTTTGCAGAAGAGTTCGATAATGAAGAGACCATCAACCACCATCATGTCAACTAGATCGCGTTTGGAGAAATTGATGGTCTCGGAATAACACCCTCTTATATCTTCTTCCATTGATGCTACAGTCTGCAAGTAGTCCTCAAGTCTCGGGCCAGCTGATGGCGTTCGAGCAAGCAAATCGAAAAGAAATCTCCATTTGTGCTGCTGCATCATCTCTAGATGTTTCTCACCATGGTGATAAGGGCCAATGGAGACTATATGAGGCTGGTAGGTATTCTTGTTTATTTCCTCAAAGCATTTGGGCAGTCTGAAGATGCAACAAGAGCTCTTACCGGCTGATGGGTGTAGTAGCCATTTTGTTTCCTTAATTCTCTGCTCCAATGTTGTCATCTGAAGATTGTCGGTGGCTGCAATCGTAACAGCATGATATCTTCCTCCATTCGCCATTGGTTAGCTTGATGTTGTGTTTATTGTAGCTGTAAATTAAAGGAATTAAATATGCTGGCACTAAGGGGATAATTTTTAAGAATACAGAGCAAACCTTGGAAATTATTAGCAGAAGACTGAAAAAAGTAGCGATGACTGTAAAAATAGTAAAATACCATGATGGAATCCTATTCCCTGTGGTCGAGTGTTTATCAACCATAGGAACCAACAGAAATTCAAAACCTTACAAAGAGCAAAAAGAAAATTTGACCCCTAGAATGGTCCGATTAGCCGTGGGCCCGTGGCCAAAGAAAAAAATGGTCTGATTAGGTGGCCAAAGAAAAAAATAGTCCGATTAGAAAAAAAATGGTCTCTGCTCTACAGCTGTTCCACCATTAGCTCATTTAGTCATGATTAAGGGTGTATGGTGTCTCCTGGCCAAAAAAAAGGGTGTATGGTGTCTTAATTACATATAATATTAAATTTGAATTTTTTTTTCAAAAAAGTAGAATTATTTAATGTGTAAGCTAAAACTACTGATTTACTAATTATATAAAGGACAAAAGGTTGCATTATTAAGTCGGACAATGCTTGCCTCAGACCATGGCCTGATGTACTTCTCAGTTCCTGTCTACGTGGCACAATCACAGCTACTCATCTTTTTTTTAAAAAAAAACCAAAAAACCTTTAACCCCAGCCAAAAAGAGATATTATCTTATGTCTTCTTCTGTGCCTCTTTCCGTTACGGAAAAAATAAAGTCTTCTTCCCCAAATTTTTATACAGAAAGAGAAGTGCCATCAAAATATTGCACAGCCACAGTCACATGAGCTCTTCCAAAATGGTGGGTTTTGAAGCCATACGCCACCGTTCTCCAATTTCTGATTACTGAGCACCCGCAACGTCACTGTCGGACTCCAATTTCCCCAAATCCTAAAATACCATACTGGAATCAATTTTTTTTCCTCCATTTTCTCAGTAAACAAACAGATGCAAAAGTACGTCACTGCAAAAACTAAACCAAGACCACAAAGACCACTGATATACAGCTAGATAACCAATAAATCATGCAACTCTTTTAAAGCTTATTTATTATCAAACCTTAAAAAGAAAATATCCAGAAAAAAAACAAAGGAAAGATAAAAAGATTTTCAGAGTACATAAAAATTTTCTGTTTTATGGAGCATTCAAAGTAAATAAAAGTTTTCTAGATCATTTTCAGCGACACATACGGAATCTTCTCGGCGTCGAGTGACGATGGTGACGCTGGGAACTTGTAGATGAGCATCTTCCATACTAATGGAACTAGCGGAGGTAGGTGCTCAGAGATCGGAGTTGGCGAACGGCGGCGTGTGGCTTCAAAATCCACCACTTTTGGAAGAGCTAATGTGGTTGTGGTTGTGCTCTGTGAAAAAATTGGAAGAAAGAGATCGTATGTTTTTTTAATCAAAGAAGGAGACTTCTTTTTCCATTAGTCATAACAGTCTTAACAGATGAAGACGGTAAGGTCTCCTTTTACTGTGTCTTGGTCTAAGCAAAATAACCATTCATTAAGCACATGTGATGTGGCATGATCTAAGCCATTAAATAATTTTGAACGATTGAGATTTAAAGGCTGGTATGGTCTGGTAGAGAAAATCTTGGTAGAAGATCCAGGTCCGATGAGAAGACTCGAC
The DNA here is from genome assembly GCF_963921425.1 of Dryas octopetala. Lineage (NCBI taxonomy): Eukaryota > Viridiplantae > Streptophyta > Magnoliopsida > Rosales > Rosaceae > Dryas > Dryas octopetala. Next base: position 18,540,738 of record NC_141368.1, on the reverse strand, counting down.
CAAAAGGAAAAGTGATACCCTGTGAGAGAGTGTGAGTTTCACTGGTAGTTTCTTAGCAAACAAAAAAAAAATCGAGTGGTTTCGTGGAAGTTTCATCAGCTGGGCAGGAAATTTCCTTATCACCCTCGCCTTTGCCCTTGTATTTGGAATATTTAAATGGGTTGTAACAACTACTGCCTTCCACACCAAACCAGAGTGACTGTAAGTCTTCCTTCACAGTTCACGCTCAGATCAAAAGAGAAAAAAAAAAAAAAAATCAGCTTCTCGCCGATTAGCAATGTTTGCATTTCCGAAACCAGCAGCGGCTGAGCCCAATAACTGTTCTGATGCTGAACTGCTCTTAAATCTATCGATCTTCGGGTTCAGCCGACTATCCGCTAGCGATCAACGAGAAGAGACGGAAGACATCTGTAATAAGGTGGTTGAAAATGTTACGGTGGAGCAACTCTCTGATGAAAGTGAGGAGAAATTTCAGCTCAGAAAATTTGCAGAGCTATTCAAGAAGCTTCCCTTCCCGGAGCAGAATCTTTTCCCGGCCAGAGTTATAATGAAGTTGAAGCACGAAAGGCAATTTGGCGAATTAATTTGTTGGTTCCGGCAACTAGACGCCAAGCTTCAACAAAGAATGATCGGAGAGATCACCGGTCATGTTTCAGCTGATGAGAATCTCCAGATCCCCGGCGAAACTGAGGAGGATTTCAGACTTAGAAGATTCACGCAGCTGTCTAGGGGTTACACCAACTATGTTTATACAGAGCTTGATATGAGGCCAAAAAGGAAACGAAAAGGTTATAATGAAGTGATACAGGAAATCAAAGACAATGGTGACCGTGATGGTGATGGTGATGATGGAAGTTTTGATTGGCAGTCCCGTTTTGCTGAATTTTTCTTGGGTTTCTCGATTATTTGGTTCAAGGGACAGAGCGCTGCAGGTCAGAAACTGCTGATTCAACAACTCCGCGATGAACTTGGATGCGAAATATATGAAGATGAAAGTGACGAGGATTTGAGACTCAGATTATTCACAGAGCTATGTGAGCAAGTGCATGTCTTTAACACCCAAGTGCAATTACTTCACAGTGCAGAAGAGAGGCTGCAACATCAACGAAAATGGCTTCCGCACGGGAGGCTCGTTCAGCCACAAGGTTCTGCCGGTGCTGCCGAATTATTCTCGCGTCTCTCAGCTTTCGGATTCAGCCTTCTATCGGCCGCTGAGCAAGGAGAGAAGATCGAAAATCTGTATAGTAAAGTTAAAGGTGTTGTAATCGGAGGACTTATAGAGGAAATTAGCGATGAAGAATTCAGAAAGCAAACATTCACAGAGCTATTTAATAAAGCTTCGGTACCGACTCGAATTTATTTATTCAAGGAAGTTGAAGAAAAATTCTTTCGTGAAAGACAGTTTTGTGAGTCCATTCTCTTGTTCAGGCAATTAGGCTCCAATGATCAACAATATCTGCTCGACAAAACGGTTGACAAAACGGTTGATATGATGCCAATGAAGGATGCCATAGTGGAGAAACTCATCGAGGAAAGTCAGGAGGATTTCAGACTCAGAAGATTTATGAAGCTCTATAAATCGCAGCATTACACTTGGCATTACTTCCAATCTGAATTTGAGAAGCTGGATCGGAAAGGTATACAGCCTACATCTGCTGATGAAGAAGAGATAAAAGAAATCAAGCAGGCCCGTTATGCTGAATTTTTCTTTGGTTTGTCAATTATTTGGTTCAAAGCGCGATGCGCCAATGATCCAAGAAACCCCATTCAAATACTCTTGCGTGAAGCTGAAGTTGAAGTTGAAATTGATCATATAATTGAGAAACTCTCCGATGAGACTGAGGAGGATTTCAGACTCAGAAGATTCACAGAGTTGTTTAAAAAACTTCAGTTCAGCTCTCAAGAGCGTATTGTGAGATATATTCAAAAGATAATATTTCATGATCTCGGTTATCGTGAACACGAACAAAAGATATTGGCGAAGGAACCGGAGGCGAAGGCGGCTTCGCCGCCTCCTTATCCTTATGTGCATGAATTCATCAAGATGAAAGCTATAAACTTAAAGGGAGGAGGAGCAACTACCCAAGGAGGGCAGGGGACAAGCCAACCGTAGATGGGATATCCTAGTGTTAGTATACATATTTCTATTTTAATTTTGGTGTTATTTTTGTTTAAATTTTAGTTGTCCAAGTCTTTTTTTTTTTGACCAATTTAGTTTTCCAAGTCTTTTTTTTTTGACCAATTTAGTTGTCCAAGTCTTATACGTGACATGAAGTATGGGTGATCTTTCCTTGTTCATGTGCTTTCTCGGGACGGCGTGCCTTGCCCCATTTGTAGCTTCTGGTGTTGGCATTTTCTGTAAGATCAACGTTGGCCTCGCCTCTTGGTTACGTCTGCTGCTCTTATGCGCAATCCTTCATCTCTTCTTTTCCTTATGTTTTTAGCTTGATGTACCGCTTCTTTTCCTTTGCTCTGGGACTGTATTCTCTTGAGCTTGCTTTGTACTTGGTTGTTTTGCTTTTTTGAAATCTTACTCTCTTCAGATGAAAAAAAAAAAAAAAAAACTCTTATATTACAGATTCAAGTAGGCCTGCCCATTGGTTGGAACGAATCGGTAAATGGTCTTACCGATTCGATTTCTGAAATTTTTGGTAAGTCAATTTGGATGCCGATTACCGAATTAATTTTTTCGGAATTCAGCATGTTTCGGATACTTTGGAATTCGGCATTTTTCGGAATTTTCGGAATATTGGTAACAATTGTCCATCAAAGGCTTTTGAACCCAAACATATCTGATACAACTCGAGAGAGGGAGCAATATCTGATACACAAATTAAGAGAGAAACCCCATTAATCAAAACCCGAACACCTCAAAATAGAAAAACCCAATTAATCACAACCCTCACTCAATTGAAACAATTACACAAACAATCCCAAATTTCAGAGATGAGATCATGAGAGAGTGAGATCGAGAGATGAAAGAGTGATAGATGACAGACGAGAGATAAGAGATAGAGAAGGGAGAAGATGCTTTCACTGCATAATCAAGTAATCAACCATATATAAATTAAGTACAGAGATTGATTATAATCTACCATCAGGATGCTCGCAAATCCCAGACCTTGCCTTCGATCTACTCTAGGCTCTAGCTGCTCTATCTTCTGAGTTTGAAGAAGAGATATGAAGCAAAATCGTTTTTTAGCCCTAGTTTTGAGATTGAAATCCGAAACAACATATAAGTAGAAGCATCACTAAAACAAAACTCATTCATCAATTCAACCCAGAACAAGCTTGAAGAGAGAGAGAGAAGAGGGAGGGAGAGAGGGAGGAGAGAGAGAGAGAGAGGCAGCTGAAATGAGGAGTTCACGAAGAGAAGGGTTGAACAACTTAAACCTAATGTATTTAATATTAATTATCTAATATATGTATAAATATATCTACCGGTAGAATAACTTAAAATAGACATGGCAATCTAGTGGTTAAGGCGCTGCCCGCGTGTCTTTTGAGCTCTGTTCGATCCCAAAATAGCATATTTCCATTTTTTTATTTTTGGGTATTAAAAATTTAATTAAACAAACTTCTTTTTTTTGGGTCAATAATTAAACAAACTAAAACATATATAAATTAGTTTAATTAGGGTTATTAAATATTAAGTTTTTAGTTATACAAACCTATATTGGTTATTAATTAGTTTAAGGAAATGTTTCATATATAAAGTATAAACCTATATTGGTTTAATAAGGAAATGTTTCATATATATAAACCTATATCGCTATATATAAGTATTTCTTATATAAACCTATATGTTTTACAATTTATATAATAGATTTCATATAAAAATTCACGTACTACAACGTCACCACCACCGTTCTTGTCAACGTCATTGTTTTGGGGTTTGGACTTTGGGGTTTGGTGAGTGTTTGGGGTTTGGGGTTTGGAGTTTTTGTTATATATGTTTTATAAGCATACGATGCGATGGTGTTCCTTAACGATTTGAACCGTTCAATTTTTAGTTCCCCACTCAAAGATCATTCATGCAAAAAATTAACTCAATCAGAGATGTAGAAGTTAGGCAACGGTGGTAAAAATTATGAATGATCGTGGTTTTCTGGGTTTCAAGATTGAAATTTTGAGTTTGAGTTATAGGGTTTCGCAGGTCGTTCGGCACTGGTCTACCGAACATTTCGGTTTCGTTCGGTACTAAGCTGTCGAACTTTTCAATTTCGTTTGGTAGCTTACTATCGAACGAAACTGAAAGGTTTGACAGCTTACTACTGAAGGAAATCGAAATGTTCAGTAGACCAGTATCGAACAACATGCGCATCCGAAAATGAATAACCAAAAAATTCACTCTTACACTCTAAAAAACCTCACTCCAAATCATCGTAAACAGACGAAAAAGGTATTATGATTGATTAACCAATTGAAATTAGATAAGAAAGCATTAGATTTACATTCAAATCCAAAAATTTTAGGTTAGGGCATGCCTCCAACTTCCAATGGCTATGGCGGAGAGAGGATGCATGGGCGGCAATGAAGGCAGGGTTGATGGCGGGAGGTGGGTGTCAGCAATTTTGGGATGGAGGTGAAGTCACGGGTGGGGTGTGTTTTAGTTGTGATTGGAGGTGAGGTTGATGGTGGGGTGTGTAGTTGTGGTTTAGGAGTGTTGGGTTTGTGATGTGTAAGGAGATTATTATTATTATTTTTTTTAAATGATGTGAGTTGTCCTTTAAGATAATTTCTCTTTGTGTCAATTAAATAATTTATCTTTGTATCAATTAAGTAATTTCACAAAATAAGTTGGTAAAGATGTGGAAAAAGAAAAAAAAGAGCGTGCTAATAGCATCACTCTTAATATATATGCATAAATGATTAGTAATTGATTAATTAGATTTTTAATTGATTATTTTGTGAATGTAATTGATTAATATATATGGTTTTTATTTTGTTTATTGGTTAAATATGTATAATGTGTTTTAAGTGAATTAAAACTATTATCATTTAATTTTTTATTGTTATTTTCGTAAATAAAAAACTGGTTACAAATGGAGATTATGGAGAAAACACAAGCTCTTTGCTATTTAATTTTATAAGAGTTATTCTATTTATTTGATAATAGTTATATAACCAAACAATTTTTGATTGAATTAATTTTTTATAAAAATAATTTTTAATAAATAATCTAAAAAATAAACAATTTTAATTCTGAGCTACACCGGTGAACAAGCATTTTTTTATAAATTGGGTGTATATAGAACAAGCATTGTCCTATAAAGCAATTGGTAGAGATATGAATAGCATTACTCCTAATAAAGTGTACTATAAAGACAATAGTGATGATGTCCAATTATTTCTCCACGTGAATTGAGTTGACGAGTAATAAAAAGCACCACGTGAATTGACAGATTTATGGCAAACTTGTTTTGTACTACATTTCGGACAAAGAATCACTATTGTGCTGTCGAAGCCTATTATAGAATTTATAGCTTTTACATTACTTTGTAATTTTTTTAAAAGATAATTAGACTTAAATTTTTTAAAAATATAATTTTTAAATAAAGATTGAAGGTGTTTTAAAATTTATAAATTTTTTTTAATTTATAATAAAGTTATTTTAATTTATAAGAAAATTTTTTAATTCCTTATAAAGTTTTTTTTTCTGATTTGAAGGGTATTTTCCCTTAGAGTGAGCTTTGTAGAGATTATATGTTAGATTTTAACTCCGAGATAAAGTCGTCAAAGAAGAAAAATAAAAGGACTTAATTAAAAAAACTAAATCACTACATGTCTTAATCTAAGAAAGACTCATAAAATAGACTGGACTCTAAGTCTCGTTTTTTTTTTTTTAATTTCTTTTGCTTGAGATTACTGTTGTAGTTTGATAATATTGTGAACTCACAACTTATGTGTAACAGAAAAAAAAAAAAAAAAAAAAAGCTCATAACTTTTGACAAAAGCCTTTTCATGCTAGAAATATGACACACACACACACATATATATATACATTTTGTTTTTTTGAAATACTTAGGTCTTCAAAATTGAGGACATTCTCATTTTCAGTATCAATAATCTTATAGTATGTGTCAATATCTTGAAAAAATAATAACAATTACTAAATTATGAGATAAACTTATTTAAAAAAATTACACATGTTACTAAGGATGAGAATATCCTCAAAACTGAAGACCCAAGTATTTTCCTTTTTCTTTTGGTACAAATATTAGACATATATTTGTAAACTAAATTCATCTTGCTAAAGTGTGTTGTTTGTAAACTAAATGATGAGATTTGTTAAATTCAAAATTAAATTTGAAGATGAGATCTGAAAATTCCAAATCTCATATTAAAGTTTCACCTAAATGTGAGAATGTGAAATGTGGTTTATAAAGATTTTGGACTATTTCTCCTATTGGGTATTGATTTTGGGATTAAGCTTAAATTCCTTGGTATTAGAGGAGCTAGCCTATCCACATTAATTTTTATCGCCAATCTCAAATCCACCTAAATTCACACTCATCCCCTCAACAAAACAAACAAATCAGCTTCACTTTGAAATTACCTATATACAAAAGAACAATACTTGGGTCACCCCTTAGGGATACCTCAAGGTCACCCCACCCTCTCAAATTCTGATTTCGGGAATGCCGGCGCATAATCGAAACCGTTCACTTTTTAGATCACCTATTATAGATCTTCTCTATAAAAAATTAATTCAATCGGAAATCGTTTGGTTATATAACTGTTGTCGATTAAATAAAAAAAATCAACAGTTTGGTAAAAAAATCACTCTTTAATTAAAAACCATGTATTTTTTTATTTAATTAACAACAGTTATATAATTAAACGATTTTCGATTGATTTGATTTTTTGCAAAGATGATCTTTAATATGTTATCTAAAAAGTGAACGGTTCTGATTATGCGCGTCTGGATTTCCGAAATCAGAATTTGAGGGAGTGAGGTGACCTTGAGGTACCCCCAAGGGGTGACCCAAGTATTGTTCTATACAAAAATTGAAAAATCGGTTTACTGTAGCTTAGGAATAGTACTCTTCATTGTAATAGACATTTTTATCCCTGTGTTTTTTTATTTCAATCACTTGCCATTATAATTAGTGGGATTAGTTGGGCCCGTTATGGAAAGTCTCCTTATGTGCATGAATTAATCAAGATGAAAGCTATGAACGTAAAGGGAGGAGGAGCAACTACTCAGGGAGGAGGAGGAGCAACTACCCAAGGAGGGCAGGGGACAAGCCAACCGTAGATGGGATATCCTAGTGTTAGTATATACATATTTCTATTTTAATTTTGGTGTTATTTTTGTTTAAATTTTAGTTGTCCAAGTCTTATATGTGACATGAAGTATGGGTCATCTTTCCTTGTTCATGTGCTCTCTCGGGACGGCGTGCCTTGCCCCATTTGTAGCTTTTGGTCTTGGCATTTTCTGTAAGATCAACGTTGGCCTCGCCTCTTGGTTACGTCTGCTGCTCTTATGCGCAATCCTTCATCTCTTCTTTTCCTTATGTTTTCAGCTTGATGTACCGCTTCTTTTCTTTGGCTCTGGGACTGCATTCTCTTGAGCTTGCTTTGTACTTGGTTGTTTTGCTTTTTTGAAATCTTTCTTTAGATGAAAAAAAAAAATAAAAAAAAAAAAAATCTTATATTACAGATTCAAGGGTTATTTTGTTTCTTTGAGTTTTATTATTGAACTCTAAAACAATAAACAAATCATTCTTAAATTTATAATATAGTACTTGAATTGAAAGTCAAGAATTGTCAAGACAAGTACATAATCTATTTTCTTAACTGGTGCAGTATATACCTGGATCTATATATATCTTTGATAAAAAAAGATGAAATTCAATATTCTAGTATGTTGATTGTGTGAGTCATTTACAGAGAATGAACACTATGTAGGATAAGAGACATAACTAGCCACGCCTCTTTCCTAGAGTAGGACCAAACTGAGAGTTAGCAGCATAAACAAAGAAGGATTTGTGAATGAGAAATACAAGTTTCCTATATTCATAGGAATCAATGGGAGAATGGCAAATTGCTCAAGTGGGCTGCTGACCAGCTCCGCTAACAAATTAATAGTTGATAATTTGTTAATTCACATATGTAAATTTGGTCTAATATTGGCTTTTTGAAAGAACCAAAATTTAGAAGGGGTTTTAATTATGTTAGGTTTTCTTTATTTCTTTTTCTCCCCAAAAAGGTTTTGTAGGGTTGACAAATTTCTATCTCAACTTTGTTTTCCTTTGGTTGGTGTTGTTTTTCATTTGTGTGTATTGAGCTACAAGGCAGCCTGTGAGTTCGTTTTTTGTGGTGGCATTATGAATTTAGGTGTGGTCATTGTTTACTTTTGTTTCCCTCCACCTAATGCATATCTTTATTTTTTTTCTCCCCAAAAAGGTTTTGTAAGGTTGATAAATTTCTTTGTCAACTTTTGTTTTCCTTTGGTTGGTGTCGTTTTTTCCTTTGTGTGTATTGAGTTAGAAGGCAGCCTGTGAGTTCGTTTTTATGGTCGCTTTATGAATTTAGGTGTGGTCATTTTTGGAGGCGGCTGGTGTCAACCCAATGAAATAATTAAACATCTCTTTAATAACTGATAATTTTTTAATACAGATCATGTCTCCACAGTGGCCTCTCATCTATGTGTAAAAGTGGACAATTTCTTACTTCCCCCATTAATAATTAAACATGTGTTTTTTTCAATATTTAACCTTTACAATAAGTTTAATACATGCCTTACGTATAATGTTTCTTATTTTCTTTCTGACAGGTCAGCATTCACATAATATTCTTTTTTTTTTTTTTGTAGAAATTTGTTGAATATCGTTTTACATGTTTACAACGTATAGTTTTATGATGTCTATACAAATTCATTGGATTTTATTAAGTTTTGCCAAAATCAAGTGGTTTTGAAATTGATGAACATGTTTACCTTTTCCAAAAATTCATTTAAGTCCAGATTAATTAATGTTGTTTGCTTCCAAGGGTGATTGTCATTTTGCTGTAAACAGGTGAAGAGACCAAGATGTCAGTTAATTACCCATTTAGAAACTCTGTTACCAGGAATATTCTCTCTCTTTTTGCCTATTTAATTCGTAGGACTAAATGACTAATGGAAGCTGAGTGGAAGCTACCTGCATGTAGAATTTTGCTCTACAAGTCACCTTTCTTGAAAAGTTTTTGGGTTTGCCTATTTAATATATATAATACCCTTCTAGGTAAAGCTTTGGTTGATAAATGTCAACTTTTGTTTTCCTTTGGTTGATGTCCTTTTTTTCCTTTGTGTGTATTGAGCTACAAGGCAGTCTGTGAGTTCGTTTTTTCTGGTAGTTTTATGATTTTAGGTGTGGTCATTTTTTACTTTTGTTTCCCCCCACCTAATGCATATGAATTTAACTGTGTTAATTTTGTTGCTTTGTGTTGGCAAAGATGACAGTCTCTGTGACAGATTTAATGACTGTTATTTCAATGGACATTTTATAGACTTCCTGTACATTTTATACGCTTGCTGCACATTTGCACATTTTATAGGCTTGCTATAGATTATTATACATCGGTTAAAAATTTGCCTTTTTTCCGAGGCTTTCTTTCCATGCATGCATTGGTATCAAATCCTAAAATGAAGTTCATTCTTATGATAGAGCTGCTTTAAATTGGTTACAAATCTCCCTTCTGAATAAATGGATTAAATTGGTGCATCAAATTTTTCAAGTTTTTTCTTGCACATTATCAATTTTAATCAAAAAAAGTTCTTACATTCAAGTTTTCTTTACTGCACATTATTTTTAAATTACATGATCTCAAATGTAATCATTTATTTACACTAACAAGTCACATTTTTCAAATTTGCAGCCAAGCACAAGAAAAGCCCCTTACATAAGGCAACACTACTAGGAAATACCCCATTAGATATCAGTGGAACACTGATGTCTATTAGGTTTGCGACCGATAAGGGCAGACGTGATATCTAATGTACCCTATTTTCAATATCAGTTTTGGGCCGATGTCTATATCAAATTAGACATCCTATTTGTTAAATATCCGATATTATTAATAAATAATATATATCGAATTTTCAAGTTTCCGCTATCTAAATGAACGGATTCCGATATGTAATATACTTTCAATATCATTATTTTTTCAAGAACTGACATTAAAAGGTATATTAAATATCGGTTTGGTTCTATTTTTCGATATTATAAACTCATCAAAAGCTATATTTGGTAGGTTGTTACATCACTTTTTTTATCAAAGCGATATATAATATTTTTAACATATTGAATTTGTAACTAAAACCGATATATATGTACACATTAGATATCTGTTTGTTCGTTGTTTTAGATATTATAAGTCTCTTAAACATCATGTTTGAGTTAGAATGTGAAATAAATAACATTATATATCGGTGTTATTTGTTATTTCGATATATATACCTATATAAATATCAGATTTAATACATATTAGATATCAGTGTTTAACTGATATTGTAAATGTTTTTGAATTAAAAAAAATAAAATAAAATGGGTTGTTTGTTAGACATCAGTTTTCCTGCCATGCAACATCCAGTTTGTGCAATTTAAATCCTTCCATAAATTTCATCCAACATTCTCATACATTTCCAACATCCAATTTCAACCCATATTCAAGTTAACAAAAATGAATTACAAATCCCTCTACAAGTTGGGATAACCCTAATCCATATATAACCCCCTAAACAACTTCTAAAATTTGCACAAAATATAAGACAAGGCTGGTTCTAAATTATGCACACTAGCTAGCTAGCTAGTTCTAAAATCTGCACACTAACTAGTTCTAAATTATGCCTTTTCCTTTACAAAAGATTGGAATGGCAGCACTATAATACCATATCCATAAAATGTACGTCAAGAAAGCATACCAACATGTCTAAAAATAATTCTCGGTGACATAGTCTCTCCATTCAACTCGGACTTTATCAATCTGAGCTTGGGTGTAACCAGTCCACTTGTTCTTCGTCTTAGACCCCACTGAAAACATTAAAGACAAGTGCATGATCAGCCACCAAAAGATATTGTGTAACCACTCCGAAATGTGAAAAGCCTTGTGAAACATTACAAAATGTCATAAATGTGACAGAAGGTCAAAATTGTGCAGTGTAGACAGATTGTGTAGTTTCCATGAAAATCAAAAGGCTTGACCTTTTCACACAACAACAGACAATTACAACCAACTAATTAAGAACATAATACAAGATTGGTCTAAATATAATCATATGCTGCACTTTTTATCTTTGATTCTGAAAGAGCACATTTACAACAACCATAGGATACCAAGTCCAACCCAACAGTACTTAATTGCAAACATAAATGTGTGTGTTAGAGTACATGTGTTACTTGGTCGGTGTGTGCATTTGTATGGGCATTTGTATGGCCATACCACAGTCCCTTAATCATAAACTCCTCACCCCTATAACACTGATTCTCCCCAATCTGAGAATATTACAGAAAAATATAACTCCCTAACAAGTCTCTACTAACGAGTTAATGTCAAAGTGAAATCGAGTTAATCTCATATGAACACCAGAAATAAAAAAGGAATGCCTTTTTGCATGTTGCTATGAGAAAACTACCAAAAAAAAAAAAATCACACTCAGTAACCAAAATAAGAACTATTATGCTTTACCAATCTAAAGTTTTTCTTTTACACTGTTTTACAGCAGAGTATATTATTAAAGAATAACTAAATGGAGTAGTAGGGTAGTAAGAAACATAGTATTGAATCCCTTTACCCCCTTAACAGAAGCAACACTTCCTAAGAAATTTGCTTCACCTAGTACACTGATGCAAAATGGGAAACGTTAGAAAAATAAAAAAGATTATTCATAACAAACTTTACTCCTAGTAGATCAGAATATTGGTCCATCACATATACTATTCTCACATTATGGTTTTCATAAATTGTGTATCAATATCACCAGACAGAGTATGTCATTAATAGAAGAGAACTGAATCACAGACAAACTAGCAGCCACTAAGTACTATTTAAAATTAAATGCTCTATTGTACACATAGCTGCTTCCTATATTTCTTTTTCTAGTTTGCAAGTTTCAGAGGATATAGGCATGAGAGAGGTTTGTTTTCTTAAAAAATGAAGAACCAACCTAATAACTTTTAATAATGATGGTTGAGCTGAGAACACATCTGATCATTTCCAGTGAGAGAGGGAGGCAAAGTCAGTTCGAATAACAACCCCAAAATCCAGAATTTTGGTACTGGAACAAAAAGGGAAAAAAAAAGACAATAAAAATTACCATTACAAAATATACTCTTGGTGATTAAAACATCTGTTGAATAAATTGAACTTAGAAATACAATAAAGACAACTAACCATGTAATATTTCACAAAAGAACCACCATCATTAACCTGGGAAATTAATAGTGACAATTTGAAAAAATCAACTGGATGTAGCAGGACATTAGACTATGTGAATCTTAACATGATCAGTCAATTAACGTAGGTGCTCTCAAAATGTAGATCAAACTTTAGGCTACTCCAAATAAAGAGCCAAATATCTGCCAAGTTGGGATTGCATAATTATTACAAAATCAAATTTCAAATTCCTTGTCAACTTTATGCAACCATCTTTTGGATGCCTATAATACTTACAACTTTACTTTCCAAGAGCCATAAAAAACACTAATGGCTTTACATTGAGCTCTCTTTCTATGTTTTGGTTCACTCTCCCTATTTATGCTAGTAACAAGTGAAATTAGAACATCTCTTTGAAGTACTTAATTAGCAATAGAGAGTTCAAGAAACCACCAAAAAAGAATGTTGCAAAAATTTCACTCCTAGTGAGAAATAGCAGTGAGGAAATTAATTATACAGTGCTTGCTAATATATGATGGCTAATATATGATGGCCATAAACTATAGGTACATTATATAAAATATGAGACCAAAATTCTGGATTTTCTTGATGCATACTTCTAAGAAGGCAGCTAACAAAAGTCCACCCTATGGAATTGTATTTTAAGAACCTATATATGGAGCATGCAATTCAACTACAGTCCATAACCATGTTAATGACCTGCCATGCATCTTGAGATTTCTTATTAATTCACTAACGCACACAACAAGGTACGTAAGTTTTAAGCAATTTCAATGCAAACTCATTACCTAGATACCAAGAATCAATTTGATGTGAAGGTGAACCCTTATAATTAATTCGGACAGAATGATGTTAAATAAATTAAGATTTCTATTTTCTTTTAAAAAGATGTAAACCAGTACATCCTCAGCCAAAAAAAGATGTATTATATATACAAAGTGCATAAAATTCCCATACATTTCTGCTTTACCTATCTAAAAAGATCAGTACAATAATTGCAGTGAGAGAGAGAGAGAGAGAGAGAGTGAGGGAGGGAGGGAGATGAAATTACTTGCAGAGGCACAGTTGCAGACAATCCTTGTACTTTTACTAAAAATATTGTTATAATGAAGTTAAAGAGTTCTATATCTTTCCAAGGATATTTTACATACGAGTAATGCTTGAGACACTAAAAACAAATCCCAAATAATGTGGAAGTGGTTCTTGTTCATATTTGGGCCTACTTTGAACCTCATTTATTTCTTACAAGCATAACAGTGGCATTTTATTTATCACATCATTTGGTGACTCTAGTATTATTGTTTACATTTTAATTAAATGCAAAATATTCACGTGAATCTTTACCCATCTTTCGAACAGAAAAATTGTGTAATAGTTTGAGTGCTAGATAAAAAGAAAGAAAGCTGCTTTCAGTCCGTTACTCACCTTTACAAAGAGGGTACTAGGAGCCAATATAGAATGAGCATCTACACCATTGAGATATGCTTTCACCTCAGGTATGCTAGAGCCTGTTGCTGCAGGGGCAATGTAGGTTCAAAGAGTAGCAGCAGCAGCCAAGACCATGTTACAACAAGCGAATGCTGCAAATGCCTGGTAATACCTGCATGTACTGGAGTTAACATAACATCATAGTTACTCAAAAATATATTAAAGTATGGGAATATCACAAGCATAAAAGTTGTCTCTGGAACCCATAGCAATTAGTAGGTTACTAGGACAATGATTACATCTTCGAAATTTTTATATGTAAATGGTAAAAAATTCAAGAAGATATATTTTTTCAGGTGAAAATATATAAGAAAAACTTTAGCATTTATTTAACACAACTTGAGTTCAAATGTCTTGCAAGAGGTTATACAGTTCCTTTTTATCATCATGATTTTATCCTGCACTCCTAAACAAGGCCCCGTCCCTAACCAAGCATAGTCATGCACTCAAATTTCATTTCAGTGAAAGGTATTACAACGTAACTAAGATGAAATAGCATTGTAAAATTTACCAAGCTATTTTCACTTTTCAGTAATGAGATTCTGAACAGGTTCTACTACATTGCCAGTCCAGTATCTATAAGGCAAGCAATCAATACAAGATATAAAACAATAAACATAAAATATGCATTTCAACCGCAAAAAAAAAAAAGAATATTTATGTCATGGTTATGTCAAATATTTAAACTCAAAGCTTGAAAGTAGAGGATTAAAGTTCACAGAACATAATCATTAGTTTATCTCATGCAACAAAATCCAAAGATATACGCACCCGAAACAATATAAATAGAATCTTTTAAGAAAGGGAGGGGGCAAAGGTTTTATTGCATTGAAACTCAGAGGGGTACTAAGGCAGTAACAGCTAGGCTTACTCTTCCTGACGCATGAGCTTGTTGGTAAGCAAAAATTTGAAACCAGCAATATTCTCGATAGCCATGTTATTGAAAAAGCCAACTAACCCAATTTTTAGCAAGACTAATGAATGTTAGATCATATTGAATACAACTAAGATCAATTAAGTAAAAAAAAAAAGCCAAAACAAATGCCTAACCTGTGCTTTCTGCAATTTTTCCATCTTTAAATCTCCTGAGCTCTGCCTTCTCCCCCTAGAACTTGCGGAATTTGAGAGCCTAGTGAGAGAACATGAGTAAAATCATTACATTCATAAAAAGAAATAATAGACTTATAATTCCAAACAGGTACTCATATACCTCCTCTTTATTATCAGCATCTGGACCAATATCAACAACCCTAAAAGCTTTATCTAAAGAGCTAACTGAAATTCCAATAAGCAATGGCTCTGCATTGAGTGATGACAAGCCCTGGAGTCACAAACCAAATTTAAACAAGCTGATCTGATACATAAACGTATCTTTGACATGATATGCTAAAGTTAAATACTTGATGCCATACCTTTTCTATGATGCATTCAGATAACAGAGAGCATGTGAGAGCTCAGAAAGGGAAAGATAGCAGAGAAAGAGAGAGCCGAAACCACCTGCAACCAAAAAATAAATAAAATTTTTCAGAAACTAATAGTAGAGAAAATTTGTCTAAATTCAACCAAAATTCCCAAAAATAATAGAGAAAATCAAGCTTCCGAAGGAAGAGTATAGCAAGCAAACAAGGTGAATAAAAAACACAAAAAGCAAGAGCGAGAGAGAGTACCTGAGAGAGCTCTCGGAGAACAGAGTCGGAGTTGGATGGGTGTTACACAAAAAGCTAGACGATGGATACTAGGCGGTGGGTGTTGGACGATGGGTGATAGATCTCGTCGTCGATCATTGGTTCCGAGGTCTCGTCGTTCCCTTCCATCGGTGAGAGAAAGTGAAACCCTAGAATTTGGGGGTTTTACAATTTTGGATGAGTGAATCGTGTTTAGGAGGAAGAGAAAATAGAGAGACATAGAGATAGAGAGATCAAAGGAGAGTTTGGTCTCAGTGAGCGAGGGTGAAAGAGAAGGAGCTGAGTTTGGTCTGATGGAGTCTGAGTGAATGTGTCTGCGAGTGAAGAGTTGTCAAGCCTTTGGGAATTTTTGAGAAGCAGGATCGATGAGGTAGAGACCTCATGGATTCTGGTCTGGGGGAATTTGAAGCAAAATCACAACAACGGCGAGGGCTGCGGGTGTGAGAGAGAGAGAGAGAGAGAGCTCGGGGTGAGATCGAGGGAGTGTTTGAGAGGGGGGGGGTATCGGGTCTAAATTAAGTCAAAACATTTAAGTTGTCAAAAAAATTTGTATATTTGATTTTTAGCTGAAACAATTAATATCAGTTCATGGTTTAGATATCGGTTATCATAGAATTTTAATTTCTACCCAAAAATTTAGATATCGAATTTGCAAACTTGGTGATATATAAATGTGTTTAGACATCATTTTTAGAAAACTAAAAATCCAACTGATATAAAAAACTTTGACAATATCGATTTTTTTAAAACCGATATATTTTTAGTGATATCTAATGGGGTATTTCCTAGTAGTGCAACAAGCAAGAGCAGAGGCTCTCTGTCCCACAAAGCAAAGAAGAGAAGAATTCCCCGGCACAAAATACAAAAACAAATGAGCAGAGCAGCCCAGCAACATGCAAGAAGAAACCCCCAAAACCGGTTAAGCCACCTCCGACCACCTATCCACAACTTTTGTTAACAATGGGCAGTTGAATACTTGCAAATCTTTTGATTACTATGACACACAATTGTCTCACCAACTATTATAATCTTTTTTTGAATGCTGTTTGGTTTATTATTAATATCTTAATAAACAAAACATCATATAAAACATGCCATATATAAATGCACATTTTGTAAATTAAACTTGGTGAACAAACATTCATGTCAATATTTACATACATATTTAGATTTTCATATATATGTAAAAGTATTATCCATCCATTAAATTTTATTAGGCCTTGAATGAACATTTCATAGGTCTTCTAAACATTTTATAACCTTTTAGCACCCGCGGCATCGCGCAGGCACAATTTCTAGTAGAAAACTAATGCTTCAAGCCCAGATAGCAATCAAGAGCAGGAACGGTGCTGGGACAAAATCAAACCTGTCCAAATCGGTGCCGGTTGGTTTAGTCGATAGGCAGTTCAAAAATACCAGCCCTAGTCCTTACTATTAGACTTATGGTAAATCAGAATGGTCGGTTTAGTCGATAGGCAGTTAAAGAATACCAGCCCTAGTCCTTACTATTAGAATTATGGTAATTCAGAATGGTCCGATTAGCCGTGGCCAAAGAAAAAAAATGGTCTGATTAGGTGGCCAAAGAAAAAAATGGTCCGATTAGAAAAAAAATGGTCTCTGCTCTACAGCTGTTCCACCATTAGCTCATTTAGTCATGATTAAGGGTGTATGGTGTCTCCTGGCCAAAAAAAAGGGTGTATGTTGTCTTAATTACATATAATATTAAATTTGAATTTTTTTTTCAAAAAAGTAGAATTATTTAATTTGTAAGCTAAAACTACAAATTTACTAATTATATAAAGGACAAAAGGTTGCATTATTAAGTCGGACAATGCTTGCCTCAGACCATGGTCTGAGGTACTTCTTAGTTCCTGTCTACGTGGCACAATCACAGCCACTCATCTTTTTTTTAAAAAAAACCAAAAAACCTTTAACCCCAGCAAAAAAGAGATATTATCTTATGTCTTCTTTTGTGCCTCTTTCCGTTACGGAAAAAATAAAGTCTTCTTCCCCAAATTTTTATACAGAAAGAGAAGTGCCATCCAAATTTTGCACAGCCATGCCACAGCCACAGTCACATGAGCTCTTCCAAAATGGTGGGTTTTGAAGCCATACGCCACCGTTCTCCAATTTCTGATTACTGAGCACCCGCAACGTCACTGCCGGACTCCAATTTCCCCAAATCCTAAAATACCATACTAGAATCAATTTTTTTTCCTCCATTTTCTTAGTAAACAAACAGATGCAAAAGTACGTCACTGCAAAAACTAAACCAAGACCACAAAGACCACTGATATACAGCTAGATAACCAATAAATCATGCAACTCTTTTAAAGCTTATTTATTATCAAACCTTAAAAAGAAAATATCCAGAAAAAAAAAAAAGGAAAGATAAAAAGATTTTCAGAGTACATAAAAATTTTCTGTTTTATGGAGCATTCAAAGTAAATAAAAGTTTTCTAGATCATTTTCAGCGGCGCGTACAGAATCTTCTCGGCGTCGAGCGTCGATGATGAGCATCTTCCATACTAATGGAACTAGCGGAGGTAGGTGCTCAGAGATCGGAGTTGGCGAACGACGGCGTGTGGCTTCAAAATCCACCACTTTTGGAAGAGCTAATGTGGTTGTGGCTGTGCTCTGTGAAAAAATTGGAAGAAAGAGATCGTATGTTTTTTTAATCAAAGAAGGAGACTTCTTTTTCCATTAGTCATAACAGTCTTAACAGATGAAGACGGTAAGGTCTCCTTTTACTGTGTCTTGGTCTAAGCAAAATAACCATTCATTAAGCACATGTGATGTGGCATGATCTAAGCCATTAAATAATTTTGAACGATTGAGATTTAAAGGCTGGTATGGTCTGGTAGAGAAAATCTTGGTAGAAGATCCAGGTCCGATGAGAAGACTCGACCAAAAGGAAAAGTGATACCCTGTGAGAGAGTGTGAGTTTCACTGGTAGTTTCTTAGCAAACAAAAAAAAAAAATCGAGTGGTTTCGTGGAAGTTTCATCAGCTGGGCAGGAAATTTCCTTATCACCCTCGCCTTTGCCCTTGTATTTGGAATATTTAAATGGGTTGTAACAACTACTGCCTTCCACACCAAACCAGAGTGACTGTAAGTCTTCCTTCACAGTTCACGCTCAGATCAAAAGAGAAAAAAAAAAAAAAAAATCTGCTTCTCGCCGATTAGCAATGTTTGCATTTCCGAAACCAGCAGCGGCTGAGCCCAATAACTGTTCTGATGCTGAACTGCTCTTAAATCTATCGATCTTCGGGTTCAGCCGACTATCCGCTAGCGATCAACGAGAAGAGACGGAAGACATCTGTAATAAGGTGGTTGAAAATGTTACGGTGGAGCAACTCTCTGATGAAAGTGAGGAGAAATTTCAGCTCAGAAAATTTGCAGAGCTATTCAAGAAGCTTCCCTTCCCGGAGCAGAATCTTTTCCTGGCCAGAGTTATAATGAAGTTGAAGCACGAAAGGCAATTTGGCGAGTTAATTTGTTGGTTCCGGCAACTAGACGCCAAGCTTCAACAAAGAATGATCGGAGAGATCACCGGTCATGTTTCAGCTGATGAGAATCTCCAGATCCCCGGCGAAACTGAGGAGGACTTCAGACTTAGAAGATTCACGCAGCTGTCTAGGGGTTACACCAACTATGTTTATAGAGTGCTTTCATTCGCCTGGCAAGATATGAGGAAACGAAAAGATTATAATGAAGTGATACAGGAAATCAAAGACAATGGTGACCGTGATGGTGATGGTGATGATGGAAGTTTTGATTGGCAGTCCCGTTTTGCTGAATTTTTCTTGGGTTTCTCGATTATTTGGTTCAAGGGACAGAACGCTGCAGGTCAGAAACTGCTGATTCAACAACTCCGCAATGGACTTGGATGCAAAATATATGAAGATGAAAGTGACGAGGATTTGAGACTCAGATTATTCACAGAGCTATGTGAGCAAGTGCATGTCTTTAACACCCAAGTGTGCTTCCTTCACAGTGCAGAAGGGATGCTGCAATATCAACGACAACGGCTTCCGCACGGGAGGCTCGTTCAGCCACAAGGTTCTGCCGATGCTGCCGAATTATTCTCGCGTCTCTCAGCTTTCGGATTCAGCCTTCTATCGGCCGCTGAGCAACGAGAGAAGATCGAAAAACTGTATAATAAAGTTGAAGGTGTTGTAATCGGAGGACTTACAGAGGAAATTAGCGATGAAGAAATCAGAAAGCAAACATTCACAGAGCTATTTAATAAAGTTTCGGTAACGACTCGAGTTCATTTATTCAAGGAAGTTGAAGAAAAATTCTTTGGTGAAAGAAAGTTTTGTAAGTCCATTCTTTTGTTCAGGCAAGTAGGCTCCAATGATCAACAATATCTGCTCGACAAAATGGTTGATAAGATGCCAATGAAGGATGCCATAGTGGAGAAACTCATCGAGGAAAGTCAGGAGGATTTCAGACTCAGAAGATTTATGAAGCTCTATAAATCGCAGCATTACACTCGAAGTTTCTTCCAATCTGAATTTGAGAAGCTGGATCGAAAAGGTATACAGCCTACATCTGCTGATGAAGAAGAGATAAAAGAAATCAAGCAGGCCCGTTATGCTGAATTTTTCTTTGGTTTTTCAATTATTTGGTTCAAAGCGCGATGCGCCAATGATCCAAGAAACCCCTTTCAAATACTCTTGCGTGAAGCTAAAGTTGAAGTTGAAATTGATCATATAATTGAGAAACTCTCCGATGAGACTGAGGAGGATTTCAGACTCAGAAGATTCACAGAGTTGTTGAAAAAACTTCCGTTCAGCTTTCAAAAGCGTATTGTGAGATATATTCAAAAGATAATATTTCATGATCTCGGTTATCGTGAACCCTTGGAAAAGCTGCCAGTGGCGCCGCCGACAGGTGGAAAGTCTCCTTATGTGCATGAATTAATCAAGATGAAAGCTATGAACGTAAAGGGAGGAGGAGCAACTACTCAGGGAGGAGGAGCAACTACTCAAGGAGGAGGAGGAGGAGCAACTACCCAAGGAGGGCAGGGGACAAGCCAACCGTAGATGGGATATCCTAGTGTTAGTATACATATTTCTATTTTAATTTTGGTGTTATTTTTGTTTAAATTTTAGTTGTCCAAGTCTTATATGTGACATGAAGTATGGGTCATCTTTCCTTGTTCATGTGCTCTCTCGGGACGGCGTGCGCGCCTTGCCCCATTTGTAGCTTTTGGTCTTGGCATTTTCTGTAAGATCAACGTTGGCCTCGCCTCTTGGTTACGTCTGCTGCTCTTATGCGCAATCCTTCATCTCTTCTTTTCCTTATGTTTTCAGCTTGATGTACCGCTTCTTTTCTTTGGCTCTGGGACTGCATTCTCTTGAGCTTGCTTTGTACTTGGTTGTTTTGCTTTTTTGAAATCTTTTTGCCTTTTTGAAATCTTTCTTCAGATGAAAAAAAAAAAAACTCTTATATTGCAGATTCAAGGTTATTTTGTTTCTTTGAGTTTTATTATTGAACTCTAAAACAATAAACAAATCATTCTTGAATTTATAATACAGTACTTGAATTGAAAGTCAAGAATTGTCAAGACAAGTACATAATCTATTTTCTTAACTGGTGCAGTATATACCTGGATCTATATATATCTTTGATAAAAAAAGATGAAATTCAATATTCTAGTATGTTGATTGTGTGAGTAATTTACAGAGAATGAACACTATATAGGATAAGAGACATAACTAACCACACCTCTTTCCTAGAGTAAAGCCTCAATTAGCTCCTTGACTTAAGAAAGCGTAAAATAAAAGAAACCACAGACTTTTAGGAGACCAAAACTGACTAAATACAACAGTATAACAACCTAGGAGAAGTAACCAGCCTATACCTATAGTTTACTTTCAATAATCTTTTTCGTCACTTACTAATCAATTAAATAATTATACATTCACTAGGTGCTTAATGTGGATATTATCTATATGAGGTGCCATCTGGCCTAGAGGCCCTTGCTAACCAATACACACATCATGTACACAACACCTGCTAATTAAGAATTTAAGCTGTTTACACCCAAATTTGGCACGTATTTGTGGAAAAAATAGCAGGAAATTAGGATAATTATTATTAATTATTCTATGGATTTTATTGATATTTTGGTGGATTTTATTAAATATTAATTGTGCAGTTTACTTGGGCGTGAAGGAAAATCAAGAGAGATATGGTGCAATAAGGAAAGGATTCAAAGATTTGATGGCCAAGGAAGCCAATTTCTACTCACACAAGGACTACTTGACACTAGGTCATCAGACTCTTATAAATACATCTCTTTAAGAAGGAAAAGCTCTCTACACACAACCTCAATACAACGATCAACAATCAACAAATCAAGCAACTCTTGCTACCAAATTCCTCAAGTTCTTCAAGCAAACAGTTTTATTAGTTCTTAGAATTTCTTTTAGTCAATTTCTCTTGTTTTGTAGCTCTGCTAAGAACACTTTCTTAGTATTGATTTCCCAATAATTCTATTATTTTCTTCAGTTTTCAGTCAATTGTCATCGTTCTTGATTTTTCTTAAATTGTTCATGCTACTAAAATCCTTTAATTTTCACAGGCAAGAAACGAACCTAGACAAGTTCTAGTTCCTTTACTTGTCGCACAATTGTCTTGTTAGAAGTTAGATTTATTTCGGCGAAATATCTTATTTTCATTAATATTTTCTATTACGGCTTCTCGACCGATAATAGTGGCACGCCCACAAGCACCCAAAGGACGAAAAACTCTACTTGATTCGCGGCTTTCCATATCTAGGCCGTGACGATTTTTTAGGGTAACATAATTGGTACGCCCGGTGGGACAAAGAGTATGATCAACTAAAATAGGGGACACACATGAATAAAGGCAACCGATGGCGATGGCTGGAGTATTACCACGACCAACGACGGCAGTATCTCTACAAGAACTATATAGCTATGGCTCCCCCATTACATTGTTTGGACCCATTTGGAGGTATGAACCCATATGGGAGAAAATATAGTCATGATAACTATTATGGGGGTGTCGACACGACCGAAGAGGTTCCTCTCATCTACAATGGAGGCTAATTTGTGGACAATTATTATGGGTACATGGCCGAGGGGTACTACACCCAAGTTGAACCTCACAGCCAAAATAATGGTTTTGCTCTTCCATATGGTTATGTAGATGATGGTAACCAATATAGTTATGATAACTATGTTGACTATGAGGACCCATATGGGTGGCAGAATGACCATTGTGAGCAGAAATACATGGCCGAGGATCATTCTTTCGGCTATAGTGACAACCAATATGATGATGATTACTACGATGATGGCGGCACGGCCGAGGGGCAATTTACCCAAATCGAAACCCACGGCCAAAATCGTGATTATTCAACTTAGTATCACCTAAATAGCCATGTTAACACATGAGGGGGGCAAGATAATTTTAATCAGCCCTAGTGTCAATATTCTCCACCAGTGGAGGACTCTAGAAAAATTGAAGAGATTAGAAGGCAAGCTGTTTGTATGCTACAAGAAGAAAGAAGGAGGGCTTTCAATGAAAAGGTCATAAAGGCGATCGATGAGTGTGCTGAAAGTTTTTGACGAATTAGTGAAAATATTCGCTTATTCTTAAAATTATTGCCTACTCCAAAGGAAGTTAGCTAACCATCTCCCCAACATAAAAAGAAAGAGGAAAAAATTGAAGTGGTTGGAGAGAAGCTTTTGGCAAGCTGTGAAGAATTAAAGGAGAAAGAGATTGGTGTTGAAAAAGTCACATCTTCTATAAAGCCAATCTCTAAGTCAGGCAATGATGACAATCGAACACTTGACTTCAATGACCCCACATTTGTAGGACAAGAAAAATGTGTCTCTGCCCAGAAAAAAATTGAATTGTTAGAGGCTCAATTTTCTCATAAAGAGGGCAACATTTGGTTGGCCAAGAAAAGGTGGAAGAAGAAGATCTCAAGAAAAAAGAGGCTATTTTGCCTAAATTTAATTTTGACATGGAGCCAATTTATGACTCCTATGGTGATGATGAGCCCATCCTTAATCTTGGAGCACTCGGGGGGTTGGATTCAAATTTGGAGGAAGTCATCTCCACTCCAATTAATATTGGGCCACCAAATCTTCAATTTGTTCAAAAAGATGAAATTGTGGTTGGCCATGGAGATGTGAGTGCTGGAATATGTGAGTCGACCATAAAAGTTGACATGATCAAAAAAATACAAAAGGTAGCCTCATATGAAGAAACCATGAAAATTGACTTGGTAGTGGGAGACAAAGCTGATTTGGATAAGCCGATATCGGCTAAATTGACAGATTTTCAGTTGAAGAAAATAATTGGTGAATCCAATGCACTCAGGGGGCTGGGTGAAAACACGGCTAATTTGGATGCCAAAAAACAAGATTTTCCCAGTAATAATTATTCTCATGCCTCGGCAGTTTATAATTTGCAAAAAATTAGAATGCACCCCGAAGAAGTAGAAATATCAAAGCTTGGGATTAAGCATGGTTGGCCTCCTCCTGAAGCTTGATGTGCGTTTACCCATATATATATACATATATATATAACAACATATATAATAAAAAGGGACTATTGGCGTGAAATCTGGAAGGTTGATGTTTTTGGTCACAAAATGTGGGATCAAAATTCAGCGAGTAAGGGAAAAGGCCGAATCTTGGGCTTGAACATAAAAAGGCTAAATGGGCCATGATTAGAAATAATGGAAAAATATAAAAGCCCAAAAGGAGGAGTTCAGCCCAAGATTGTGCCATTAAATTAAAAAGAACGTTGCAAATGTTCTTTTTATTTAAATATAAGATCACTGAAGCAGGACCATGAAGGAGCATTCAAGGAGAAAATCAATGACGGACCAGGCATAATGAAAGAAACGTTACACACAAAGCCTATAAAATACATAAGTGTGGTAATGTGAAGGGAAAAAGATTCATTGCAAGAACTTCTTATTCATATTATAGAGATAAACTAACTTTAGCATCTGAGTGTTTTTGGCATGTGACATTCCCTCCCGATCAAGATTGTCCAAGAAGGATCGCTTCGTGGCTATTCGCTCGTGATAAGTTTAGATTATTCCATCCGTATATTGATTGGTACGTAAAATTTTCACAAGCAAGAAACGAACCTAGACAAGTTCTAGTTCCTTTACTTGTCGCACAATTGTCTTACTAGAAGTTAGATTTATTTCGGCGCAATATTTTTTTTTTCATTAATATTTTCTACTATGGCTTCTCGGTCGATAATAGTGGCATGCCTATAAGCACCCAAAGGACGAAAAACTCTACTTGATTCACGGCTTTCCATATGTAAGCTGTGACGATTTTTTAGGGTAACATAAGCAAATATATGACATCTAAGAAATAATACTTATTTCCACAATGCAATGTCAGAGTGGACTCTAAGTCCCACATTGGATATATAGGGTAGCTATTGATTAAGAAAATTATGTCCAGGTAAAAAAATCTGAAAGATACTGTACCATTCTTCCAGTAGTCATTCCAGGGATAAGACGGTATTCTTTCTATAAAAATTTAGAATGGAAATAATTAATTTGGCGAGGGTTGGGTGGGGTGGGCTTGGTGGAAGGTGTGGTTTTTAGTTTATTTATTTTTTTTTTTTTTGTTTAAGGGCATAATAGGAATTTTAGGATAAAATATAAAATGGGGATCAACAAGGTATTTTAGGTAGGACAATGCTTGCCTCAGTCCGGGGTAGGAGGAGTTCCCTAGTCCCTACTGTAAAAACTCACCTTTCAGTCGTGCCGACTCAAGATCGAAACCGTTCATTTTTTAGATCACCTATTCAAGATTATTTTGTGAAAAATCCACTCAATCGGAAATTGTTTGGTCATATAACTGTTATCAAATAAATAGAATAAATGGACGGTTTGGTAAATAAACCACTCTTTAAATACAAACTGTCCATTTATTTCATTTATTCGTTAACAGTTATATGACTAAACGATTTTCGATTGAGTTGATTTTTTGCAGAGATGATCTCGAATAGGTGATCTAAAAAATGAATGGTTCTGATCTTGAGTCGACACAGCCAAACAATGAGTTTTTACGGCCAAGACTAAGGAACTCCTCCTACCCGGGGACTGAGGCAAGCATTTTTCTTTTAGGTAGATCAAAATAGACTCACTTATTAGTAAATTAGTGAGTTTTGTATTGTATGTCTCATGCACCTATTTGTTTGTATGTCATTTGTAATAGAGGTTGGACTTCTACGTCCCCTCCTTTTTGTAGTCTTGAGCCTTCGATGGAGGTAGTAAATGCATAGGCCAAAAGTGTGAAATATTAATTTATATGACATTTTGACATGAAAATTTGATACTTCAAAAAGTTTATCACTCCAATAGATAAAACAAATAATTAGAGCAAATATTATTTTATTGTTTTGGGTAAGGTTACTTTATTGGAATTGTTATCTAAAAAAATTGTCACTCTAATAAATGAGGTAAATAATTAGAATAAATATTATTTTATTATTTTCATAAAAGTTACTTTATTTGAATTAGGGGTGGGAATGGGTCGGTTTTACCGGCCAACCGATCTATTATTGGCCAACCGATAATTCAACCAACAGCCGACCCACCAAGTCGGGCCGATAATACTAACCGACCCATCAAAGTTGGTTCGGACGTTGGATTTGAAATTGATAAAATGTTAGTCTAATAATTTCAACCGACCCACCTATATCGACTTTATCGGTAACCAACTGCAACCGCCCCACAATGGGTGGATTAGTTGTTGGTTGTCAGAAATGGCCTTATCGACCTTGTCGAATCGGGTCGATTATTTGGTTGATATGCAACTGACTCGACCCATTCCCACCCCTAATTGGAATTGATGAAATAATGAAGATGTTACATTTTTTTATTCATTGAATAGTAAGTGGGCCCCAATTTGTTCTAATTTGACATTGGATCAAATATACCATGATTTTCTCTTGGATCAAATTTAACTATGAGTTTGCCGAGCATCATCTACGGATGGGACAAACTTTATTTGTAGTGTCATGTCAGATTTTAGGCTTCCAATGGATGAGGCAAACTCATGGTCAAATTTGATGTAAAAGAAAGTCATGGTATATTACTATATTTGACCCAATGTCAAATTAAAGCAAATTGAGGCCCACTTACTATTCAACTAATAAAAAAATTTAACATTTTTATTATTTCATCAATTCCAATAAAGTAGCTTTTACTAAATCAATAAAATGAGATATCAAATTAGCCATATTTCTATTGCAAATAAATTTCTCAATATACGGAATCATCCTACTTAATCATTATCTGAGAATTTAATTTTTGTAATCCCTCGCAATCATCCCAAACTTGACTTGGTGAATATGGTGTGATGACAAGACTTAACCAAAAGAAAAAGTGATGACTATTGAGCGTGAGTTTGCCTTGTAGTGTTCATTACTAAGAAAAAAAGAAAAAGTGACTACTGGGCATTATGAAATTTTTGTACAAAATCACGTGGTTTTGTAAGAGAATTTCCTTATCATCCTTGCTTTTGTCCTTTTTGGAATATTGAATGAATAGTGCTAGTTTTTTGTGCATTTTTACTTCTCTTTTTTATTTCCTATAGTCTCATAATTATAAAAGTTAATGATTATAACACCCAATTTTGGGCTTGCGCTTCCTGTGCAATCCTAGTGATTTTTATGTTTTCTACTTTGGCCCAGTTTCCTCTTTGCCGGCCCATTTAATTTTCTTCCAGTCTACTGTTTTTTTTCAAATGCCATTTTTACCCTTATTGTTATAAATCGTTATATTTGAATGTCGCGCGATCATAGTTGCTCTGTGTCTCTGCTCGTAAAACTGAGCTTCGTTACTCGATCGATCAAGCTTTGTCTAGTTGATCTGGTATGGTTTTTGTCTCTCTCTCTCTCTGTCTCTCTCTCTGTCTCTCTCTTTATCTCTCTCTTTCTCTCTCTCGGTTTGTGCTTCATCTGGTATGAGTTTTGTATTGTTTTTTGATTTCAATTTCCGTATATTTGGAATTTTAGATTAATTGATTGAAGATTTTCGATTCATAATTTGTTTGTTTTTGGCTCTCTGTCTCTCGGTTTGTGCTTCATCTGGTATGGTTTTTGTATTGTTCTTTGATTTTCGATTTTCGATTTTTGTATGTTTGGAATTTTACATCGATTGAAGATTTTTACGTTTAGAATCTGTTTGTTTTTTGTTTTGATTAATGATTTTAGGGTGTGGCTTTTGTTTTATTTTTTCATTGTGATTGTTGTTGTTATTAGAATTGGTACTGTTTGAATTGTTATTGTTATTGTTATTGTTACTGCATGTTCGTAACTTTTTAGTTTCGGTTATTTTTTTTGCTTTTTTAGGTATCATGGATTCAAATTTTGTTGCGAGGGTTATTTACTGTTCTTAGACTGTGGTTTTGCCACTGTCTGTTAGTTGGAGTTTTTGTGGTTTGTGCAATTTGATTTGCACAAAGTTTAGTATGTTGAAGATTGGTTCGTTTGTGTTGAAATATGTTCTTGGCGGTCAATCTGGATGTGTATAGGCAGATGATCAGGACTTGAAGATGTTGTTTACTTGTTTGTCATTATTCAATGCACAAATAGTTGATATTTTTGTTACTGACAGTGGTTCTAGTAGCAATTCTTTGTGTTCTGCTGATAGTGGTGGGATTTCAACAAGTGATTCAGCAATTGTTGAAAATGATTATCTAGGGTGTTATAAGGCTGAGGCGGAGAAGGTTTATTTGACCAAGGCTTGGGAAGGGTATATTGAAGGTGTTGGTCAAAGATTTGAAGGTGGTGTCATCGAGTTTAGAGAGAAGTTGTGCAAGTATGCTATTGAGATGGGTTTTAAGTTTGTGTATATTAAAAATGAAAAAACTCGTGTGTATGCTAAGTGCTTTAAGAAGTTTTCTGATGGTTGTCATTGGCATGTAAAGGCGTATCTTTGTAGAGTCAATGGTTGTTTTTACATTAGGCATTTGGATAATGTTCACACATGTCGTGGTGTGATTCGGGAAACAAAGTCTGAAAGATTGGTTTCTCGTATTGTGAAAAGTATTGTCGTTGATGATATTAGGTCTAATCCTGGGAAGAGGCCAATTGATATTGTGAAAGACATTAAAAATAGCTATGGTTTAGATGTGTCATACCGTACTGCCTGGTATGCTAAGGAGTTGGCAAAATATGTTGTTTATGGTGATGACAAAGAGTCGTACAAGCAGCTTGTTTGGTATTTGAAATCTTTGGTATTGAGTAATGATGGTACTGATGCGAAATTGCAAGTGGATGGTGAGACACAACGTTTTCAGAAGCTGTTTATCTGTTTTGGTGCTTGCAAGAAGGGATTCATGGCATGTAGGCCGATGCTTTTTCTTGATGGTACTTTTTTGAAAAACAAGTTCAAGGGCCGATTGCTTGCTGCTACTGGAAAGAACGGAAATGAAGGTAATTTATTTGCTTTTAATGTGATTGTATTTTGTGAATTTGTTTTGTTTTCATTTTGATTTGAAGTGTTAAAACTGTCTGATTTAATTGCTACTGTCAGTTAGTAGCTTTCTTATAATGCTTTGTTTTTGCAGGTTTCTATCCTCTTGCCTTTGGAATTGTGGATTCAGAGACTGAAGATAATTGGACGTGGTTCGTGGAAAGGTTGGCTGATGTTTTGGTTCCTCAAAATCAGATAGTTACTTTCATTACTGATCGGAATGCTGGTCTCATCAATGCTATTGCTACTGTTTTTCCGGGTTGGCCTCACAGTTTTTGTTTTCAGCATTTGAAACGTAACCTTGCAAATAGGTATCCGACAACACACAATAAGAATATGCGTGAGAGGGTTTTATATTTGTTCATGTGTTGTGCTTATGCACGTACTGAGGAGGCATTTAACTTATCTGCTAGGAAGCTGGAGGCAGAGGGTGGTCGTCCTGCTATTGACTTTTTGCCGGAAGCACCATATGAAAAATGGTCTAATGCGTTTTTTAAAGGTAACAGGTATGGGGAAATGTGCAACAATGTGTCCGAGTCATTTAATTATTGGATTTTGGAGCTGAGGTCCCTCCCCATTTTAGATATGATTGAAGGCATTAGAACCAAAGTGATGGAGAATATGGCAAATCGAAAAATAGAGGCAGAATCGTGGTCTACTAAGCTTTGTCCTAATTTGGAACTGAAGTTGAGAGAGAGATCCAAAGTTGGTTTACACTGGAAGGTGATTCGATCTTCAGCTCATGTCTACCAAGTTGAAGGGAAGGTGACTGTGTGTGTAGATTTGGAAAAGAGGTTCAAAAAGGAATTGTTCTATTCCCAACTGATCATCTTCTGCATCCTTAATCTGTTATTGAATTGTCACTGACTGTCAGTAACAATGATGAAGTCTTGGTTAATTTTGAGTAATGAAGTTTTAAATGAACTTACTGAAGCAAAGGTTGTGAGGAATGTTGACTTTGCAGGTGTTTCAGATTCTATTTTGTCCATTTCCTCTTGCAGTAGTTCTCCAAATGCATCAATCACCTGGTATGCAAGATTTAAACAATGTTAAGTAGATTACAATAATTTTTACTCTTTAAATTAATTTGAGTTTGTGTTGAAATTGGTCTTACATTATTTGCCACTGCATTGTCCATGATCAAGTTTAGAACATCTTGTCTAGAGATTGCACTGATTCCACCTTCTCCTTTTTGTCATAGTAAGGTGTTGCATAAACAGTATATTGTAGTCAGTAGCTTAAGCTATTGTTACTGCCTGGCAGTGGCAATCAGGTGTTTTAAAATTCAACATAAAAATGGAATAGTACCTGTGTGGGGCATTTGTCCAAAATTCAATTAGGAGTTGTTGAACTCTTTCATTCAATAATTTGAAGACCGGATACTTTGACCACTTTATGTTTTCGAGATTTGGTCTTTTTGTAGCTTGTAGTGTTAAGTCTGTATCACCTTCCTAGGTCAGGTCATCATCTTCTTAGGTCAGGTCCAGGTCCAAATCAAAGTTTGGTTGTTCACTTTTTCCTTTGCCTTTTTCAGCTCTTGTCTTTATCTTTCTTGTTTTGTGTGGCAATTCTGGTACGTCTTTAAGTTTTCTACCGATATATTGAGTGGTGATATCTATTCTTCCATATTAGATATCAGTTTTTCACGGATGTCTATAATATATTAGATATCCTATTTGTTTAATAATCTGATATCATATACAACTAACGATATCGGATATTAGACATTTCTGATATGTTAAAAACTAAATTATGATATGTAAGATACTTATTATATCGTTATTTTTTTTTTTTTTTCAAACTGATATAACAATGTATTCAATATCGTTTTGGTAATGGAAATTTGATATAAAAAGATATATAATATATCATTTTCGTACTTAAAATTTAATATAAAAAGATATATAACATATCGTTTTTGTACTTAAAATCTGATATAAAAACATGCTTTAGATATCAGTTTTTTGTTTTTTAAATGATGTTGAAACTCTATTCCTTATCATTGCTTTTTTTCATAATCTGATATGTAATCCAAAGTAAGCTTCTGATATGGATAAAAATTGATTGGCATGCATCCACGCAACAATTAGTAAACTTCTAAAGTAATCCAACTTCAAATCTTCCATTCATATAAATTAATCCAACATCCAAACTCAAGGGTAATCAAGTTAACAAAAATAGATTACAAATCCATCTAAAAATATGCATAGCCCTCATCAATGCATGTATACCCCAAAATCACTATTCTATCTCCATAAGCACCTTCACAAAATCTATCTCCATAAGCACTATTCTAAACACTGCCTACATGCAGCTACCACATATATACCAATTGGTCTAAAGATAATTGAGGGTAATGAACTCTTCCCATTCAACTGGAACTTCATCAATCCGATCTTGTGTATAACCATTCCGCTTGTTCTTCGGGTTAGTCCACTACAAACATTAAAGACAAGTGCAAAATTAATATTAATAATATTCATGTCAATTTCAATATCTCAACATGCATGTAACTCAATTTCACCAAATCAAAAGAATGCAACAAAATCTGACCAATGTTATAAATAATCCTGCATATATGCCACTGTCACCAAAGTTGACATTTATATATTCTGCCCTTGTACCTAAAGGAATCAATTAATGAAATAAAAAGGCCCCTGTAGTTCGAAATCCCCAAACCAGAGCAGTTCCAAGAAAAGTGCACACACACACACACACACACATGCAGTACATAAGCAAACCACACAAGTTGACAAGAAAAGCAGTTCCAAGGCAGAGAAGTTTCAAACCCAACTAAGGTGATGAATATATAACAAGGCATTTTATTAATTATTGGTTTGAAACACTTCAGTGGGAACTCTTACAAGGTTTTTTAAGTTTAAATCATATAGAATGAAAACAAGAGACAATAACTCCATGCTGGAAAGGACATAATCTAGTTTAATAAGTAATGGACACTTTTGCTTCTAGATATTATCTGTATAAAGAAAATAAAGCACAAAGCCCATGTACACACTAGATAATTACTAAGCAGATAGAACAATTTCCTTTGAATGGATATCCTATAATGAGATGTTTCACAGTCTATAACATATGAGTTAAAACTTGTTCTAAGCCTCAAAAAATTATATATGGTTCTTGCACCTACCTCCTCAAAAGCCCAATCATCAGCTTGATCATTACCCTCACAGCTCCTTGGAGACCAAATTAAACCTTCTATGATGCCAGTAAACTTGTTTATCTTATCTCCCAAAACAGCTAACTCTCTCCAATCCCTTTGTCCACTCATCATTTCATCCATTCTGCATAATCAAACTAACACCTTAAACCTCAAAAAAAAAAAAAAAAAAAAGATAATAAGACCATTAACTATAAAGGTAGGCACTAGCCTCTAGTTTTTTTATTGTTAAAAAATTTACACTTTTGCAGTTTGAATTCTTATCACAAGAAAAACCATGTACGGTTTGACAACTACATAGACAAAAAAAGAAAAAAAAAGAAAGGTTTATATTTTAAAAAGCCAGCTCTTAGTTAGAGAAAGATTTTGATCTCATGAAAGGAGCTTTCCAACAAGAATTCATCTCTTTTGAATCAAGGAGATCAAGTGCTGAGGGGGGCATTATAACTGGAAAGACAAAAACCAAACAAGTAATTAAAAAACTATTTAATGTTATCATGTTAAGTGAAAGAATATATACATAGAGGATAACATGGATAGTATAAAATAACTAGTCAGGCAGAGAAACATACTTTTATCACCCTTTTCCAGATGTGGCTGCAAAGATCAAGATTAAGAGGAATCAGTACAATCATGAGGCTAGCCAAAGAATAACATCAATTATAACTATATATATATATATATTACATGTAGTATAACACCAAGTAATCCCAGAACTCAAATAAAGGGAGATATTTGTCCTCATTTTTGGAGGGCATAGGGGTGCAAACTTTCAACTTAATTAGTGAAATTCAATATATATTCAAGGTTTGGAACTCAAACCTTGTCAATAAATGAGACTGGGAAACAACGATAACTCTACTCGAAGGCTGAAGTGCGACAGTCTTCATAAGCCTGTGACATTAAAACACTCAGATTTATGAGCCAAAAAAAAAAAAAAGGAAAACAATCAGATTTGCAGCTCAAGTAAAGAAGAGTGGAAAATAAAAAGAAGGATTGCATATTTTATTCATCTCTTATATAGGATCCAGAAACCAGTTGAGGTGAAGATTAAATTTTATTTCTAGTAGACATGGAAGCAATTGCCACATGGCCAAGGTTTAATTACCAGTCAACTAGTACTAAACCATTCTAGTCATCTAAGAGTATGTGAACAAGAAGTACAGTATATAGAGCATGAACTTATTACCAAATTAGGGACCCATGAGATTGAGAATTCTCATATGTCTACACTCTTTTATTACTACACAGGTAGTTTTAGTGGCTTAGGAAGGAAGGGAAGGGAAAGCAGGATGTGGGAATGACTCAAGCAAGGGCATTTCATGTTGCGTATACTGTAAAATATAAATCACAAGATAACACAATAATAAAGCTGAATGATTATCTTGGCACACTCATTGCAGGGGAACATGGTCACATAAAGCCTCTGTAAAAAAAATAGACAATAAATATTCCCTCAGTGGAGAACAAGTATTGGATATGATTGGATGGTGGTGGAAAGAATAAATTTGATTAGTGCACTAGAAAGAAGACAAGGACAGACATTATATATATATATATATATATATTTTAAGAGAACAATGACAGACATTAGATGTAGCTCCAAAATAATGTCAAACCCCCATTCTTACAGTAAACAACAGACCACAAATCAAGAATGGAGTTTAAGAAAGCACACACACTTACGGATACTTGGTCTCCAAAGGATCCCCGGCCAGTTCTGGATTTCTGATGAGGAGAAAGGACAGCTTTACTAATTACTACTAACCATATCTTCATAATGAATCTTTTTTTTTTTTTTTTATCAAGTAGCACATACAAACATTTGCCCAAGGAAGCTTGTCATCGGAACAACCTCTTGGGAACCCATTTATCCAATTCCTGCGGAACATGTACAAATTAGCATGGAAGTCAGAAAAAAAACTACATGTGGAAAATTTCAATAACCATATAAATGATAGACAAAGGATAACATAAACTAAGAACCATATGACCACTAAACATTACAATGAGAAGTAATTAACAGTTCCATGTAATTTGGATGTAGAATTTCTGTCAAATAATCTCATCCTCACCTAGAATTACACCATTTTTCGTACTGCGAAGAAGAGAGAGAGAGAGAGAGAGAGAAAGAGAGTAACTACATTGAAACAACTTTATAGAATGAATCCAATTCTAGAACGATTCATGCTCATTTGAGTCAAATGGTCTAAAGGCCTCAAAAGTTCAATCGATGGGATTCAAACTTTTTGAAGGAACAACCATGCTTTTTAGGTTTGACAAACATTGATGAAAAGGGTTTTCATGACAGAGCTCATTAAAGTTTATGTCCATGTAACTATTTCTAAAGCAATATCTATGAACATAAATCATATTACTGAACAATTACCAAGTTTCATACTACTGAACTTGTTAATTTGGTTGGGCCTCTTTACCCGGTTTCAGCAAGAAAACTAAAATCTCAAACATAAATTATCAGAGCTCAATCAGACAAATAGTTTTAATGGAATAAAACTTATAAAACAAAAGAATTCTTCATCAAAACATGGCCTTTCATCATCAACAGATCGATAAGGACACTGCATAGAAGTTCAACATGAAAAAAAAATAAAAAATTCAAATAAGTGATTTTAAAAGATTAGTGAAAACAATTGGGAGAAGAGTTACTAACTTATTATCACAGAACTGAGTCCCTTAATTTCAAAAAAAAATATAATGGAAAATATAGTTGATCTTGCTCCGGTGTCACCCAAATCAACTATAACAAAAAAAGATTCGAGAGAGATTTTCAAAAAGCAACACCAATTTCAATTTCTTTACGGAAGGAGTCATTTGGAACTAATCAAATCCACAGACCATATAATGAAGTGTAATAATAAAAACATATACTTTATAAAAACAAACAAATAATACAAAGCATAAGATAATTTAAAAAGCACATTCAATTACATAAATCTATAATCACAAATTCATGCTGATCCAGAATCTAAAATCTAACAACAAATCCCAGAAAACAAAAAATCCCCATTCGATCAACAAATAACCACAGACATCAAAGTAAGGGTTTTCTTTTATTAAGATTAATAAAAGAGGGCTTGCATGTAAACAAATTGAAGCTGACCAAGAATCCAAAATCAAACGTATCCCAGAAAACTAAACACCTGAACCCACTGGTGATATATACAGAAGCCAAGATAAAAATCAGAATATCTCTCTCAAATAAAAGCAGTTCATCAATTCACTTCAATCAGACAAATAACAAACAAATCGTTAAAAGCTTTAAGAAATAGACACAGACATCAAACATGCAGAGAGAGCTGAATTAAAGAAAGAGAATGTAACATGTTTTATTAAACAAATAAACAAAATTAAGGTATGACATTGACAGAGAGATACAAACCTGAAGAAAAACAAAGAGGGACTGGACGCGATATAGGCAGACTTGAGTGTGAGTGAAGACTGAAGAGTTAAGAGCCAGACAGAGGAGGCTGGACAGATGAGGAGCCAAACAAATCGTTAAAAGCTTTCAGAAACAGACACGGACACCTCGAAGCTGCTAGAAAACTCAGATCGCTGGCGAAGGGGTTGGATAGATTCTCCTTCATGATTGACTTTCCGGACTAAAGGAAGAAACCAAGACGATCAGTGTCGAGAGGACGATGATATCTTGGGTGGTTGGTGTCGCAACTCGTCGGAGAAGGCGGATCGCCGTCGCGAAGTTGAATCTGTTCATCGTCGATTTCAACAAGCGAAGGGCAGAGAAAGAGAGAGGATGGGGAGAGGAAGATTTGGGGGCCGACTGAGAATGAGAACGAGAGAGAAGGATCGAGTGAGAGAGACGGACCGAGTGAGTGTGAGCTTGAGCGAAGGTGAGAGAGAAGAAGATGTCTGCAGAGCGCGATGGGAATCTGTGTGTTTTTTGAGGGATATCGTGACTGGGGTTGGGAACTTAATTAGCCAAAATTTTTAAGTTGGGGAAAAAATTCTCCGTGTTTTTTTTAGGTGGAGTATAGATATCAAATGATATGTAAGCGATTTTAAAAAAATCTTAATCAAAATTGCAAAATTTAGATATCGGAAACAAAAATTGGTGATATGTCAATGTGTTTAGATATCATCTAAAAAGTTAACTAATATCTAAAACTCTACATTATCGATTAATGTAAAAATTAATATTAAAGAAGTGATGTTTATTACAGTTTTACTTATTGTGAAATGAGAAGAGAGAGTGAGAAAGAAGAGAAAACTGAAGGGGGGAGGCGCGGGATGGAGAGAAGGAAAGAAAAAAAAAAGGCGGAAGAGGGGAACATGTGGACCAGCTTGGTACCGGTGTTTTTCAACTGGTCCGGGTGGTTCAATGGGGTCTAGATTTAGGTTTATCTAAAACAACCCTTTAATTTTTCTCTGAGTTTTCATGATTTAATAATATTATTATTATTTAAGAATAAAAAATAGGAAAATTCTAGGGTTGTCAAATCTTGTACCCTAATTTTGTATTCTAATTTAATAATATTAATTATAAGGCAGAGTTTGATTTACAAAACAAAACTGGCTAGTGCCAAGGAATTTATTTCTCACTCTAATACTGCAGTGTTATCACTTTTATCCAAATTCCCAACTCTCTCTCTCTCTCTCTCTCTCTCTCTCTCTCTCTCTCTCTCTCTCTCTCTCTCTCTCTCTCTCTCTCTCTTTCTACGCTCTCTCTCTGTGTTCTTAGATTCCTTGATTGGAAGGTAAGTTTATGGACCTATGAGTATGTTGATTCCTCCAAATATGTTGACAATATATTTTCACTCTTATATCTTGTAATTAAACTAGTTCTTTATTTGTGTGATATTTGATGTTATGCGGACTTGCTGTTTACTATAACTGAGCTAATAGAAGAATGAAGGAAGAGGAGGATATGTTGTCTCAGAAGTTCTCATGGACAATTGAAAACTTCTCTAAGTTGAAAGGCGACAAACATGATTCTGATGTTTTCATCATAGGAGGTTTTAAATGGTTCGTATTTATGTATTTTCAGAAAATTCTGTAAATTAATTAGTTTCTTTGGTTTTTGGCTTTTTTTTTTTTGTGGGTACTGGTTTTTGGCTTTCAATAAACTTTTTTAACCCTTTTTTTTCAGATTCTTAAAATATAACCACCGAATAGTGTTTAAACTGCATTGCTAGCCTTTTAGTATTGCTGGACATGGTTCAAACACTACTCTAGAGGAGTCGGATCACAAATTAATACATATACTTTTAAGACTCTAGAAAAAGGTTAAATGCCTTTAGTGAGCCCAAATTTTATCTAATTTTCAAAATTTCTCCCTATCACCATCTCCTATATATTAATTACAGCTAGCCGTAAATTTCTGGTGTCAATTTTTAGTATAAATATGCCATATGGTTATTAGTTTTTGTCCTTAGTTTTGAACTATACTTGGTTTGATCAGGCGGATTCATTTATATCCAAAGGGGAGCATCGTAAAAGACTACTTGTCGGTGTATTTGGTTGTTCCAGATGCTTCAACATTGCCATCGGACTGGAGCAGATATGCCAGATTTAGCCTCACTGTGGTTAATCAAATTGGCAGCAAACATTCAGTAACATACGGTATTTTCTTTACTTCATGTAGTTTATTTTACAATGCGCATTATGCTTGTGTTTTTTTCTGTTGGCTTGTATCCAAGGCTAATTTGTTAAATGAACTTCTTGATATTATTTTTTAATTTTTTTGTTTTAATGTTTAACCCTGTTATCATCTTGATAATTAATTTGGATGGTTCATCTGTTTTCTCTTCTTGTCTTATAATCTGAATGGTTCATCTCTTTAAAGGAAAGATCCAATGGCTTATTGTATGCCACACCATTATGTTATACAGTTTTGAATTTATATATATATATATATATATATTTGTTTTCAGTTATGTTTGAGATTTAATATAAATAATATCAAGTTTTTTTTTTGGGCAAGATATAAATATCAAGTTAGACATGTTTTTTTATGCTTCGGCCGGCCGCAGGCAAGTGTTGGAGAATACATTAACCTATTCAGTAATTCTTGGGTTACCAATTATTATCCCAACTTTTGTTATGTAGTTTTCTTGTTTGTTTGAAGTTTGAACTGTGCTTTTTATTAACAATCTAATTGAATGGTGCCCACCTTAACACTTTAATTGGCTTCCGCTGTTATTTTATTAACTGCTAGCACTCTGATTCTTGATTAATGTTTTTCTGATCCTTTATATATATATATATATATATATATGTATGTATACTTTTAATTTTACAGGCACTGATCATGAGTTCAACGCAAATACAACTGGTTGGGGATTCAACTCATTTGTTCTTCTAAGTAAGCTTTGTGATAACCATCGTGAAGGTTATATTGTGAATGATATATGTATTATTGAAGCCGATGTGTCTGTTCGAAAGAGTGAAATTAAGATTTTAGAGGATCAAGAAATTGACGAGCTTATAGATTTTAGGGGTTTAGGACGAATAGAGAAAGCTTTTGTTCCTTTGCTAGAGGAAGTTTGTTCGTTGCATCCTTCATTAATTGAGGGCCAACAGAAGAGAAGTCGTGTCTTTATTCAATGTGCATTCACATGTTTGGGCCAATTTCTTCATTTTCTAAAGACTTCAAAGGTTAAGGATATGACCCAAGATGCTTGTGAACATCTTCAACTTTTATGGGAGGAGCTTGAGACCTTCAAATTTGACTTAGCATGGCTGGAACCTCACCTTCAATCCGTTTTTAGTATGAAGGAAAGGGCAGGAAGAGTGAATAGACTAAGAGAAGATGTGGATGCTTTGGAGAATGAAATAAAGAGACGGAGGGATATGCTTGCTGCTGCAGAAGTTGATCTTGAGGTTGCAAAAAGAGATTTGTCAAAGGCAGAGGAAGGCTTCATCATGATGGATATGGATAGTGAACTAGGTTGTCCTTTACGTTAATTCATATTGTAGAATTTTCTTTTAGATATGAGTGTTATGGTATAGACATGCTGCAATTATTGAACTTGGACGGTTTTGAATTTTAAACTATATTATATTGAATATTTTTTTAATTTGGTGAAAAAATATATATTGAATATTTGGCATTCTAGCTAAATAATATGATAATATTGCAATCCCTTTGGTACGTCATAAGTTGGTGAACTTGTGAAGGTCTCTTTTTTTTTTTAAAGGGATTTATTTGGCCGGGGTCCCAAACTTTAAAGTTTTTATTAGGAACTTTTATTAGGAGAGTAATTCTATGACACTTTCAACTAAACTACTCTAATAATTACGATGAACTTTTAAAGTTGAAATTCTTAAAAAAAAAAAAAAAATTCTATTATTGAAATACCATGTGGTAGTCAAACTCTTTCATACACTCTAGTCTCATCTTTCACCCCTAAAACATTGGAAACGTTTTTATTTTTGGGTTGTTAATTTAATGGATTAATCCCCATGAATTTTGGAACCATCGGAAATTTCTTTTTGGAATACTTATTAGATTGTTTGTTGATTAAATGTGTGCTCCAAAGACAGTATGGTAAGAAGATCCATCGACACCCACCGAATTAATTTTGTCATGAATATATATTGATAGGAATGATCGTTCTTCTCTAAATCCAGATTTCAAACCATTTCATTAAGACGTTCCAAGACCAATTCAAATTTTAGATTTGAT
The DNA here is from genome assembly GCF_963921425.1 of Dryas octopetala. Taxonomy (NCBI): domain Eukaryota; kingdom Viridiplantae; phylum Streptophyta; class Magnoliopsida; order Rosales; family Rosaceae; genus Dryas; species Dryas octopetala. Next base: position 18,500,839 of record NC_141368.1, on the reverse strand, counting down.
CTCCATGTTTTGACAGGATACTTATCTCGTTATCTTTGGGATTCGTTTAAATCTTCCCTCAAATCTCTTGATTTTCCCTAATTAAATCTTTGAGATAGTATATTATGCTGATTTCCCTCAATGCTGCCATCCAATCATGGATTCTTGAAGAATTTGAAACTATTTACTATCTAAACTTTGAATTATTGAGTGCCACCTATGCAAAATTAAATCCTACGTTTAGAATAATAAAGACTGGTGTGGATAAGAACAAAGGCTGGAAACAAGGAATTTAGAGTGAATAAACTTTGGAGAGAAGAGAAGCCAAATCCTTTTAAATATTAGACAAGTAAATTTCAATAAGCCAACTTATTTTTCCAACTTTTCATTTCACTTTATGTGTTATTATTTTACTGGACATGGTATTTTTTTTTTTTAGGTTTTATTTTTTATCTTTTAGTGTCGAATGTCATGTAAGTTGGAAAAATAAGTCGACATCCCTATCACTACTGTACGTTTCTCTAAACTTTGCCTACTTCTCTTTTACTTTACCATTTTTTAAAGTAAATTTCAATAAGAATTCAATAATGCTAGGGATGCCAACTTATTTTCTCAACTTTTAGTTCCACCTTATGTCATTATTACTTTACTGGATATGTATTTTTTTTTTCTTTTTTAGGTTTTTTTTTTTTATTTCTTAGTGTCCAATGTATGAATGCTATGTAAGTTGAGAAAAAAAAAAGTTGCGATCCTTACCACTACTATTTCTCTAAACTTTGCCTACTTCTCCTTTACCTTACCATTTTTTAAAGTAATTAAACAGTACACATGGTGTCGTAGTATTAGGTGATCATACCATACAGGTGGTCAATTATAGCCCTATTTAAGAATTTTTTTAAGTTTTGTCCTCAAAGGAAGAAGGTTTCAAAAAGTCGTCTGTCACAATTCTAATTCTCTCTCATAGGATCTCGTCTATTGGAAGGTACATCACGATCTCTAGCTCGAGCGTTAGTTGTATGTTAAACTAGCTCGAGTGTTGTATGATGTTTGGTGTTACGGGGTCTCCCTTGTTTACCACAATTTATGGGTTTTGGTTGCTATAGAATGCATAAAGAGGGAGATGAGGATATGGTATCCAGGGCCTTCACATGGAGAATTGACAACGTACTTCTCTAAGGTTAGTTGAATTACAACAAGCATTGTTCTGACGTTTTTGTCATCCAAGGTTTTAAATGGTTAGAATATATTTCAGTATCTCCTATATATATATATATTATAATTACATTATTAATTTTTTTTGTGCTTAATTTGCAATATATGTTTTCAACTTTGGTTGAACTATCCTTAATTGGTTTGATCAGGCAGCTTTCTATATATCCAAAGGGGAGCGACGATGTAATGGATGACTTCTTGTCCTTGTATTTGACTGCTGCGGATGCTTCAACATTGCCATCGGACTGGAGTAGATTCGCCAAATTCAGCTTCACTTTAGTTGACCAACTTGGCACCAATAATTCTATAACAAAGGTGTTGGAGCTAAAATTCTCGGAAATAAATTAATTAGCTAACAATAGATAAATGGTCGAATGAACCTGACGTGGAGATGAAAAATGTTGATTGGTAAATTCTTGATGTATGAAGCTCGGGGTGTGTCCTCCTGCCAAAGATGCTCTGATGCCTAAGTAAATAATTGCTCGGTCAGATACTTAACTCAGAGAATGCGTACCTTTTATTGTTGTGCATGAATCTATTTATAGATCCCCAATTCTTGCTCTCCAAGCTAATCATTCCATTTCCCCCACTCCCATCACCTCTGATTCCATGTCTTGCATGGATGGATTCTTCTGGGAGTGGGAAGATCACGGGTTGATTAACACCCACGTTCCTCGATTATAGGAACGTGAAGTACCCCTTTTATCATGTGTTCAATGTTTGATCTTTAATCCGGGCCTGCAATTTGCCGTTGATGGGCTGATTTCTCCATAGGCTTATCATTTTATTGATATACTGGAAATCCCATATGGGCTTTAATACAACTAGGCCCTCCCCATTAGGTATAATTTAAGTTGTAGCCCACAAAAGGGTATTATCTTTACTTCATGTTGTTTATTTCACACTGGACCATCATTAATTAATTATGTTTGTGTTTTTTTTTTTTTTGTCATTTATCCAAGTCTAATTTATAGAATTAACTACTTTGTTACTATAATCCCAACTTCTTTTTATTTACATTAAGGACCCGAACTATCTTAATTTTAACATGTTTCTTCATCTTTCCTCACCACTTGGACTTAATTAACAAGTGGGCATTTTCTTAACTATGATGCACACCTCAAAAATTTATTGGCTTCTTCTATATATCCATATCTTTTATTTCATAACTGTTTATGTGCTCTGATTCTTGCTTAATGTTTTTCTGATCCTTTATAGTTTATAAACACTTTTGACTTTACAGCTAGGCACTAATCGTGAGTTTAACGTAAATAAACGTAGTTGGGGCTTCAAGTCATTTATTCTTCTAAGTAAGCTTCATGACTATTGTAAAGGGTATATTGTGAATGATATATGTGTTATCTTAGTCAAGGTTTCAGTTCGACATAGTGAAATTAAGGTTTTAAAGGATCAAGGAGATGGTGAGCTTATGGATTTCAGGGGTTTAGGACGAATAGAGAAATCTTTTGTTCCTTTGCTAGAGGAAGTTTATTCGTTGCATCCTTCGTTAATTGAGTGCCAACAAAAGAGAAGCCGTACGTTTACTTCAACATTACCATCAGACTCAAGTAGATATGCCAAATTCAGCTTGACTCTGGTTAATAACGACAGCTATAATCCAATAACAATGGGTATTCATCTTTTTTACTTCGTGTTGTTTATTTGATAATGCACGTTTATGTTTGTGTTTTTTCTGTTGGCTTGTCATTTATTAAGGCCAAGTTGTTAAAGGATATATGCAATGTATATATGTAATATATATACAAATTCCATATGGTATGGACGTCCGAACATACGAATATGCAACTGAACACTCGATAGTGCCGTCAAGCGTTTGGTGCTGCTTTCTCCGCCTATTTTTAAGGATATTCCTTGATGAGTTCAACCCATACCTCCTAGGGTATAGAATGGCCTTTGTGGAGACCGAATGCTCGGTGTTGTAAAATTTTATACTACCAAGTACTCGACAGTAGTCACCGAGCGACGTTGCAAAATTTTACACTATCGAGCACTCGGTAGTGGGCATAGTCACTAAACACTCGGCGGGGAACGTTCGCACCTCAATGGACTTAATGTAATATATATTTCAACTTGGACGGTTTTTGAATTTTGATGTATATGAAATACTTTGCAATCTAACTATGAGTTTGCATTATTTAATAATAATTAATAGTTAAGGAAATTAAAATATTGCAATTCCTTTTGGAGAGTGAATAAGTGATTGAACTTGGGGAAGCTGCTGTTCTCTTTTTTTAGTCATTTTTTTTTAGTTATATTGAAGGAAATTAAACTTTGAACCTATCATAATTTTAATCAATTACCCCTCCCACCCTCACCGCTTGGGTTAATTCATTAAGTAATTTCAGTTTTGTTGTGCCAAAGGATCCTCACCTTCAATTAAGCTAAAACCCATGTCATTATTTTCTTATGTGTTAACCCCCTTTGACCACTTGCAATTGCCAACTCATCTCACTTTCCATTTTTAATTAGATTTTTGTCATAATTTCTTAAATTTTAAACTTTATAGATTCCTCATATGTGCCCTCAATCTTATTTAAGACGTTTTTTTTCTTTAGTTGACGTTTTTCCTATTTACTCTTTACAATATTGTTGGACATTTTTGCGAATGTCCATCATGAATTCTCATATATGATTTTTTTGAATTTTATATATTAATAATTACAAAATAAATAAATAACTTACAAATAATTCTCATAAATAAATAATATGACCTACGGAAAAAGTTCTATATAAATATAATAAACCTACACACAATTCTAATGAACTAAAACATTAACAAATAAATGACCTACAACAACTAAGGAACCTAGCTATATGAACTAAATCACCTACACAAACAAATAAATATAATAAACCCAAAGACATTTTTCAATTGTAGGTTCATTATTGTACTCTGTACGTTTGTTGATTGACACTCTTTGATAGATATTACATTGTCCGCATATGAATTACTGAATTATATTCTAGAGAAAAATATCACACTATAAAAAGTGTCATATATTAATTGTTTTAATGAATACCTTAAGTTTAGGAAATTTTTTTATGGGAGAATTAATGTAATTAAATAATGGCATATTGTGTAAATAAGCCAATCTAATATGGATTATAAATATCCTATTTGGCTTAAAATTTTAAATTTGCGTCTTACCTATTAATTAAAAAGATGTAGAGTTAGACTCTATAAAAAATTAATATTATGGGCTAATATCCCATTAACCCCAATTAAAAATAAAAACATTAATAATAAATAATTGGATATATGACAATTAATATGTATGTATATATATAAGTGGCCAAAAAAATATATGTACACATATATGGGCTATGCTAGGGTGCCCTAATTGTGCTCTAATGACATTGAATTTCCATGTCAATTAGATTATTTAATACATCAAATAATATATTTGTCACATAAGTTTTTAGAAAGACTAATATAACCTTGTTTAAAATTCTACAAAATATTAATTAAATTACAAAAGGAAAAAGTTTTAAAAAAGGTTTCACATACGACAAAATTTAAAAAACCTCTAATGTACGTTCATCTCTTTAAGAAAATTTTCCCCAATTTTAGTACCCTAAAAGCTACTACTCATCTCTTTTATTGCATTTACTATTTAGAAAAATTTTGTTCAACTTATGCATTAAGGTAATCTTTAATGCATTACTTTTATCTCTTTAATGATTTGTGATAGAGTCTCCCCACTAGGCTTTACAAGAATTCGAGGCTGCAAGGTGATGATAATTCCAAGTAGACCTGGCAAAAACACACACGACCCGTTGACACGCCACGAAAATTTACGGGTTCAAGTTCGAGGTTATCGGGTCGGGTTGATATATATCAGTGTCACCAGTTAATAATCCGTTAAAATAACGGGTCGGATCGGGTCAATTCGTGGGTACCCATTAAGGAATAAATATTTTTTTAAATGAGATTTATCATTTAATTTGTACATTTCTTAGATATTTCTTATGTGAAATATTTAAAATATACATTTATGTAATATATTTATTCAAGTTTTTTTTGTTGAACAATGTATATTTTTTTCTTAACGGGTCGGGTCATGTATACCCGTTATTTTTTGAGTCGGGTTCGGGTTGAAGGTTTTGCCACCCATTGATTAACGGGTCGGGTCGAGTTCACCCATTATCGCTAACAGATCGTGTCGGGTTTAACTCGAACTTGCTTCACTCGACCCGTTTTAATTCCAGGTCTGCTTCCAAGTATGCTTGCTTCATTAAAGCAGTATTTTATTGCTTTACCATGAATGTAAACTATTTACAATTTAAAACAATAGTTTTTTCTTTGATTATTATTTTTTCGTTGATATTCTCTTCTGCATATGCAGCCTAATTGGCCGGTATCCTTGTTTGCCTTTAAAATGGAAAGAGAGAGAGAGAGAGAGAGAGAATTAGTCACGCAAAAAGGTTTGAAAACAAAGCAATTCTACTTATTCACTTTAATTTCAGCTAGACACAAAGTAAAGGTATGGTATTCAGTTCTAATGTTGTTTTGTATCTTTGAGCTAGAGTAGATAACCCAAGTGAAAAATTTGTTGGATTATTTTAAAGAAGATTCAAATATGGAGGAGATAAAAGCAATCCATGGGAGAAGAAATATTGATGTTCAGATTTTTTTGTGTGTGATCTGAACGCGAATTTTTAATATGGAGAAGATAACAAATTAAGTATAAATTAAAACCTTTAGATTTGGGTTTGATAAGATGGTCTTTCAATAAATATGATATTAATTTCATATTAAAAATAGATGGTGATGTGTATAATCACCAAAAAAACAAAAATAGATTAGAAGTTTGAATTTATGACTAAAAAAAGTTGTATACTGTGGCTTATTAATAAATAGGGAAGAGATTTTGTGCCCTAGATCTATGTGCCCTAATATGATGTGGCAAAATTATTTTTAACATATCTCTATTTATTTGTCACATCAAAATAATATCATTATTGTTAAAAGACTATTTTATCCAATTCAAATTTAATGGCTACACAGTGCCGGCCCTGAGGGGGGCACCTAGGGCGACGGCCCAGGGCCCACCTTCAAGGGGGACCCATAATTTTTTTTATTATATGTATATTTATTTATTATAAAAAAATTAAATATCTTTTTTTGATTAAGAAAAACTGAAATAGCTGTTGTATTAGCCTCAATGTTCACCACTTTTAAAGGGCCCAGTATTTTAAAAGGCCCAATATTTTTTTTGTTAAGCCGAAGTCGACTTCTTTGTTGTTCTAGAAAGAAGTTTACACATTCTCAGTCCTCACACTCTCTCTTTATTTTTTGGTGTTCTCTGAATTGTCTCATCTCTCTCAGTCTCTTACTCTCTTGGATCGTCTTCTCTCTCAATCTCTCTCCCATTATTACATATTTCACTCTTTCTTTAATTCTGTCTCCAATTTCCCTTAGATCTTGACCTTTTTTATTTATTTATATATATACCAAAATTCTCTAAATTCGATTAGAAATTTTGAAAAATTTGGTATTATGGCTTCAGATTTGCAGTAGAAAGGAAATATGTAAGAAGGTAATGTTATTACAAAATTGTGAACTGTATATTTTTCATAAAAGTATTAATGTATTATTTTTAACCAAAATTCAAGTTTGCTCATCGATTCTCCAAGATGGCAGGCTTCAATTCGCGGAGGATCATGAATGATGCAACGGAGCCGGGCTTTTTTTGGATGCCAAACCTGCCGTAGTCAGTATCAGAGCAGGGAATAAGACGGCGCATAGTTCCGGTGACAGTTTCTGAAACCGGGGGGGGGGGGGGGCTTCTCCTTTCAAGCTCTCGCCATCTAGGGTGCGGCCGACACTCTACCGCTTCGCCTAGCAGCACGACGCTTGTATTGCTCTCCCACAACCCCGTTTTCACGGTTTAGGCTGTTCCCATTTCGCTCGCCGCTACTACGTACGGGAATCACTTTTGCTTTCTTTTCCTTTGGCTACTAAGATGTTTCAGTTCGCCAGGTTGTCTCTTACCTGCCCATGGATTAAGCAGCAATTCAAAAGGTTGACCTATTCTATTTTATTTGTACAACGAAAATTAGAGGTCCATTTCAAATTTTCGCCCCGGGCCTTCCAAAAGTCAAAGCCAGCACTGCTACAATTACTATTTATAATCCAATGGTCTTTTCAACAATCAAATCATATTTAAAGAAATTAAATAGTCATATGTTGACTTTACAGTCTTCTTCTTCCATCCAAAGTCTTTCTCTTCATTTTACACTATAACCTCTTTCTCTCTCTCCATTACTCTCTATTCTTTATCATGACAGAGAAAGAGATAGTGATAAAAACCCCTTTTGATTTATAAACATGGAGGCAAGTTGGACTCTTAGAAGTTGAGCTCTATTTCATGTACCCAAATTTCATATATGCAGTAAACATACTAATATAAAGATTTGAGAATAAGGTTTTCAGTGTTTGTTAGGCTGGGTTTAATGGGTTCTTTAATTATATTTAATTTCTTAAGAAATTCTATATATGATCTCTGATCAATACTATACTTATGCAGAAACTTTTTATTTTAATTTTGATAAAAATAATCTGGGTTACTATTGGGGTTTTCTTATAAAATTCAAAGAAACCATGAAAGAGCACAAATTAAATTAATATTATATGTAAAGTTGCTCCATTTAAACTGATCGAGGAGCACAATATTGGCCGAAAAATTCATATATATCTAAATATCTAATAGAACAGAATGGCGCCTTGGGGTTTTGTTGCTGATGGCATGGCCTTCCATTGGATTAGCTGTTGAATTTTAATTTGTTTCTGGTTTTTAAGTTTGTCTGCAGGTTTGGTTTTAGTTGTTGTTGCTGGTTTTGTTTGTTTAGGTGACTTTGTTTCTCTACCTTTGTGGCTTTTGTTTTAATAGAAAGCATTCCTGAAAAATAAAAAATAATAAAAAATAAAAAATAAAGAATGCCAGCAATTGCCACCATGGAAGAGATTATGATGTGATGAGTTTTTAGGGGTTAGACGGCTTGGATTTTTATTTTTTTTTTTGTTTAATTTAAATTTTGTAAACTTTATAATGATGGTTAAACAGTATTTGTAAAAACTGATGTGCCAATAAATAATGAATTTAATTAAACAACATTAATTATTTTAATTCACATGAAAATTCTATGTCATTAAGGCACTTTAGCATTGCCCGAAAACTCTATTATTTAACTTAGCTACATAGGATTAGGGCATATATATTTTGTGCCCATAAGGGCACAAAATCTTTTCCATATATATATATATATATTGAGATGGATCCATGACATTATATTTTTTACACAAGTTTTTAATGGGGCCCATTCCATATAAGATTTCAATGATCCGAACCATTTATTTTTTAGGTCTTAATTAAAAGATCATCCTTGCAAAAAAATTAAGTAAATTGAAAATCATTTATCTACAAAGATTAAATTGTTAACATTTCAAGTTTTTATTTTGTTGACCAAAATTGACCATTTAATCTTTGTAGGTAAATGACTTCCGATTTATTTAATTTTTTACAAAGATGATCTTTTAATGGAGACCAAAATAATCAACGGTTGAGATCGTTGAAATTCTATATGGAATAAGCCTTATTAAAAACTTTGTAAAAAATATAGTGTTACAGATCCGCCCCCTATATATATATATATTTCCAATTCTTAAGGCAGAGTTTGATTTCCAAAACAACACAGACAATTCCTTAGTTGGTTTGGTTTCCTAGCTTCCTTATTAGGTTTCCCATGTATCTAGCTAGGTCAAGCCATGTATCATGGAATTTATATCTCACTCTAATACTGCGGTACTACTGTATCACTTTTAACCGAGTCCAGACTCTCTCTCTCTCTCTCTCTGAATTGTAGTTTTGCATCTCTTCATCATATAAGCTATGCAGTTTCTTCTAATTTGTGTGATATTGGGTGTTACGGGGACTCACTTGTTTACAACCATTAATGGGTTTTGGTTAGCACCACGTAATGAGAAAAGGGAGGATCTGGTATCTGGGACATTCACATGGACAATTCACAACTTCTCTACCTTTAATTACGACGAGCAATATTCTGACGTTTTCGTCATCCATGGTTTTAAATGGTTTGACTTTCACTGTCTATTTTTCTCTCTGTAGAGGATATTGGTTTTTTCTTTTTTCTTTTTACTTGTTGTCATCTTTTATGGGTTCAATATTTTATGGTATAGAATCATCTCCGATGAACAGAGTCCAAAAATCGAAAGTAAATTTAAAATTTATATTTTTAAATTTTTTGTACTTAATTAGTTTGCAACTTTGCATGATATATATGTTATTTTGTGCTTAGTATTGGACTATCTTTGGTTTGATCAGGCAGCTTTATACTGAAAGTATAAGATTGGACCAGTACCCACGGGAGGACTACTTGTCGTTGTATTTGGCTGCTGCAGATGCTTCAACATTGCCATCGGACTGGAGTAGATATGCCAAATTCAGCCTCACTGTGGTTAATCAACTTAACAGCGATAAATCAATAACAAAGGGTATTTATTTATTTATTTTTTTGTTAATTTATTCCAAAATCACATTTTGTGTTTGAGTTTTTTTCTTTGTACCTAATTTACCAAATAACTAGTTTTATTCGATAATACTTTGCTGTTATAGAAAATTAGAATTAAATATCAAATATTAATTGTTTTTCAGTAAAGCAGCAAGACACTAAGTTTTTTTAGTTTATGTACTAACCTAAAGCAAGACATTTTGGATTAGGTCACAAATTAGTTTGCTATACAAACAGTCACAACTGTGACTGTTTCAAATTCATAAAAATTCAAACTTTATAAGGGTTTAATGCTTTTAATTTAGGCTTTGAGGATAAAGTCCTATAACCCATAGACTAAACATTAAAGTTTAAGCCTTGTAAATATTGAAAAAACAACAAATTAATAAAAAATTTATGACTATTAGACAGTCACAGTTCAGTATAACCATGTTTTTTAAAATTAGTACCTAAACTGAAATTTAGTATTTAAAGTGAAATGACATAAACGTTTTAGTTATTAAAATGAAAAAACATTGCAATTTGGTACCTAAAGTCAACGGAACTTTGTTGTTAACTATAATCTTGATCTATACTAATTAATGACTATTTGGATAACTTTAATTTGTTGATTATTAAAAAATAAATTAAAAATTCTCATAGACGGCAACGGTTTATTAAAAATAAATAAATAAAAACTTCTCTGAACAAAAAAGAAAAAACAAGAACAAAATTTTAACTTATTTTTGTTTACATTAGAAGGAAGTAAACTCTTGACATATATAATTAACCTAATCCTAACTAGCTTATGATCCCTACCGGCTCCTCTCAAGTATGTTTTTTCTTAACTATGTAGTTTGATCATTGACAACCTAATTGAATGCAAACTTCAACTTTATTGGGCCTTCTTCAATTCTATCATCGTCTCTTTATGAACTGTTTATGTGCTCTGATATATTCTTTGTTTTTGTGATCTTTAATTTATACTTTTGATTTTACAGTCACTAATCATCAGTTTGGCGCAAATGCAAGTGTTCGGGGCTTCAGAGCATTTATTCATCTTAATAAGCTTTGTGACATTCGTATAGGATATATTGTGAATGATATATGTGTTGTTAAAGTGGAGATTGCGGTTCCTAAGAGTGTAATTGAAATTCCAGAGGGCCAAGAAACTGGCGAGCTTATAGATTTCAG